>NC_091097.1:7117860-7455360 GCF_024713975.1 Paralichthys olivaceus
CCCCTGCTGCTGGACTTGTTTCCTCAACCAGCACTTTCTCTCTTATCCCTGCCTGAACCGTGGAAACTCTGATTCAACAAACTTTACTTCTGTTATCCTGAAACACCCTCTTTCTCATATCCAACATATTTTTGCCACCATTTTTAGAAATTGCTCTACTTTAATCTCCACTTAGAGGAAGAGACAATCCCTCTTTATCAAAGCTTTACAAATTTCACACATCCTCATCCATGTAGGGATTTTTCCTCGGCTCCTCCTCTCCCTACCTCCGCATCTCCCAAACCAAACACCATGCCGCCCTTGGCTGTTTACTGTGCACTGTGTCTGTCACCCTTTTTGCTTGTGCACAGGGAGGTTAAATCTAGGTTTAGAGGAAATCAAGGTCTGTCTCTGTCTGAAGTTTCCAACATTGGCCCAAAGAAATTATGATGCTTAATGATCTGCATGTGCGGACGTCTCCCAATCCATTCTAATGTTAAAATGAGCCTCTTAATGACCTCATTGACTTCAAGCAATAAAATGGGAAAAGGTAAAATGAGAAATCACCCTGCAAGGATGTTATCCAGGGAAGAACTTATATAGCAAGCTACCAATTTTGTTTATACAACCAAATTAAATCAAATAGGAAAAAGACTGCTACAGTTGTTGCTTCGTAAAATAAAAAAAATAAAAAAATAAATCGGGGAGATTAGTTTGTTTTTACTACAGCGGAGGCCTTATAAATTGATGTTTCCATGACGCAATGAAAAGGTCAAGTTGAAAGCTGCAGCAGTGAAACTTCTCAACAACAACAATAAAAATGTTAAAAGATCAAAAAAGGCCCCTTTGCCTCACTGCAGGCTGTAGCAATACATTTTACAAGACAAAGGCAGTTGGTCCAAATATACACGCAACTGCTTGAGATGCAGGATTCAGATGCTGGTTAAAAGTCCAGGTTTCCTCTCACATTAAGGTTGATTCGAGTACAGCCTCCAACAGGCTCCACCAGTCAAACGCTAATGTTGAGAAGTTCAGGGTTATAGAGGGAAAAAAAGAAATGTGATGGACACACCAGTTTGTCTTAGCAGCCTCTTCAACTGCTTTAATTTGATGCTGTTCAGTTCTGCCTTGTGTGTGGGTTGATTTTTCCACCAGCAGTTTTAATCAGCTGGAATTGTATGGAGCCTCAAACACATGAACATATTGATTGGCATTTTCTGATCTTCACTCTGCAAAGCTGTTCTTAAAAAAAGTTAAAAAGACAGCACAAGGAATCCAAATATATCGTTCAAGCAGTTTTGTTTGAGCCGCAGTGTATCCGTTTGTCTTTGTGCATCAGTAATATCTGCATTTGACAAATGATTTAGGACAAGAGCTGAACTATTGACAACTTCAAAATAAAAAAAAGGCTGAACTGGAGCACTGAAGAGAAAAAAAAATAAAAATACATGACAAAACAGCAACAAATGTTGAGTGCTGAGTTGCTGTAGGCTGCTGTGTCAAAATTGAGTATATACTAGATGTGGCAGTTTATATCCAGAGAGGATTGTTTTCTTTTTACCTTCTACTTTGTTTGCCTGTATTCTGAATCCTGTCTTTTGGTCCTTTAGGATCTAATTTTATCAAGTAGACGAGTACTTCATACTTAGCATCTCAATTCCATTGATTCTAGGTGGGATAGTTGCATTCATACGTGAGTCTGGTTTTATACTGCTGGTGGAATCTACATAACAGGTTGAGGAATTATTGACTGAAGCTATTTTCTCATAAACCCACACATGCGAGTCCAGCAAGAATGTATTCCTAGAGGATTTTCTTCAGTAAAATAATTCAAATTAGTGGACAAACCTCCTCCTCTGCTCCGCAAACGAGGCGAGAACTCAACCTGAATGTGTTTCCATTCCTGCTTTTTCCTGCTGACTGCCAGCGAGAATCATTTAGCTCCCTTTTTTCTGATCCATATCAACAGCAATCAACATAGCAGACAGTGGTCATTTATATTCCCCTTGTTTTTTTCATTTACCTTTTTTTTTATGTGCATCTCAAAAAACGTTGTTATGCTCAAAGAGACAGAGAAAAAAGGACATAGCAATAGCAAGTTCCACATAAAGGTGTATTATAATAATAATAATAATAATAATAAGTAGACAGATAATGAAAATAATGGGACCCTATACAGGATAATGGCCTTTGCCTTTAAAACTAGATTATGGCTCATTGCAAGCCTGTTGCAGCCATAACTATGAACAAGTTTGAAAGGTGAGGGCGATCCTTTATAGCTGAAGGCTCTCCCTCTCATTCTTGACTTTATGAACCACAAGTAATGCTTTTTAAGAGCATTGTTCTCGTGTGGTGATAGGATACTATGAGCTCTGTAATATATGAGGGCGTCTACAGGCTTTGTAGGTGAGGAAGAAAATTTGAAATTCTATCCTTGATTTCACATTGAGCCAAGCAGTGTCACAGAAGTTAACATAAGAAAAAGTTGATCCATTTTCCTCATTCAATTCAGCAGCAGCTTTTTAAATTACCTGGGTCCATTTGCCACAGCAAAGCAATCTAGAGGAAATAAATTATTAATTCAAGTACAATCATTTCAGCAGCAAATAACAGGTCATCCTACATTTCATGGCATGCTTGACGTTTAGCCCTTTAACTGGTTTTAAGCTTCATTGACATAGAATTGGGTATCATCTGCACAACATTTGATGCTTACGGAATGTATAAAGGAAGCTCAAGGACGTACATATAAGGTGAATGGAATCGGTCCAAACACAGGACCATGTAGAACTCTGTGGCTAACCTTTGCCTACATGGTCAATTAATTGTACGAACATGTACAAACTCAAATCGATCTGATAAATAGAATTTAGAAGAACTCATTTGCTCCTGATTTGCTCAGAATCGTAGAGAGAAATAATGGTTGGATCTTTTGTCAGCTATTACACCTGCAACAAGAGTAACCTCTTTAAGATGGGGTTTAATTAAATAACTATTGATAGTTAAATATGACATGTTAATTAGGTCAATTTGAATTTGAATAAGACAATTCGGTCATATTTTGTAGTAGTTGTAGCTAATAGCAAAACTACAGTTTATTTACACTCTGAAATAAGGCAATTAATGAGATTAATGCTGTGCTAATGCTATTATGCTGTACTATGTATCTACATGGATATTAAAACCATGTATCATATCATGATTACTTAATCTGTACTAAGGATTAAACTTTAGTGATTTGATATAAAAACACAGCGTATAGGCCAGGAGCATGGTACGCTATTATGAATGGAATTAGTTGTACTGTTTTCCCAGTTGGTTGGGAGAGACTAACAAGGCTGTCAAATTAGTTCTAATTATGTTTAGGTATAGGGTTGAATAATAGACATGAGTCGTAAATGGCTGCAGCTCCACCCCCTGGGCCGGTGCCTCGAGGACTGTGAGTATGGTTTGGACTGAGGGAATAGATTCATTTAGGCTAGCATATTCTTCATAACACAGCCATATTTTTGACATATTTTTTCTATAATAACAATATAGAAATCTGGTAGATGGATTACCAATACAGCTTTAAATCTAATATTTAATTGTACACACAGTTTTGAGGGTGATATGGGAAGGGGACTACTCTAATGAAAGGGTAAAGAAATGTGCAAAATGAACCTCTTCCTCCTGTCTGAGCTCTGCTTCGTCATGACTTTGGCTGTCCAACAAACTTGGCAAGAATATCCTGTTTATGAGAGCTGCTCCATCCAACATTATATGTATGTATGCTGCCTCTCCCAATCAGACCAGGTCTTTCCTAGAAAGTCTGCTGCCAGTTATCCCACAAGTTGATGCTGTTTGCTGGGCACCACCTCGACTGACAGCAGTTTAATGATAACGTTGCAAACACATTTGTCCATAGCCAGTTTTAAATAGCATTAAACATTGCCCAGGAAAACATTTGACTATGGACCTGTCTACTGGGGGCTGGCTTACTACAGCAGCTAACAATTTGGTTGAAATTGGTGGGACCTTGCTCTTGTTTTTTGTTTTAAGGTCAATTATATAAGATCTATTAAATAATAAAACATAAAGTAGCAAGAATATAGTAAGAATAATTAGATTCTATGTATGCCATATAGACATATTCTTTTTCATTTACTTTTAAATGTGAAAATTAAAAGGAACTTATGACACTAGCAAATATGAGATTAGGATCAAAGGAATCTGCATTCAATTCCCGTATTGCTCTTTTGGCTTCCAGCAATTGTAACAAAAGTTAATAGTGACTGAAACATTCAGCTGACATCTGTACTTTCTGTTGGCCAAGAAGTTAGAAATAGTTTTGAGTGGCAGCCTATTAATTTTTCACAACCTGTACCTAGAACCTGGAAATGAGACCATTAGCAGATGTGACGTGTTGATTAGATACAGTGTCACATTGAAATATGAGGGAAAGTCTACTTACTTTTTCACACTTTATTGTTCATAAGCTGCAAATACTGCCAGTTTTTATAAACATGCTCAATTTGTGGATATGCCAGCCACTCAAAAATATCATGAAATATTCCAAATAAATTGGTTGATTGGTTGAGGTTTTTTGATGGATGCCAAATGCAATAAAATATAATGGAAACAGTGAATAAATTGTCACTCACACACGATGTAACGTCATTTAAAATCAAAGGTAGTAGCAGATGAAAACACCAGGTACATGAAAGAAAGATAACTTGTTTTACCATTTGAGGTTTGACAGGCATCAGCTGTTTATCTCAATGAACCAGGTCAGTGAAAACATAAAAATAGTGAACGTTGAAGCATTAATTCGATTTTTCTCTTTCTGGTCTCTCAAGATTTGGTTCGAATTTAAAAATGTTTTCCTTGTGGTATTTGTCATTGAATTTTGGAAAGTGACGTGGCAACTCCTAACCCCTCTTATCCATTAGCTATTATCAGTTCCTGATAGCAATACACTCATAGTTGTGGAGACAATGATCAGTGACACTTTGATACTGAAAAAACTTGTAAAACATGATGCTGTTTGGAAAATACTGGAGTTACTAAGAGGGTCTTTTTGTGTGTTGTGTTATTTGTGGTGGACGTAAGAGATAATCCTTTTCTCAGTGAGTGTTAGCCACGCTAAATCCAAAAGTGTGTGTCTCATCACAGCAACTGGGTGCTAAAGGTTTTAAATTGTCACCATTAGCTGTGTGACAACCACTGCAGCAGCTGCAGCTGTGAATTGTATGAGTAGACGTGCCAAATCAGCAAGCCAAACTACAGTAACTTGCTCCGTGTACACACAGTATATTTGTGTCCCATCTGTTTCTCTGCATCCTCCCTATGGCTCTCATGTGCCCCCTGAGGAGTAGCACCTCACAGTTAGGAAACCTCTGATAAGGATCGAGTAAAGACAAAATATTTTCAAGGGCATTTTTTAACTCTTTAGCTTAGAAACTGTCTCAGCCGAATCTGATACTTAACCTTTCATCACAACCAAAAATGAGTAATGTAACTAGCTGCCCACATTAGTTTGTTGTGAAAAGCTGTACATTGAACACATGCACCTGTACGACTGCCATAATTTAAACAGCAGCCTATTAGAGTATTGTGTCTTTTCACATGTTTTGGTGGAAACAGCAACACAACAGTCGAGTTGTCCTAAATGAGCAACAGTTACTGGAACACTGCAGAGCTTGATATTCTTTTTGTTGCTGCCAGCATTTTCTACTGTTTCAGGCTGTGTGCCCAATTGTTTTCTGATGAAACATAAGCTCTGTTTGTTTTCACTAAAGACACTGGCAGTATTACTACTGGTCACTGGGTCGCACAAATAACTGATGTCAGTCCAAGAGGGGCAGTAGACAAAAAAATTTTTCGGAAGAAACAATATTCAACTTATCAGACTTTTCACAACACTTCAATGATAATTAAAGTTATGTATTCCCTTAATTCCGAATAAATTCTGAAGGAAGTTTTGCAAATTAAAAAGGTAAATTAGCGCTGTCAGATATTTAAATAATATTATATATATATATCTATACAGATATATAGATATCTATATAGATTATATAGATATATACATATAAATTAAGTCAACATTTTCAGTTTACCGTTCTATTGTTCTGTTGAGGAAAGACAGTATCTTATCACCATCATGTCGTTTCTAAATGTTTGGTTTGCAAGCAGGTTTTAGCCTTGTAGATTTTATATACAAAGACCACAAGTTTCTGTTTTATTTGCATTCAAACAAAGAGTTAGAAATTGTGGACGCCTTTGCTACCATGTATGACTGTGAATGTGTGGGTGTGCTCATGTTTAAAACCATGTGATGCCAAGGTCTGCATCTGGGCTCCGGGAATATGCAATAATAATAATAATAATAGCTTGAATTTATAATGCGCAAGAGACCCAAAGGCACGTAACATGTGTGAGTCCAGCAGTCATACCAATGGAGGGTATTTGGAATAGAAGGGAGAAAAAATAGCCCAGAAACCACAGTTGTAAGGCTTGAAGTTCAGAGAAGATTCTGTTGGTTTAAAGCTGTGGGGAGCAAAAGAGGAGTTTTATCCCAAATTTCTTAAAAACACAGATGGTTCTGTCCCCAAAAAAGCTATTTTGTGTGAAAGAGTCTGAAGAAGGCGTTAACTTCAAACTAGATGTTATTATTCTTAAGTGGTGGATTTCTTAATTCAGAACCACACTCAGTGTCTTCAAATATAGAATCACTCAAATTAACTTTGTCTTCTCAAGCTGATGTAAGCTCATTCTAAGATGACTGATACTTAAAATATCTGACGTGTCAGGACAATGCACTGAGATATTATTTGATAAGACCCAGACAGTAAATAAAGATGAATTTTGCATCTTTGCTTCTGTGCAAGTGTACAAAAATTAAGCCAAAGTATGGGCACGACCATCTTGCACCGGTGATGTCATTTGGAGCCAGAGTCTGTGCAATAGTGATCGTGGAGTTGAGCCACAGTATCAAAGTCCAGCTAATACACATACACTCTCGTCCAATCACGAGTCAGTGCCAGCTGTCGATCATGATGATTCACCTCGTTTTATAGCATTAAATGAATAAACTTACCAGAACACCTTTTTTTGTAAATGATATTGATAAACTGGCTGTTTATGTTGATGTGCTTAAGTTTTAAACTTATTTTAGGTGGAGAAATGGTGTCTGTCATATAGAATGGATTCCACACAGTGTGCTGGAATATCTATAAACCCTGAACATAAACCTTCCAGTCAGCACAGTTTCCAAAACAGGGCAGAAAGCCTATGGCTGTAAATTCAGAGAGCTCAAAAAAAACATCAACAAAATGGCAGTACTATGTGTTACTGAGTTTCACCCGTGGATGTGAGATGAGGGACATTTCAGAAAGAGTGTGGGGGAGATGTGTGATAGGGAGTGAACAGGAAAGTTGGGCTGAAAGTTAACTGGAACAATCCCAGGTTTTATATATGTCATGGTGGATAAGAAATATATGATTCTCTTCTTGTCCTAAAAATATTGGCAAAAACTGCAGCCTACACATTTTATTATTAACCGCAGAGTACAGGGATTGTAGATATACAGTACAAATGGGAAGTGTGACACAATAAACAATACAGAGGGCTTAGTGCCAGAATCAAATGCCATAATGCAGTACTAGTTTTTCTTTTCTTTTACCTGATACCGTTACAAGGGATACTTGCCATCTTGTCCTATGTTCTAAAAAATGCTATATATACATACTATACATTAGGACAAAATAATATTACTTACATTATAAAAGACATTTACAAGAAAATTAAATCCTTATTAACGCAGATAGTTACTTATATAGGAATGGCAATGTTTTATAGAAAAACACAATATCATGAAATGAAAATGACCAAATGCCAAAAGAATATCTACTGTAGTCATGTAATCTTAGACGAAATTTTGACCTCTGTTGGAGTCGTGCTTGTTGTGTTCTTGTAATTGGACCCCACCCAGAAGAAAATCCCCTCTTCTACACTTTCATTAAAGCTGGACTCCAAAAACAATTCCACTCAGAAATGTCATCTGGGATTACGGCTTAGTTCGACAGACACATCATTATTTTGTATCCCCTGTTTTGGGCAGTGGAGCTTTCAAAAGCACATGTACCTAAACTACACACACACACACACACACACACACACACACACACACACACACACACGGCCTCAGTGCCATCAGGCGGTTCTGTCCTTCCACTCTGTGTATATGTGAGTGTGTATACGTGATTGTGTTTATATCCGGACCATATCTGCAGGAAGCCCCTTTCATCACCTTTCATCTGAAGGTTCTGGGTGTCAGTTGCTAATTCAGCACTACTAACAGCAGCCCGCTCTCCTCCCTCACACACCTGATTCTCATCCACGCCTCTGAGGGTCACTCACTCCCTTGGTTGCAGCTGCTGCCTGCACACTCTGCTCCCACTGCTACGCCTTAGCAACACCCTCCCCTCTCAGCCGGAGCCCCTGCTCAGCAGCTGGCTCCTACACAGATAGACAATCAATGAAGAGATTGCAGCGTTTTACTTTGCTCTGCTTGCTGTGGGAGCTGCATAGGAAAGAGTGGACTGTTTATAATGTGATCTCACCTAAAGAAGCCTGTTTGCAAGCAAGAATCAAGCCCACTACTCTGAACATCCCACATCTGCATGCTGATCCCTGAAATACAGTGTGATCGAACAGAACCTCTGTTGCAATGCAGAGTGCTGAATGGGCTCAGATTAATTATCCAACTCATGGCTTAAATATTCTCACTGACCTGCAAGAGCTCATACTAGTTAATCGCAGCTGGGATTCCATTGGTCATGAATCACACAGATTCAAATCACATTTAACGATACAAATCCAACAAATGAGTTCACTTAGCTCGGGGAAGGGAGCAGTATGGGAGCCACATTCACATTATACACATGGTGCATTAATGATTTGAATTTTCCTCTATTCATTAATCACCTGCTTGCTCTGTTTTCTTTCTATTTCCTATACTCTCTCTCTGTCTCTTTCTGCCTCTGTTCATGTATGCATCCTTCACCCTCGCCTCACATCCCTCTGATTTCCCCTGATTTCCCCCCACTGATGATTAGAGCGTTATACCTCCTCTGCAGTGAACAGCTCCATATGATCTAGAAATTATTCATCAGTGAAACAACATGCCGCAGGCAACATGGTGACTTTGAGCTGAGCCTCTCTTTTTTTGTTGCCTCTCTCAGGGTGCATCTGGAATAAAACGGTGTTAAAAATCAAAAGAGGAGGGAGCGCAGTGTTTAAAAAACACAAAATGTGCAAGGGTTTCTACAAGGTCTTGTGGTATTTTTGGGTTGTGTGAACTTTGTGGTGGCTCGCTGGCCCTCTGTTCTTGTGAGAGGGGCTGACAGCATCGACAGAGACCAGGGATGTGCGCCATGAAGAATTGATCTGTGCTGGACAGGAGATGAAAGAGGCGAGAGCGAGACACGAAAGACTTCTAATTATATTCAACAGATAAAAGGAAGATGAAAGACAGTGAGAGAATAACAGCTGAAAAAAAAAAACTTTGACTACAGCCTTCATATTAGTGGAGAACTGTAAGGGAAGGAGACTTGGATATTTGGAAAAATGGTGGTCAACCACTACTTCTGCATGAAGCACAATATGACTCTAACCACTAAACACTAAAGTGAAAAAAGTTTATTAAGCATTGATATTTTCCATAGTGAAATAAAAAAACACAAGTAATTTTTTGTTTTTATTGCAGTAATCCTCTAAACTAAACAGCAACATAATTTTGTTTCCTTTAAACAACCCATAAGAGCATTCTTTTCTTGTGGGTGGTCTTTGTTAATGTGCAAATGTGTTGTCATCAAGTGTCGGTCAGAAATAATGTGCAAACCACATTTCAGTTGCAATGTTTGAATCAGCCGCCAATATCCTTAGGGTGAGGATATGCTCGCTTTCATGCATAATCTATAGGACAAATGCCTCAGAAGCAAATTGAAGGTTATCAGAGTCTCTACAAACTTTATCTAGTTCCTCTAATCAGCCATTAGTCACAGATGAGTATTTTATCACCACTGATATTGAAGAAACTGCTGTATCTACTGTTAGGTTACACTTGCTTTCAGAATTCAAAATGGCAAATATCGACGTGGATATTATGTTTGTAAGCTGTTCAAACCTCCTGCACATAATTGGCTCAGTAACTGTGGTTATTGTGCATTCAAGTCGTTTTGTGAATCAGTGACACAGTTAGAGGCATTTTTTACACGCTTATTGCAATTACATTAAAATGTTTTAGTTAAATTAAATGCAAATACATGCATAACTGCATGCCCACTGCTAGACAGGTGAAGCCTTCCTGAGACTGTGGATGAATAGTTATTAGTCAAATGAAGAAACATTTTCTCTGAGTATTAAATATAAAAAGTGCCCAATATAATCATTATCGACCCAATTCTAGACTTTGTTATATTAAGGCAAAGGTCTTGCATGGCTGCTTGTGTTAATACTACATATAATTGTTGAAACAATGGCTACTCTTTTATAATGAAAAGATATTTTGGTAGAAAACAAGTATTATATTACTCAAATGAAGCATAGCTTTGGAATCCGAGCTGAAACACAGAGATCACGTTGAACAAAGAGCTGCTTAAGATTTTTTTGAACATTGGTCAATCTGCCAATTATTTTCTCAGTTAATAGATTTTTCATGTTTTCAATGAAATGTCCCACAAAGCTTAATTGGCATGCACAGCATGGAGGTGAGTATTTCCGACTTCACTCAATAAACGTATTACTCAGTGTCATGTTATGCTGATAGGAAACACAGACAGGCTTTGAGGAAGAAAGTGTCTGGAAACATTTTTGTCCCTGTTCCTTGTTCATGTCTTTATTTTCGCCAGGTATCACCCAGAGATGACAGGTTTGTTTAGGGATATTGTGGTGGCTACCCATCTCCAGTTTGTAACACCTCAGGTCTGAGTAATACGGTAAACATGAGACCTGTCACCCTTTAGGCTTTTAATCACTCACTTTGTACTCAAACCTCAGACAGTTGAATCACCACCACCTCTCATGTTTAAGCCATGTGCAGATTGAGGTTTATGTGGTTCTATGTATTAAACAAAAAGGTCATCCTGTGACTTTGTAATGCAGAGAAAATAGATCATGTTCTTAAAGGGATAGTTCACAGAAAAATTTAAATTCACTCAGTATCCACTCACTACTATGCCGATGGAGGGGTGGGTGAAGTGTTTGAGTCCACAAAACACTTTAGGAGTCTCAGGGGTAAACAATGTTGCAGCCAAATCCAATACAATTGAAGGGGTCCCTTCTACATACATAATTAAACAGAAAAAACATAACACGCCTCTATACTGCTAGTGTGGTGTCAACCAAGCCCGGACATTCATATTCGACTCGAAATGGTGTCATTTACGCTGTGTTTTCAGCCTATAAATGTCCTCTTATATCCTCCTCGGAGGCACGTTCTATTGTTTTTACTTCTGTAGAGGGGTCACTTTGGCTGCAACACTGTTTACCCCTGAGACTCCTAAAGTGCTTTGTGGACTCAAACACTTCACCCACGCATCCATCGGCATAGAGTAGATAATGAGTGAATTTTAATTTTTCGGTGAACTATCCCTTTAATGAAGACTGGTCGAAATAGATCCAAATCATTGTTTTATTTAAATACCATGACTCTTGCCTTCCTCACTCTTAATCTCCTTCTGTCTTTTTTCTGTGCTAATTAGACTCATTTTACAGGATTCCTCTCACCCTTTGATCTATATTTAACTCCACATTCGTTAATTTCTCAGTTGCTCATGCAGAATCCACTGAGGTATTAATGTAACTTTTCAATTAACACATCGTGTCTAACAGTGTTTTCCAGTTGGAGCAAATATTAAGATGAAATGGAGGGACATGGGCCCAAAAGGGGCATTGGGGAAATTAGTGTAGGAGTCTTGTGCGAGGATGGAGAATGGGAACAGACAAACTCCTCTTTCAAACAGAGAACTTGCTAAATTGCTGTTATGAAGGCATATACCACCCGAGTGTATGATTTTACACCGTAAATAAAGATGGACGACATGTACTCACACCGTCCTGCTATATATAAAGGAAGCCAAAATATCCAGGATACCAGGTTACCAGTGCCGCGCATCTTGCACTGGTAACATCAAACAACAATCAAACACTAATTAAAAAGACGTTCCAGAAAAATGAACTCTTGAACATACATCAGGGTGATAAAAACTACCTAAAATGATCGAGACCGTCTTGAGAAAAATTAATCTGATGTGTATTTTGACATTTTAGTTTAGTCCATATCCCATCTGCTAACATGGAGGGGGTGGGGCTTCTGACCTTTGCTGCAGCCAGTCACCACGGGGGGTGATCATGTTTTGGCTTCACTTTTTGGGACCTGTCATGCCAGTTCTCCCATTAATACAGACATTCATCCAGCTCTGTAAATACCTCTGCTTTCAGGTTGAAGCAGGAATAATAGCCTCTTCATTCTGTGTCTGTAGTTTTAAGGATAGTCTTTTGTGGGCTGTGTAAAAGAGACAAAAACATTGGACAAAATAACATCAACGTGAAAGGTGGTGAAGGTGGACTTATACATTTCATAATGCCTTGTATATTAGAGCTCCTCTCAGGAACAGTTACAGTGTTGTGAGATATTCTTCGACAGTGTTTCACAAAAGCATTACTTAAGTTGAGACATGAAGGATACAATAATTTCAATGTCATGATTTGCAATTTCTAGGAAACACGTTATAAACATGCATGGCTTTCAGTCAGTCCTGTTCATGAAGTCCCAACATTTTCCTGCAAATAAATTGACAAACGAAAAAAATACTTTCAAATTTTACCTTCAATTTTGGGATAAAGATAACCCATTCCAGAGCCAATTTTACAAGGTAGAGTCCACTGAAAATGATGCCCCAATCTTTGCAAACATTTTGGTTTCCAATTTGAAAAGGAATTTCCCTCACAAGAACATGTCTCTTTATGCATTGCTTGTTGTGGGCTACCGTGCAGGCCAAGTCTCTCCAGTCGACCATTTTAAGTAACAACAACTTAATGGTTTATCTATTGAGTAGACAAACAATGTTGGCATCACTACAACGTGGTGGAAGTCATTAAGTTTACCATAGGCTTAACTATAGACTCCCCATAAAACTCTTGTTCTGTTGTTGTGTACTATTTTCAGCATTCGTTGCTGTTTCGTCACATTACTAATGCATTTCTTAATTTGCCTGTGTTTTATTTACTTACAGTGGTTTGTTTCAAATAATCCTTATCTGTTGTGAAATACTGTCCATTGCTTCTATTTTTTTAGTTGTACTGTGTGCTATCTCAAATGTTTCCATTTACATACAGCTTTGTATATGTAATTCCTGGGTAGACTTAAGTGATTTTAGCCTCCAGAACCTTTTATTAAATCTACCGTTTCTGATTCCAAATCCTTTTTCTTTCTCAAATGTCACATCTGTCTAAACTCCAAAGACCCAAGAAACCTTTATATTTAAATCCTTCAACACAAAAACAAGAGAAGGGCAAAGATGTAGCAGGTAGTGGACAGGATGGTAGAGAAGTGGATGACAGCATGGACAGTAGCCCCCAGCAACGGGTACATCAAACTAAGTGTTTTGTTGTTAGTAGAAGGACTAGGCTGTTTGACGCTGTGTCCTCAGTGCTGTGGTTCAAACTGTCGAACACTCAGTGTAACATGAAGCACTTGGAATGAATGTTGTAGATGAATTAAAGAGGTCATTGGTCTTTTGATCACCTTCTTTATTTAAGGCAGCACTGCTGATGTGCCTGAGTAACATCCTCCTCAATATTTGTAGTCCAATTAAAGCTGCTTACTTCACGTATATCAAGTTCTTGAATGTCAAGAACATTCATCAAAAAACTGATACGAGTATGACCCAAGATTTTCTCATCATGTTGTCAGGTCTTTTCTTTTTCCTTGTGGTAAAAACATTTTGAAGACTCACTCCAAGCTTCCTTTTGATCTTAAATTACATGGGTTGAATGATTTAGCTTTCCAGAGATAGTTCACAGTAAGGGCACTGGTACTACACAAATCCTTAAAGGGGATGATGATAAATGCCCCTACCTGAGCTAGAACAGAACACAGCTGTCGATTTAGTTTGTTTAGCAACAATCAATCAACTGAACTACTCTCTTAAGCTGCTTTCAGACATGCACTGATCTTTGCAGATCCTCCATATTTTCTCTGGAAGAGGTGCATGTGTGAATGCAAATGTCCAAATGAGAGCCTCTGCAGTTTGTGTGGACTTCACCTGGCCCCCTAGTGTAAAATCTGTGGAAAGTCAGGAAAATCCAATGTGAGAGGTCCCCCACTGGATTAATGTGAGCGATTTGTGGGGGGTTGATAACACTTCTAGCAAGCGACAGACACAGAAATGGAAAAAAAAAAAAATATATATATATATCTCTTGGTGAAAAAAATAGTGATACATACATAGAACACACCAACAAAGATGTCCAGGGAGTTTCTGGCGATAAGAGCTGACAACCGTGTCGGGGTGCTGTAAACATGATCATGGGATCTCTGCAGCAGAATGAATCTGTTACTTCCTGCCTCTGTCTGCTGCACCGGCTGAACAATGGTACAATGAGACCACCACTATGTGGCTGCCTAGCTAGATAAATACAAGGAAAGCAAGCAGCAAATTTACGATTGCGTTTGCACTTCTCTCTAAAGTTAAGTGAGTTGGGAATTATTTGTGTTGAGTGAGTAACAGTGGTGGACTGTGCTTGTTTGAAATAACACAGCAATTCAACAATGGAAATTTCTAGGGCTAACAGTGAGCTAACTTGGCATTGTTTATGCAAAGATATCAACAAGTTGAATTCACTATGGATTTTAAAAACTTTAGCTATGTCCTTTATCGTCTCTAAGTTGGGGCTTTGGCCCATAGACTGTGTAAAAACATGGATTCCACTTTCTCCCACTATCCAGAAATTAAACCAAAATCTCAAACTTGTGCAAAATAGATAAATAGCTACAAAATCTTCTGCAAGAGTCTGTGCAGTAGCAATAGGAGGATTGAGCCACTGCATTGAGGTGCCATTAATACACACATTCGACCAATCACAAGTCAGTCTCAGCTGTCCATGATGAGGTTTCTACCCATTTTGATAACGTGAAATCTGTCCGTCCATCTGTCGTCATGTGTCTATGGTTTATATATTTTAAGCTTCTGTGCTTGGATGTTTCTTAAGAGCTGCTGTCTGTTTAAATAAGAACAAGAGATAACTGTTTCCACCTGGTTTCCTTTTCTGATGTTTTTTCTGTAAAAAAGTGGGTGTGTCCAGTATTGTCTTTTGAAAGATGCAGGGAACATGTCCTTTTCGTCCTCCTCATAAATTATGCCCCCGTTAGAGGGATGTAAAACTTTGGCCGGCTGCAGACTCTTTCTAGTCGCCTCCAGCAAACTGTCTGCCCACAATATGAAGAACAATTTGTGACTGCTTGGCTGTTCAATGAGGTAGGCTGAGTTGTTGGTACAGAACAGGCCCAGACATCCAGACACTAGAGAATAGGCGAACACATCCAGAGCTGTGTGCGCAGAGAAAGGATCGAATTTATTAATATTTGATATATGTGTGGTTGTACACAGAACGAGTGACAGAAGGCATGAGGAAGAAAGAGTTGGCGGAGGAGTAGCGTGACAGATGCCGAAAAGCCATGTGGGGGAATAAGAAACATTTTCCTCTGTTATAAAATAAAAATATACAAACTATGATTTACAAATGATCAAACTGCATAAAAACCACATGTTGTGGTAAAAAAAACAACTGTTATAGAGTTATATGGCACTTCACTTTGGAAATCTAAAACACAATCTACTTGGAATGAGGTGACAATATATATATCCAACCCCCACCGTCACTCTGAAACATTAGCACTCAATCCAAAAGACAATAAGATTTAGAACATTAGCAGATATGATTCTGGCAGACAAAGCAAGATGAAAATATTCAGTTGTTTTGATGTTTCAACCATCAATCTGCTTTTAGAAAATTGAACCTATATATTGAAGAATGCAGGACACGCAAAATATACTATATATCCATGATTGTTGCCTTTTGTTGTCTGTTTCTTTGAGTTAATTCCTGCATTCTATTAGTTTGAATGGGCTACATCATCATTACATCCTGTAACACCAGTATTCATGTGTTCAATAACTTTAAAAAGACGTTAAAGGCCATAAAAATGCAGACATGCCCTTCTGTCAGAGCTTCCTGCAATCTGAGTTTGTGGGGGGAAAAAAAATGTGGCTTCATTATCGGCTGTTCAAAGACATGCTGCAAGTAAGAGACAATATGATTTGATGAGAATTGGGAATTCCTTGTTAAATTTTTAGTGTGTTTGGTATCTCTGGAACGGCTCCGCTTTTATCTTTTCATATTTTTTGTTATGGGTTTGGAGCGTTCCTGTGAGGGAGGTTTTGTGTTGTGTGTGAGAGCTATGTAGTTAATAACTTATGCAGCGGGGGTCTCCGAATGGGAGGTTGTTTTAATGATTTAATGGACCATTCAAAGGATTCATTCCACTGGGAGCCATGGCGGCTATCTGAAAAATATGAGGCTGCCATTTTATAGCTGGCAGGGATTCAGGGGAGCTTGTTTCCTCACACCAGGCTTAACCTGTGTTTATGCTGAATTTACCCACTTAAAGCTACGTCTATGTTGCAGGTTGGTTGTTGCACATTTCTACCCAGGAATAGCTCAGCAGTGTTTGCTCAGACTTTACTGCACACAAACTACCACAAAGAACTTTTTCACTTCCTACATAAAAGACCTCACACCTATGGAGAAAAAAAGGCAGTTAGATTTTTATTTTACGTCTCCCTCTCAAGTTCATTTGATCCTCCATCTCAATCCTCAGCTCACCTTCTGGAATAGAGGAAAATCACCAAATTGTTGAGATTCAGAAAAGGTATGACTTTCTTTTACCTGCACAGGGCTGCTGAGTATGAATCTCAATCCTTAATAGCTTAAAAAGAAAAAATGTCAATATCAAAATACTGACCAGTTACTCATCACCTAAATAAATTCAATGCAGCAGCACTCATTTCAACTTAATTTACATTAGATGATGCTAAATACCATCATACCCATGAGCCTCGGCTGTTAATAAGCTGAAGAAGCTTGTCAGGAGCACAAATTAGAGCTTTGGCAAATATATTTTTTTTTTAAATTGTTGCAGTTTGGAGGAAAAAAACATGCACGATATAATTACAATTAATTCATGCAAAATTTACCCATATTTAAAAAGTGATTTGTTGTGCTGAATTTATTATTGGGTTTGTACAAAGAGTTAACATGATGTGCTTCAGAATTTGAGACCCAATCAATGAGTCTGTCCTATTTATTTATTAAATGTTTTTTTTTTTTTAATCAAATACCCATATTTATTCAAATGCAGTACCTCATATTATGTTGTTGTTCGCAGACAAAGTTGGATATTTAGTCTGGGGTGAGCTGTGTTACATTGAAGAGTGTCGTGCCTCAGCTTGACCTCTCTGATACGAGTCATTCACTAGGAGTGGAGAACAGTGGGGGAGATGTTTTTCACACAAGATACTCGTGTGAACGGCACATTAATTCACCGAGGGTCGTGGTGGCTTCACGGCAGAGCAGATATTAATACGAAGCTGCGTCTCTCATTCTCTGCTTCCCAGAAGTTCTCTCACTGTGTTCGCTGCTTAATGAGACCAATCAGAGCGGAGACCGAGCTGATCTCTAAAATCAGTCGCCATGCAGAGGTGCCCTGTCAAAGGTGCACCAGTCAAGCTGGGAGACTGCTCTGCCTTTTGACATTCACCTCATAGGAGAGTATAATCAAACTGCATCAGACTCAGGCGATTCATCTCCGCCCACACAGATAGCTGGCAATGACAGGGACCAGACTATTTCATCTCCCTGCATAAACCACTGAGCCCTCCTTTTGTTCTGCAGCAGACATGGACAAGAGCCTAAACTCTCCATTTATTGCCTTGAATGTCTCGAGTACCTTTGCACAGGGCTGACTTGATCGTGAACCATATTATTTGCAGAGTGCTTTCCTTGTTGCCTCTCTCCCCATTTCCTACTGGAGCTGCTGTTGCTGACAAACAAACATGTAGGACATGTCATCTGAGAGCCTCGACAGTCCTTACATTAAACGCTATTACAGAGAGCTACCACTGCTCTCAAAGCCACAGGTAGAAGTGAGATGGGAGGCCAGAAAGACGAGAGCGTGACGAAAGAGAGTAAGTGGAAACGGAGGCCTGTAGATTCAGGAGAAGTGGGGGAAGAATGCAAGATGGAAGATGGAAACAGCAAGTGAAGAGAAATGTGTTTTTAATGTGTTTATAATGTATTCATGCCCATACTGTGGACAAAAACAATGCTGGCATTGCATGTCAGACATCTACAACATCTGTAGTTTGAATTCTAATGACTCTTATTTTATCTTCTTTCTTTTCAAAGTAATATTTCTAAACTAATATCATTTATTTGTTTTTTTGATATGTTTTTTAGTTTTATTTTAGTACCACTGCTCACACTGTAGCCTACATTTCATATTTGCCACTCGCTTTCTACCAAAGTTGACAATTGTGAGAAAACCGCTGAGACATTTTTTTGTCGTCAGTTCACTGTGGTGATCTTAGATCCCACTGTCACATGTTAATGCCGCTCTGATGTGGAACATCAGACACAGACTGCATCAACATTATGTGGCATGAAATGACAGAATACAGTGAATACAGCCGACACAACATTTTCACAGCCAGAGGCAACACAGACTCTTAACACAAGTCGATCTTAGGTTCTATTTGTATTTTTGTGTCATGGTTTGTCTTTATTTCCATTCTCCCTGTGGGGTTTTGCTTGCAAACTCTTACTTTCACTAATATCTTGCTACTTTAAAGAAATATTACATAAACACTCACACCAGCCAAATGTTCTCTAATAGAACAATCAGAACATACACAGGTAATCAGTTATGATGATTACCATACAGAAATACTGACAGGTTTTTAATTTTGAGACTATCAGGGCTTTAAAACTTAACCTACTGTTATTCTTTACCTTTATTCTGTGCACTGTGTAATATCAACCCCTGACAATTACATCACATTACATTCTTATGCTGTATTGTTTTTTCCCCTGGAAAAACAAATATTCCATAGCTGCGCACTGGAGAAAGCTCTGTTTGTTTTCTACCACTTAGAGCTTCTGCCGTGGCGGATGAACATGCCTGCAACGAGCAAGTTTTCACAAGTGCAGTCCGATTTCATGGCTTAGTCCTTATTCCCATACAGTATAAAGCAAGAGATATATTATTAAACCCATATTTTATATTCTATTTTCTCTTTTGCAACACATAAATGTTTGTAAAAAAGTAAAACTCAAATGTGATTATGACTTCATATGATAAGAACCAGGTACACAGGAAATAAAAGGTGGCTGTTTTCTCTTTTAATATTGAATTAATATTATTTTCCTCTAATTCCTTTATAATTTATAGTTTATTTAAATGGACAGTTGCTCCTTTGTTCCCTATAGTCTTGTTTTCTTCCACTCTACTTACATTAAAGTACCAGAAGGATCCATTTGTATTTTATTGTTACCTGGGTTACCCAACTGGATGACTCTGTAAATTGCGGGCCATATTATTAAGTGTTATAAAAACCACAGATGTACAATACAGTTAATTGTTGCATGCACACAGTGCACAATGTCACATACTTGGTGAAGGACATTTTGCGATACCCTCTCATTACGCTCGCAGCATGGAGGCAGCAGAGTTTGTGTACACCCGCATTCCTGCATGTGTGTTTGATTAGATGATAATTAAAAGTCAATTAGCCTGCAGCCCAGTGGGTGAATGACCTCTCCAAACACTGAAAGGATCGGGGATGTGGAAATCTCCCTGAGCTCATTATTTACTGTGACACTGTCTCCTACTGTCTGTCCACCTGTCGGCATCTGCGTCTCTGTCTGCTCCATTACACGATACAGTGATTGAAACACTCAGAGCATCATCACATAAATCACTGATGGAATGATTGACTGAACGGCCCTCTGCTTGGGTTTAGTGGTGAGTCGCAGCAGGATTAACACAGATCTCTCCTCCAACACATCATCTACCACTAATACCACTTAATACTGCAATTTATTTTCCAGTGGAAGTAATTATTGGCTGCTGCAGAGAGAGTGGTCCTGAAAGTGGGGCTGAATCCTGCTGTGACTATGACAATCCGGTCACCTACAGGGCTGCCACCTCTCAAGCAGTGAGAGTGACAGTTAGAGATCTCGTGATCTCATGCCACACATGCTCTGATGTTTCATCTTGGCCAATAATGGAAGTAAAATAACACAAAAAATTACAAGAAAAACTAGATGAGATAAGTGAGAACAAATGGAGGTTTAATGAGGACAGAGGAGCAGCAAGTATCAGGTGAGGATGTCATTATTTTAAAGGTTAAACACGGTCGGTTTGGAACGGATGACATCAAATCACACTGTGCAGAAGCAAAAGCACATAGATTGAGGTTAGGTTCATTGAAGACTCCAAATTGACCAGAGGCTAATGTGAATGGTGGTTTTACTAAGTATCTTGGCCTTGTCATTGGCTGGCGACCTGTTCTCTTGCTCAGTGGCAGTTTGGATCGGCCCTTCAGCCTTTAAAATAAATGAGTAGATGGAGACTTTATAGTCAAATAAAGGAGCTTTGCAGTATTTATTATAATTACATTTGTACAACTTTTTAAAAGATACTTGTGTTTACTCAGGTTAATTAATTTTAGCTAAAGAGATTATTTAATCATCCATCCAATGATTAGCTATTGCAGTTACTTATTTAGGGTTGTTAGGAGGACTGGAGCAGAATATGGAAGTAAAACATCAGTGCTCACTCATCTGTTTCAGTTTCTCTTTGTCATGCACTGGCAGGGGAAAGGTGACCAGCACACCAGCTTCTTACTTTTGAAAAAATGAAATCAATCAGTTCAGTCTCAATTTATAAGAGTGGAATGATCTTGTGCTCTGCAGGCACACTCAGATATGTCCCTCACACAAATATAACACTTCCAATGGGAGAATCCTGGCCTGATAATGTGAAATGCAAGTGTGATACTATACTTTCCACTATTAGATTCACAACTTGCTGCTTGTTTTCTTTGTGTGTGGCAAATATTTCCTGGCAAGAAAGATATATGTCTGCCACACAGACCCAATTATGGCTGTAAAATGATTCTAATTAATTCTAATTGATTTGGAAAAACTGGATGCAAATAATATTTTGAAAATACATCTAAAATAAACTAGTTCAACTGTTTAATCAAAAATATGTTTTTAATTTCCATTCAGGATAAAATAATTATTTGACTTTGCATATATCAATCTCTAAATTGAGCATTTATTTGATTTTAATGTCCATACATCAGAATGTGCTCTTCACAGATTGTACAATGCATTTTAGAGTAAGAACCTATAAAAGATTGAATGCATTTGTGTCAGTAGTTAAATAATTGAAATAATGTCACATCTGTGCAGTTATTAACGTGCAATGACTGGTTTAGCATTAGTGCAATTTTTTTTCAGCAAGTGCAAAGGTATCTTTTTTCAATGCAGACTTAAGTTTTCTCCTCGAGGATGACGACAGAATGAGAAATATGCAGATTGGGTATTGAAAAGCTGTATATGTCTCAAGAGATTGGACGGGGTGGAAAAATGAAGTGCCTCCATATGTGCAGCATATAAAGATGCAAATCAGTGATTGTGACTCACAACAAGAAAAGTATGGTGATGGAATCTGCAGAACCACATTAAAGTCAGCTTTGTGTCCTCGCGCTGACATGAATTTGGGGACTGGAGGGAAAGTTGGCACCTGCTTGTAAGATACATGCTCCACTAAGGCCAAACACCGGAGCTGGCTTAAGAGTTTCCTGTTACCACTCTCCAAGCTTAAAAGCAGGCTGCTAGTCTGGTTCCCCGAGGAGATAAACGGACAAATTGAAGGATGCTCCCTAATGGTTTATAAGCAAGGAAAGTGAGAAGTGGATCAGCGGTTTTTATCGCCTCGGGATTTCACTTCTGCACGACTTCCCGCAGGTTCACATTAGCAAAAGATGAACATTTAGTGATGAGTGCTTTCCTTATGCATAAAACCTATCTGAAAAGGTTGTGAAAAGGCTTTCAGTGTACCTCCAATCTTGGATGGGCTCCCTGGGACAAGCTGGCTCTTTTTCTCATGCTGAAATACCTCATCGAGCACTCTCTCTCTCTCTTTCACTCTCTCTCTTTGGGCAATTACATCAGAGTGTCAGAGTGACTGGGGGCTAAGAGTGACGACACAGCTGGAGGCACATGCCTGACATTTTCTTTATTCATGAAGTGAGGCTGAAAGTGGTGTTGCCAATGTGTTTTGAAGGTGGTATACATTTTTATGTACATTATTGATGCTTTGTTATATAAAGACTACTGAGGTTTAAGTAATTTACATGAAATACTCTATTAAGAACAAGAGTACTAGCATTGCAGTCCAATAAAATTGATGGTGTAGTGCAAAAAATATAAAAAGATCCAGAGTTATCTATTTATTCTATACATTCCTCCCTCCAAAACGTGTTTGCTTACATTACCAACAATGCAATTTGGCTTATCAAAATCTCAAAAAGTAACCAAATACACACATTTCTGATAATTTATCAAATGGTCTCCATCTGTGGCTGGGGCTTGCTCATGGGCATCAGAGCATTTTCAGAGTCAAGAACAAACTTTCAACTAATGGTTTATATTTCAGTCTTTTGCATTTAGCTCTTGCTCTAAACCAACAAGACTGTCTTCCAAAGAAAGGTTATGGCGTCAGTCTTTTCAGCAAATCCCACAAATGACATGTTTGCATTCAAGCATGAGGTTGAGGACTTATAATAGTATAAGAATACATGTTGGCTTTCTGCAGTAAACTCTTAAAACCTTAAACGGGAGACTATAATTCTTCACACTTCACACAATTTTGACCTTTACAACACCCACCCATGTCTCCTTTATCATACAATCAGGTAATTAGTGTTAGTTATGAGACAGTTAAGTGATAAAATGATTAATGAAATGGACCGCAGTGTGTCTGTGGGGGGGGGGTGCAACACAGGTTTGCTTCTCAAAGAGTAATAATAGGATTGCGAGACAAAGTAATTGAACAAAATACATTCATAGAATACAAATGCAGAGAGAAAAAGAGTAATGAGTTGACATTACCTGCAGTAGACGTGACTCTCACACATGCGTTGTGCCAAATGCACAGTTTGAGGACTCTATTGGCTTCTGACAATATTAAGTTAATGTTATCAGCGTGTTTAAGTGTTCATATTATAGATGAGAGGTTGCTTTGTTGGAGCCAAAATCTTGATTTATAGGCCTGGGTGCTTGTTTTGCATTTGCAGTCTCGGGCAAATGGTATGCTGACTTGTTGCACACGTGCACTGAGACAAAATACTAAATATTCATGCAGAACTCTCTTGCCTCACAGCTGGATGTCTCCGTTAAATTTCATACTTAATATAAACAGCCAACCACAGCCTCGCTGCATACAGCCTCTCTCGGTAGTGGGGAGCTCATTAATCATTCTCTTTCCCAATAAAGATCATTATTCATCTCACTTAGGTGCTAGCCTGCCCACATGCATGAGGCAACAATATATATGTCAATATCAGCCAGTCACTGTCAGGTTATATATGTATTTATTGTTATTATTCCCCCTGTAGAAAGGCATCCTGTTATTTGCTGCAGGGATCCATTTTTCTTGCTTTGCCCGAGCTCTTCAGAGGCATAATGAATGTTAGTGTGAGGAATCCCACTGGTACACCTGCTGATGATGATAAAGGCTCAGTGGAGGGAACATAAGTCAAGCACTAGCTCAAGCTGATGACAAATGCTGCAGTGGCCAATTCACGATCCATATCATATAGGGACCATCTTGCAGTGGTTTCTACATCATAGTTGGTCATTGATGCTCGTCAATATGCTGATTTTCTGACCCATTAGTTAACACATTAACACCCATCTCAGGACTCACCCTTTCTTTTGATCTCAACTGCACAACTATCATTTATTTTACTGTAATAGCACACAACAAATGTCTGACACAAACCAGCTAGCCACTCATGTATTTGTTAATTTTCTTAAAGCAAACAAGCCGGTATTGAACTCTTTCAAGAAAGATCTTCAGATTGTGTTTTTAGGAAAAAAATTGAAATACATCGAAGGTAAGTAACTGATGAAATTTCATAACTGGGAAGATCAACCAGTAAATAGCAATTTAATTGATGTTCATGTTTCATATTGGCACCGTTGGTTGATTTCCTATAGTCTTTAGCTGGCCAAGACCAAGTTTCAGTCTTAGATTCAGTTTCAAGTCTTTAAAATTGACATTTCAACACTTCTATGATGACTGGGCGCACATCAGTAGCGAGGAGGATTTTTTTATATGAACTAAAACAGAGCAGCTAATAATGGACCTTTGCAGAGCAGTTTATGATCTCAAACAGCTGCAGCCCTCAATGTAAATGTCGTATTTTATTATACTTACTTACCAACTTGTAATTTATGTCTTCTATATATGGTTTTGGGTCAGAATGTAAAGGAAAATGAATTGAAAACCACAGAGCTCAGTTAACCTCCAGTTTCAGACAGACTGATCATTTATCACTTTATACACTTATCCTGTAGCAGCCTATGTACACTGCTGATGCAGGTCAGTGTACAGCATCAGCATTTATACAGAGTATCTGCTGGGTAAGTATGAAGGAGTGGCCGAGTAAATAAAATAAATGAATAAAATAATCCAGTCTTTTCAAAATTGACTTAAACTTAGTACAGTAAAGAGCTTTTCAATACCATGATCCCAGGTTTTCGGTTTTAAAGCAGAATAGTTCCGTTTTTTCACTTACAGTTTGTGACGTACAAACCTGTTCCCCATTTCTACTGCTGCAGCATGAGCTCGGACATTGGCTCTAGTTCAAACAGCAAGAAAAGAAAGAGGAGAATCAATACATCTGTATGTGTGGGTGAGGGGGGGGTGGAGGTCTTTTAAGAGATTTCCTTCAGAGTCATTTATGTCCCTGATTTGAGTGAGGTAATGTTGCATGTTGACTGCTTCATTTCGTAAAGGTGATGTGTTGAAGGTGGCACAGATTCTCTCCATTTCTCCCCCTTTCCTTCCTCATGTTTTGAGGTGAAACTGGCTCCATGCTGCTTCCCTCAGTTTTGGAAAAGGCCAGCAGCTTGTGTTTGAAGGCCTGACATTTGTCACTTTCCTCTGTAGGAGGTGCAAGCCAAGGGAGAACTTGCCCTGCTGTTGACATTTTCTGTGACTGATAGGATTTTTTTATGTTTTCATAAAAGTAGAAAAGTGAGAGCTTGTCCTTTCCTGTCCAACAGCAGATAACTTTGGGAGAGCAACTTGGATATATTGATATATTCCTGATGAAGCGACCTGACAGATTGGTGTAACACTCGAACGACCAAACCATGTTACAGAGTGGAGCTGTGAAGGCACAGACGGATTTTACAATACAGTCATTGTGATATTGTTTTTATACTTGTTCTGCAGATATTGTTGTTGTAGCGCAGCCCAATAAATCACACTGGACTGAGCCAATAGTTTTCCTACTGGTGTGAACAAATTGGACCAGATGCTTCACGTTGCTGCGGTTAATTATCTCTCTGGATATCTCCCTCAATATTGGTTTCCTGATGCGGGTGGAGTTCAGTCTGGTTCCAGACCTGTAATATCACCACCCATTAGGCCTACAGTACAGAGTGTCCACACAGACACCAGGTGAGGGCAGGACTTTTAACAAAAAAGGTTAAAACGGTTTTGCTATTGGTCTTAAAAAAGTAACTTTCTAATATATCTAACATGCACATTCTTAAAATATTGGAAACAGTTCAAACTTGTTTTAGTGCCCAACCCTAATTTACACTTTAACTTAGCAAACATATCAGGACACATCATCATTATTTTTTACTTATTCAAGCAGCTAATTTTCTGTGCATGGCCACCCACAACCGCTGGTCCTTTAATTGAGCGCAGCACACTGGCTGTAATGTCATTTGTTCCATGTCAAATGAAACACGCTGAAAGCCATTCAGACAGAAGAAGTCAAGGTGCAGCAGTCAGGATGAGATGAACCAGGGAGCAAATGTAATAAAAAAGGTACTTATCTGCTTTTACTGTCAACTGAGATAATGTGCATGATGATACTAATTTAGAAAAGAATGGATGTAGATATTTTTGCATTAAATGTCCATATATTGTCCGTCAGGTGGTTAACTGGAAAAGAAGACAATGCCAGGTAGGGCTGCCACATTTTATTAGAAATTCAAACTTTTCGTTTTTGACCTGTAATGGTCTATAGCACATCAAACAGATGAATTTTGTGTTATTTTACATTTGTTCGAATGGGCGGATTGGTCATATCATATATCACATATCAACATGTCACCTTTCCCCTTTATACTCTTGCTTGAGAATCTCTACACTTCCCTGTTTAGGGGTCATATGTCTGAAGAAACGGACCATGTTCGCAAATTCAGCTGCCACTTGCAAGTACGGGAAAAACTAGGCTTTAGATGCCTTCGTAACTATTTGCTTAGTTTGCTTCGTCTGCCAATAACACATGCAAATACTGCATATATAGCACACACGCATAAGAGTTATACTCACATAGATACACAAGGGGAGTTTTAATCTGTTGATTGGATGTTTTTTAGAGATGTAGAAGCTTTTACTGCCAATACACACTTGTCTGTGATGTCTCATGTACACAAATAGCACATGGGCACTGTTTGGAAAAATTCAATCTGATTCCTCATCACTGTGTCCGTCTGCCCTGCATATGAATACGACAAGCTAAAGGAAATATATTTGGCATATCTGTTGTCAGTGTTTCCTAATGTTGCTGCTCATCTATTTCCCATCACTTTATCCAATTTTATGCAGCTGAAAGAGACAATGCAACCATTACCTTTTTTTTTTTTCTCTGCTGCGGCCAAGAATTCACAGGAAACCGAGGCTTCCACCATGAGAACTCCATTGTGATGGATCGTAATGGAGGGAGACATCGCACAGTTTTGACATATTGGAAATGCAGGATCAGCTATATTCAATTCTGCAGATGGCTCCCCAATTACACTTTAGCGGTCCGTGTCACTTGTCATCTCACTGCTGCTGTAGTATTGTCTGTACAGCAGAGGGGACCCGTCGTCATATTATTATTTCACTTCTATGCAAATCAGATGCTCGTTTTGCACAAGCCTGCCTGCCCTCAGCAGCACATACACAGAATCTGATTTTTGCGAGTACGAGGATTAGTAAGAGCATCAACTTCACAGACAGAGACATAACCGATGCTACGTTTCTTTGCAAGGTGGTGGGTCACTAAAACAGCCTCAATGCAGCTCTGCAGTGATTCTACAGGTCTGTGGAACTCATTTGCATTCAGGTTCAGTTGGGTTGAAATCTGTTGATGGCAATCCTGGAATCCTAGGTAGTCATCCCCCCCCAGCAGAACAGCTCTAATGGATCCCCTCAGTGTGGAGAACTGAGGCCTGTGTGTGTACGTTCTCCATGCACTCGCCCATTTGAAGAGAATATGGTCTTTGTAATGAAAGCTTTATGCAATGCAACCCAATAATGTCCCTGAACACAAGAAACATCAGCCAGTCTTTGTGACTGAAGCTCCTACCACCCGTGACCCAACAATGAACCCTCCTTCAAAGTCACTCAGATCTTCTCCTCTTACCATTTAAATAGAAATTCAGATTCAACCAGGCCTGCTCAGCAGTTTTACACAGAGAATGGTTTGGTTACTCACTTATTCAGGGTTTTCTTTTAATTTTTTGCTTGCCTGTAGCCTCTGAGTGTTCCTCCCCATTTGATCCTTCATATAAATATCAAAGAATTGCAGTGATGGTGAAAGAAGGATGTTGCAAGGACTTGTGATTATCCAGGACTTGTCCCACAGACTGTGTTCCACCTAAAATCTTTGAGTGTGAAACACAGCCTCCGTAAAGCTGGAAACAAACGGTCAGCCATTCTATGATTAAACTCTCCTTTTGTTTATACATCATTATTTATTCTGGTGCTGTGTTCATGTTAGCCTCGTTCTGTCTGCTCTTACTAATCAGCAATGACTTATTCATCCCACGTGTGACTTTTGCACAACATGTACTGTGGTTGCTATGAGCCGCCTGTGATATCGACTGAATAAATATGCAGATTTAAATGTTAATTTTTTGTAAGAAAACTAAGAACAAATTGTGAAGCATTGTTGATTCAGTCTTGTATTGTGACCATTTTCCCTATTCTTCATCTGGCCTACACAGCTCTGGGCATTTTCTATCAACTAGTGGGAACGAACTCTCAGAGAGCAGACACGAGACTTTTTTGAATAAGTGAAGAATCACCACTGGGAGAGATGATTCAGAAGTCTAGAAGTCTGAACTCAGGCTGTAAAACTTTCTAAAAACAAGCTGTTTCAGCCTTGGTGCATCAAAATGTCTCAAACCATTGCCAACAACTGACAATTAGTGGACTACTTTTTTTTTCTTTGTTTTTTTTACCAAAACATGGCAAAAACATTTTTTTTCCATTTCTGAATAATCCTGTGAGGCTCAGTAGCTGTTAGAGTTTTATAAAACTTTGTGTTTTCTGCCCTTTAGACTGCTGCTGCTCATCCTCTGGTTGAAAGAAATTGTAATTATGATGCAGGAGCAATTTGTGAAGTCTCGATTTTTATTCTGTCGCAACGTATGTCTGGGTTAAATACAGTGTGTTCCTGGTAAAAAACAAACCTTTGTAGAAAAACTGCAGAAGGAGTCAAAATATATTTTTGTATCACTTCAAGTGTCATTACAGTGGGATATGCTGCCCTTCGCTGTGTCTGGAGATGGCTGTGAAAAAGTACAGAACAAGTTGCCTGAGCTGAGAAGTGAGATGCATTTGAAGCATGCGCTTGTATTAAATGAGTGGTATGTACTGAGTGAGCTTCTTAACAGGGACATCTTGGGAGTCAGCTACTTTGGCAAAAACTCTACCACCACAAAACAAAGTAAAAACAGTGGTGCACAGTGGTATAGGAGATGAACAAAATTGGCTTCCGTCGGAAGAAAGATCCTTCACTGGAGTCTCTCTCGTAATTGTTTTTCCCTGCAGTTTTTGGTAGTTTTTCCTCAGTCTAGTTGAGGGTTGAGGGCAAAGGATGTTGCACCTAAGTCATATGAGGCAAATTGTGATTTGTGAATATGGGCTATACGAATAAAATTTGGTTGATTGAGCACATATTTTTAACTTTTCAGAGATGTAACAAATACCTGTCAGCCTTTACATAATAGTCCTGGTCAGTATTTATGATTTCAGAAACAACATTTAAATTTGTATTGAGTTGAATCCAACAGAAAATTTTAAGTGTTCCTCTTGGCTGCAGACAGCTTTATATTTGGTAATTCACAAGCTGATTATGCATCTGTGAGGAAACGCCCAATTACTCAGACTAACTTGCAAATAGACGGTGTTTATGTGCAGTTGATTATTATTTTTAGCTGATGTAGTAATTATAGTTTCACGCAACAGAGAATCCTTCTGATCAGCCTACTTCTTCACAATTTAATATGACTGAAACAATCAATCAATAGAGAGCAATAGTTAAAAACTCCACATTCCCTTTTCACTGCTCAAGCTCTGGTTGGTTATTTCACTGAATACTTTCCTTAACTGGCGCTTAAAAAAAGATAAACCCAATTTTTGCTATTCTCAGACATTCCCTATAATCGTTTCTCTCGATGACCACAGTATGCACACAATCTTTCAAGTGGTGGCCCCAAAATGATTAGCAATCACTGTGATCAGTGGCTATTTACTTTCTGTCAACACTATTTCATGGACCAGTGACTCTGCTGCACAGCAGATAGGAAACGCTGCCCCAGCACGGCTGTGAGCGGCTGCTGTCAGGACACTATATTACATTGTTATTATTCCAGGGTTATTCCTTCTCATTTCTAGGGAACCTAAGCTAAAAATCTCTTATTCATGAGTTGGAGTCACTTACACAAGGACGAAGCTTGGCAACTGGAGTCTCTTCCTTGTCACAATGTTAAGATATATTCTCATAAAGAGGCTGCTCAGGTTTATATACGACAACATTGACTCTCTTTCGTATTTATGCGCACACACGTAATACAATGTGTGTGCATATGTCTCTGCTGTATTTCTATTCTACCATAAATAAGTAGTAGGGTTATAATTTGTATTCCTCTGTGCTGTTGACAGCTGTGGCTTTGTGTTTCTGGGCCTGCCCTGTTGTCGTGTATAATAAATACGTTTGGCTATAATTCATATAGCTTATTATGTTGAACAAATGTTTCTGTCTGATGGACACAAGCTTCTCCTCCATTTTTTGGGTGCCACAGTGATGAATCAAGCCCAATCTGAGAGGAGATTTTTTTTCATGAAGCGCTTAGGGGCTACAAAAAAGGCAGAGCACTCAGATGCTAGATACAGCACTTTTTCTCTAGACAGCCTTGTGCACACTCTCTTTATTTGGAACAAATAAATAAAAAATGCCTTATAGGTACATACTCCAACTCAGGAACATAAAAGTGGAGTATGAACTTATTTTACATTACCTTGGGTTCCCACTTTGATTGATCGTATAAAAAATGTGTCTGACACAATCTCTGGAAGTAAAAATACAATGGTTCTCAATGGAAATGAATGTCAATATAATTATAACTACAATTTCACCCCAAAAAATACAAAACGTATTAAATTCCTTTTTCACAACACATTATATCTGGATATGGATGTAAACTGCAACTGGACTGTTTGGTGGAAGCATTTGACCATGAGACAATAATTCTAGCTCTAGAGGGAATTTCAATGTTTCTCACTGGGCCTCATTCACAAACAGTGTGTATGCACAAATTTGTGCTCAAACCGAGCGTACGAACGGTGAGGCACGAATCTGGGATTCATCAATATGTTCTTACCTAAATGTATTTGTACTCTGCGAACAAATTTAGAACTTCCTCAAAAATAATTAAGGCTTATTGTCTATTAAAAGGGTTTAATAGACAATAATTTCCTTGACTAATACATTGACCAAATGTATTAAATAACCATGAAATTGACGCCCTTTCATCCTCATCATTTATTGTCATAATTAAAATCTTCAACTATACCAGTTGAGATAATTCACTTAGTTTACAACTGAGTATATGAGCATGTTCATATTGAACAGTTTTTGCTTTGGCTTTTTATTGGCCTATAATTAAGTGGTCACTCCCAACAATTTCTAGAGCCATGAAGTTGCGCATCTGTAGTTGATTTTAACTGGTTAAAAACAATCAGATATAAGAGCTTATAAAATGATACCTATATATATATATATATATATATGATGTATATATGTGGAGGTAGCTGGGAGAGAACCTTCACTTGGAGCAGAGGATCAATCAGCACAGGGGAGAGCCGTTATCTGATTGAGCAGAGCTGCCTCGAAGAGACACGCACAGGACACAGAGACTTAGCAAAGCCAAGAAACCTGAAAAGGTTATGTCTGGGACAATTTATGTTTGTGTGGAATGTTGCTCAGTAATAAAGCAAGTTATAATGTTGAAGACAGATTGGTTTGACTCTGGCTGCTGTGGTGAGAGCCACGTGGCATGGTCAACTGCCACAATATAGTATATAGTTCTGCTCCAACTTGCCAACCCCTCAAGAGGTGCGCTGCAATGACATCCATGTCCAGACACGTGCCGCTATAGAACACACATTTGGGCAGCTAAAGGCTTGTTGGATAAGCTTGGAGACAGATGGCGGCAAGCCTCTTTATATGCCTCAGAAGGTGTGCAGAATTATACCGGCAGGCTGTGTCCAGCACAACCTCGGCCTATGTCTCATGGCATCCTTTTACCACCTGGACCAGAACCACAACCATACAGGCACGAAGATGCACAGTCAAATACGAAGCTTTCTGGCAGAGCTGCAGTGCTGGCTCACTGCGCCTCAATGCAGCACCTTTAATGACGGTGAGTGAAAATGCCTTATTTCAAAATGTTGTGAAATTATTCACTTTTCCACTAAAGGGTGTATCCTAATTTTTCTGAAGCAAATGTCACACACATGTCCAGTCATACAAATATTTAATGCGAGGAAATCCATCAACTGCTTCAGTGTTTCATTAATGTGTTCTTCTCCTGTCGCAATTTCCTTCACTGCATCCAGGAGAGCCAGCTGATTTTATACAACCTCCAGCCTCCAGGAAAGAGGACTGGGAAGTAGACTGTGTGTCTGGTGCTGGCAACTCGGAGTGAGAGATCATCTGCTCATCCCTCTGCTTCTTCATCATCCGAGCCTATAAATTATATTGTTCAGCCCAATTAATTAACTGTTGCAGCATGTACATTTTCATTTAAATAAAATGTTTTTCTGATTGAACTGCACTCGTTAATTGAGAAATTGCAAATATTATATTATATTTATTTTGAAATAAAGTACCTCTGGGTGACGGTTCTTGGTGAACGTCATCACTTTCTCCCTCATTCATTTAACAAATTCCACTTAATGATGACTATCTAATAATTGCAGCCAGCCTCTCATCCTGTCAGATCTGATATTCCTTGTCCTCCTCCTGTTTCCTTTTTTTTTTTTTTTCTTGTTTGCCAATCGTTTTATGGCATCAACTTTGAACAAACCATTTTTTTTTACTTGTGCCACCGTCCAAACCTCAGGGGACAAAGCATTCACTGCCTCAGTTATTGCAGCCCGGGTTTTATATTTTTTAACATCACTACAGGAAAGTGTGTCTTTTGTGAGTTCCACCTCCAACACAATTATTTTAATTTTTCTGTTGTTGTGAAATTCTTCTGTTTTTTACCTTTCTCTGTTCAGCACACCGCTCTCTTCACGAGACACCAAAAGGATGTCCTTATATATGGAAATAGAGGCATGACAGTATGCAAATTGCAGATAGCAGATGCTGTGGGTAAGAACATTTCTGCGCACATATTAGCAAATTAGCGGCTGTTATGCATTATTTCATTCAAGTTCAAATACAGGCTACACATTGCTTCCACCATTCTGCATAACATTTCAATTCAGGAGCATATAGCAAACCCAGGTATAAAAAAAAAAAAACATTTGCGTATTGTCATGCCAGCTTATATATGGAAATTTTAAACAGTTTGACACAAACCATATTGTTAGTTGCCTCTTTTAAAACGGCAATCTTTGCTTCAGAAAGACCAGCAGGACACGGTAACAAGCAGTTGTGTTTGACACCCCTCCCACTGCTTGTCAAGTAAAGGCTCGTTTACTTTATGAATGTGTTCATCTCCCTCCCGGAGAGGCACGTTACACACAGCTGCCTCCGCACATGAAGCGTCACAGAGGCTTGCACTCAAACAGCGATGTGGATTTATAAGCAGAGCGTTTTAAGCAGCAAACCTTCACACTCTGTCCAGCCTGTTTGAATTCAGGTGGTCAGTGCAGCCATGTGAGTGAGAGCAGTTCGACCGGGACACAGATGATACAGGGATACCCTTCAGCATACAGCTGGGATGAAGTTCATATTCACCAAAACTCCATGAACAGTTAAGATGGCTGATGTTAGACAGGGTTGTTTTCAAATGCAACATTTTTCACAAAATGTCTACAAACTTTTTTTTGCAGCAATAAGATTACTTTATTTCATGCAATTTTATTGTACTTCAGAAGTGAAGCTGCATGTACATCAAAACATGAAATGAAACACAATCTATTTTGGCATCTAAAATGCTTTGTAGGGAGAGGATTGCTTTATTGCTTTCAGAGATTGCTAAAGGCATCACTATGCTAATATACAACATGATAACAATAAGTTTCAATATTTACATTAAACAGCACAAATTACAGTTAACAGTGATGAGAATGTCATCAGTTTTGTAGATATTTGTTCATAAACAAATCTGAACAAATTAATGTCAACTTGCTGATGACGCTAGGGAAAGTCAGATGATCAGCAAAGTCGGGATTGTTTATCCTCTTGGATCAATGAATGTAGTGTTAGAAATTCTTCCCTCTGGATCAAAGTGTCACTAGTACAGCAAACAAATGTGTTGATTGCAGCCCACCTCTCTGTATCCCTTTAGTTGTTTGGCAGCTGTGGCTCTGTAGGCCACCTCCTTATCCAGAGGTGGTGGCGCCTCCAATCCGCACATTAAATTGTTCTTCTAAGCAGCTTCGTAGTCTCTGCTATTATTGTGTGAATGGGATGTTTGATTGATAGAGAAGTGCATGTAAACATGTTTGTGTGCTTTGAGTGGTCTAGAAAAGCGCCACATAAATGCGGTCCATTTACCCACTGCATTGAAGAGAATGATGACATTATATATTTATAGTGTGTATTGAAGATTTGTTCATTATAAACATAATTCCCTGGGATACTGGGCTGGTTTAGAGTACATGTTGTTGTTACAGCATTTAATTAGTTATTGACCATTTGGTTTCCAACTGCAAGCCTTGTTGGATATTAATGGATAATGAGGCTTTGCTGATGGTATTGAACATATCAGGTTTTCAGGAAGCTTCACCTTATTGCCAGGTCAAGAGTGTTTGTTCGAAGAAAGAGCTGATTTGAAGAAAAGTCACGTTAACCAGTAGAGCACTTTGAGCGATAAAACCTCTCTTTAATGATTCATTGTGAAATCCCTTCTTCATCACAATTGCTGTGTATTCAGCGTGTCTTAGCAGCCTCTCAGACCTGGCATCCTTCTACATACCTTTGTGAAGACGACAAGACACGTCATGCAGTCAGATGAGTTAGTTTCCTGTAGATGACTTTGAGCTGCCATCGGTCCCCACCCATGGACAATTTTTCAGCCTTGCATCAGCACGAGCGGAGGCAGCGACACTGTGACAGGTGAGATAGAGCGCCACCAGCCATCAGCGAGAGGCACACTAAAAATAATGACTAAGGGTGTGATGTGACTGAAGAGTTTGGGTTGACAGCTGGTCCTTAGCTATATCTGGACACACTCTGCACTGACATGACTGACATGCAGGGAGAGATGGAGGAGGCTTAGAGAAATTTCATTTTAATATTTAAATTTCTCTCTACCTGCGAGAAGAGAGGGGGGTTGAAGTGAAGGAGGAGCAGTACAATTATTACTCACAGAGTACAAGATGTTTGACCCAACGTACCTTCCCTTCCCTTTCCTTTGATGTCTCTCCTAGGTAACGCTTGTACCTGTGGATGTTGAGGAGCAGTGTGTAGTGTCACAGAATCCTAAATGAGATGCATCTTATTACAGACATTATGCCTTGTTGTTATGGAGTAGTGGTGCATGGGTCTTCTAATGAAGGAGACATATGCTGCTCATACTCCATGTTACAATTTAATTTTGTGTTTAGAGGCTCTAATGTTCGAATCCCCAAGATTCATTCATTGAAAAGTGTACATATTTCAAACTAAATACTTGGTGCGGATGTGATGCAACAGATGATTAATGCTAAAAATGCTATCAATTAGAAACTTCCTAACAAAATTGGTACAATAAGTAATGTTTAATGTGGTGAAAGTAGGAACATCCTCCAATCAGTCTAATCTGTGAATGTAGGAGATTCTGAAAGTATAAGATAGCGTAGCCAGTGAGACATGATGTGACACAGGCCTCCATTACAACCAGGCTGGGTTTGGGTATAACCAAACTCACCATACATTTATAACACCAGTTGGTTTTAACCAGATATTATGTTTTTTTTTAGAGATGTTGAGTTACAGGGGCTTTTACATTGGCTTTTTTTCAAGCTTTCTTTTTTAGCAGAGGTAGTGTCATGTTGTATCCTTGAAACACTGGAGTGCAAATGCTGTAATTCATTATTACTAAACTATGTGACGATGAAGTAAATGAATGAGTGTGAATTCATGCTAAAAAAAACAACAGTTATTCTTTTGTTATTCTATATCATATGAAGGTTTGACCAGTATTACTGTAAATACCTGATGGAAACTTGAACATAGGCAACTGGTCTTGGTTTATGTGGGATGTTTCACCTCTCATCCAAATGGCTTCTTCAGTTCTGATGTAACTTAGCAGATGCAAAATCGCACATCACATTGCATACAACATTTAAAATAAGTGTAGCAAGCATAATGGCTGCACTCTATTAATGAACCTGGCCGAATGCATTGCAAATTATAATATATAGACTACTGCAGATTAACAGCCAGAGCACATGAGAACCTGTACCCTCCATGATGTGTGTGTGTGTGTTTGAGAGGTGAAGCCTGACAGCCAGAAGTAGAAGGTGGACTAATAGTCTTTCTCTAGGCTATTACACGCAATTCAGAGAGCCTACAGAGCAGTTATTTATAACAGTCAAAATCATATGGAAGATTTTCAATCTAGAGGGTGAGCTACCATCAGAGTGAAAATTGCACACACTGATGCTTTTAAAGTTGAATAGATTTTTGTCTCGTCTATTAAATCAATACAGTCCAACTTTTCACAGTCATGAGCTACGTTCCAATTGTGCCACAGAGACCAAAACCACAACTCAACCATCAAACCACACTAAGTGAAAGATGGAAGTCTTGATCAGATCAAGAGATTATTCCAAAATACATTTCCTTAAACCATTGCATTTCTGTCAATATATGGATTGATTAAACATCATGTTCATGAGATACTTGAAAAAACGTCTTACCTTATCTTACCCCCAACACAGGAGCCCCTCCCTGGGTGACTCATGGGGCTCATGAGATGGAGATAATTCTGTCTGTCCCTCGCGACTGACGTTTGCTTCAGGTCTGACTCACTCGCAGTTGCAAAAAGTGACTGTACCAGTGGTAAGATTTGTTGTCCTCCTACCAACTGGAGGTGATATCCGCACTGGTATAAGCCAGCCAACAAATCATATGATTTTATTTTTTTGAGGGGGTGATTTTTTTTGTGGTTCAACAAAACAACTCCACCGCTGCTCCCCGCTACAAAACTGAAAGACATCAAAAATAATCTCATCATTTTTAATTTTTTTTATATAGAGACTAAGGAGTGTTATAGTGAATGTTTTTATGATCTATATACAATCCTTTGGGACAAAGGAAGCAAATAATCAAGTTCCAATTTTTAACTCCCTTTAAGGCATCTTTGGACCGGATCAAAGTGCCTTTACATGTTGGGAAGCCAAAGCCTGTGTATATGACGATGTATTACACTGCAACCACCTGATCCTTTTCAGCTTCTGCTTCATGCTTTCTCTTTGTCAGTATACGTTACCTATAGTGTCATAATAGTTCTGACATGAAGCTCAAGGGAAACTGATCCTTGGAAGCTATCAAGCACGAGGGATTTCCTGTTAAGACTGCTCTTATTATAAAAAGGCTGTTTAAAGAGCAAAAGGTAAATTGAGTTTGATGATAAAGAGACTCCGGTGCCGGTGAATCAAGCAGGAAATCAGACCGCAAGGCCAAACACAACAATTGCCTTTCTGAAAGCAGCACGATAACCGATCTGGTCTTGCTAGCAGAAGTGAAACCCACTTTCTGTGACTCCACTTGTTGCAAACTCCATTAAGCCAAATCATTCATCAACACACAATCCTTGCTAAAGACAATACATAGGGATATAATTCACTTTTTCACGAGAATTGTTTTCATCTTGATTCCCACTTACATTCTCACTTTCTCTATTTCCCTTCGCTCTCTTTTTTATTAGTGTTGAGCTCTCTTTGTAGTTTTTATCCTCATCCATAACACTTCCTTTTCCCTTCTCCCAGGGAACATAAATATTTTGCTGGCAGCTGTGACTGCAGTCCTTTGTGTCCTATCGCAGGCCCTCCACACTTATGTGCTGTCTTGTAAAATAAAATATTATTGAGTGGCATGGAAAAATTACATTAGAGTGCAAAGATAAATATGTCCCATGAAATTCCCCTCACGTCACGTAAATGGTGGAATTTGTTTAATGTGACATGAAATATGTTTTGGGATGTGAGGGTGTTCAAGTTGTGCGAGAGGCGAGCTTGGCTTGCAGGTAGTGGAGTGGCATGCAGAGAGCCATAATGATGAGTGAGGCGGTTGTGTGCACACGTGAGTGCTTAAACCCCTCCTTTCTCAAACTTGCTGCCAACCCTGTCGCTAACGCAACAGCCCACTGCATTATTTATCCCCACAGCAGTGCAACCATTTTAACTGCAGCCGCCGCTGCCGAGCAGGCAGCTCACAAAGTGCACACCTTGCAACTCAAAGACCTTTTTCATAAACTTTACTGCTCTCCTCTTCTCTCAGTAAGTCTGCAGGATAAAAAAGGCTTGTCTCCTCCCCTTCTCCCCTAACCCTCGAGCTCCCTACTTTGGTTTTATGATAAAAACACCTGGATATGGATATTGATTCTTCAAACAATAACACCAGATCACAAGTGCTTCATAAAAACTGATAAAAAAACTGGTGGGCTGACTGTAATGCTTAACACTTTACTCTTCTGTGCTATTTTCACTTTATGTCCCTGCAGCTTGAAAAGCAAACTGAATGAGCAAGAGAATTGTCTTATTACCTGCTTATTCTATAATGGAAAAATACAAGACGGGTGACAATAGATTGTCATCCAGCAAAAGATGTATACAGATCTCACTGCCTCTTACTTTATGCCAGTGCAGAGGTATGTCATGTTCCACAATGGTGCATGAAAACCACAACTGACAGATAATAATTATCAAGTCAGTACGTACAACTTGATGCACAATGTCTTAAAGACCGTAAAGGAAGACACACCGGCTTCCTCGAAGTCCAAATGCCACCAAAAGTGCATGATAGCAGTGGTATGCAGGATATTTTTTAAATATTCTTTATTTACAGTCAATGTTTTTAACCAAAATACTGCCTGCATCACTGAATCAACTCAAAATATGTAAAAAGAACCAACAGGGCAGATATGGCAAAGCTCTTGTGGTGGATACAGATTTGCTGTGTCAGTAACATTGAAATTAGGATTTATAGATATGGTGGGGTTTTTTTGATAGCTTGCACGCAACATGGACAGAAGAAGATAAATAAGGTGCCAGTGGGAACAGGAGCACATAAAAACAAATACAAGATAGCATCCCCTTTCTGGAGCAATAATCTGCCTGTTTTTTTGGCGTGACTTTAGCAAACCAAGCAGAGATAACAAAACAAGATTGTCTGTACAAGATGAATGCACAATGGGAGGGGTCTTCGAGAGTCCAACATAAGGAGCATAGCAATTTCTTCATTCAAGGTCAGATATGTAGAGATACAGTTATTCACTGACCTTTCCATCATGACAGGAATACACACTGATGGCCATGTCATCTTTGACTCTTGTGGGAGGCACAACACAGCGAACATGCAAGGTCGTGCCATGTTTGCAGCTCTGTGCTTCGAGACATTCACACTTGCAGCTGTGAATACTAATGAGACGTGTTTTGTTGGTCAGACGGCATTGTAATTGGCAGCCGAACCACGCATGCTTTCATTTGCAGGTCAGCTCTCAGACCTTTGGCGTAGATGAAGGAAACTAATGTGATATTGGCAGCAAGTGAGTTTGACTTCTCTGACTTTTACACAGTACCCTGACTCAATTAAAAATGTTTAACAGCAAGAACCAACCGGAGCAGCACAAAACAAAATTGAACAAAACCTTTTTTGTCGCAAAGTGTGGGAATGAAAAGTCAAAACAGAAAACATGTTCTGTTTTCTTTTTCCGGCATTTAGTGGGAATTGAACAAGCACAAACACACAATATTGAAATATTATCACATGACCATTTTTTGCCCAGCAGTTGCAGACGTCCAGGACATATGTAGCATCATTATTGGAGCCTTCATCAGTTTCTGAGGGAAACATCTGTCTCTTAAGCTGCTAAATGCTTAATCTTCATCTTTACTTGCTAGTTGTTGTCCTTGTCTGGTTTCCATTTGGTACAGAGCAGACAGATTGCAGTGTGCCTATAAAGCAAAAAACAGCTTCCTTTTGCAGGCATTCTGGGCTGTGACCAAAGCAAAGTGCTTGGACGAGTTTTTAATGGGGTCTGAGAGTTGGGTGATAATTATAAAGGCTCTTTTATGGTGATATAATTAGTACACATCTTCTGAAAGATGACGAAAAAGATGAAATGGTTGTTGAAGTTGTTGCATGCAGTACAGTCGTTAACGGGTTTGAAACTAAAAGTGATACCTTTGACTCTTCATGTGGTAACTTATTATAATCAGTTTTAGCAAAAAAGTTGATTATTCCTTATATCAGAGAAAGTGATCAAATCACTCCCTGGCATTGACCAATCAGTAGTTGAGCACAGGTCAACAACTGAATGGAACAACAGAACGTTCTTCTTCACTGACTGAGATGACAACTTGGACAAACTTCCTAACACAGAGGATGTAGTCATTGTGTATTTTTGCCTACTCACTAGTGCAGTTTACTTGTTAAATAAGGACCAATACGTCTTTTCACCAGCACACATTTTTGGGGGACAGAACAGCGTTTCCTATGCTCTTCTACGTACCTTGAGAGGTTCGAGAAGTCATTACTTTTGCCGATCTGACAGCTCTGCCTGAGGCGGCAGATCATCAGGGACGTGAGAGAGAACTCGACAGCAGCAGGGTCAGCAGCTAATATTAGCAAAATAACAGAGCCCCACTGTCAAGGCTTTGTTAAGTTCATTGTTGTCATGTGGCAGAAGAGGTGCCTCTCTGTCTGTCACTGACCTGACCCTAGTCCTGTCTGTCATGCATCATCAGTCTTGACAAAAGGTGTGAAGGGTGAGCAGTGTCCCCTTGAAATCAATTCATTCCTGTAAAAAATAAAAAAGCTGTGAGGCTGAGAGGTGTTGACAGTGAGGAGCCAATTGCTAAGAGAAGAAAAAATAAACAGCAATGATCGGGGAATATGAAGTCCTGACTGTGCATTCATCATGCACACAAATTTGTGACAGACTAGCAGAGGACTTCTAGGTAATTACACTTTATGCTACAGTCTCCAAACAATTAGCCAAAGAGGGGTGAAAGGATAACTTGAATCTCTTGAAGGTTCGAACGGATGCGTAAATGGAGTTCAATACATCAGTACTTTCCCCAGGGATGATATGTTTTCACCCCTGTTCAGTTGTTGTTTGATGTGTATGTCAGCGGGATAACACAAACCCTATTGAACAGATCTCTGTGAAACTTGGTGGTTAGATGGGACATGGGCCAAGAAAGGATCCATTGAATTTTGGCACTCATCAAGAAATTTTATATCATCACTGCAAAACCACTTGGCAGTGGTATTGGCTCAACTGAGCAGTTGGACAATGCTTCAATTCAAGAAACTTCAACATAATGTTGGGCATGAAACTTGCCTGTGTGCAGGAAGGTAGTTATTAAATTACCTGACCTCGAAAAATGATTGTTGAATGTTGGATCACTTCTCTGTGTTGTTTCCTGTCTCTGTGGGGAGAGTTTGTGTGAGTGCTGAATAATCCAATACAAAAAAAGACCCTGCCACATCTTGTACCTGCGAAAGATGATTGATGGTGCCATGAATTTTTATCTGCAGTGCTCTTCACTATACCCCAGCAACTCCTCGTGTGCCATTCATTTTGTCAGGATACATAATCTGTCAGGAGCGCCTCTGTTTTCCAGAGGTGAATGAACCTGTAATGTGGCACTTCATATTCTTCCAATCCACACTACATCTGGGGCATTAGGTACTCGATCAGTCATGTTGGTAAACCATCCAAGAGAAGGCCAGTGTCAATAAATGAGGAGGAGCATGAAATGAAGACTCCCTCTGAAAACACTCCATCATTCAAAAAGCAGCCATTGACAGTGCACTTTGCCCTCTATTTTGTCATCTTTTTTCAAAAATACAATCATCTCATTCCAACACCACACGATGGAAGGCGACACAGCTCTTTATTTTCTCTGAATTTTGCACCAATCCTGAAAAATCAAGGTAGAACATTTAATTCAGGAAGGGTGATTTATAAGAGAGCATTTATAATTGCCTTGATCATCAACAATGTGGTGCAAGGGAAGAAATCCAGGTGTTTGTCTACACTCTCGAGCTTAAGTGCCTCTTGATCTTTGTTAACACATAATTGTAGTTATCACAATCAATATTTCTCACTCCAAGCAGCTGTGTTCAACAAGCCTACTGCTGTGTTATTCAGGCAGAGGAAGATTGGGATGACAGATGACTTTGGTATTCATCAGTTGGTCTTTTATAGCTAGATATCCCACGACATAACTTGAATTTGTATTCAACTCAATTGGAATAGTATAATTATGACTTGATGTTGACACGAATACTATTATCAAGTCAGTATGTGTTAGTAGCATTAAGTCTTACCTGACTTCAATGTTGTGGGATTCTTTGCATGTGGTTGAAATTTGTTCTAAGGAACCCATCACCTGCATCTCAGTGTGACTGGATAATTATTTGGTCACATGCCTTTGCATTGAAAGTGGCATCAGTATGTATTCTCATTGTCATGATTCTGCCCTGATTTTGATCAAACTTACAGCTCAAAATATTTTTCTTGGGTTCATGCTTAATAAATAGGTTTTTTTCCAAGCCTTAACTTGTACAAGATTACTTGCAGTGTAAGAAGCTGGCAGACGCTTGCTAGTTATAGCTTCAGTTCTGCTCATCGCTGTCTCCCAAGACTTCTCCAGAGCAATGCTGTTGTACGAACTGATCATATTCCTCCTTTGTAGAGGAAGATTTTCATAGGCATCTTAAAATAGCAGGAAGAGGCAGAGTTGGAGGAACTGTCAACATGTTGGCATGTTGCTTGCTTAAGGAAGAAGCCCAACTGTCCTCATCCATGTAAGATATCAGGATACACACAAGCAAAAATGAATGCAGTCTTATACCACACTCCTGCAGTAAATCCTTCCTTTATTGGGATTAGAAAGATCAGTTAAGGTCGAGTTATTAAGTCAACTTCCTGTTCATTCAGCTGTCTGCAGAAGTGTTTTTGAGTTATAGGAACAAGTCTTTGCAATATTTAAACCATTCAAAATAGAGAAAAAATATTAAAAACACTTTTTTTTTTCATTACTGAGACAGCTAATCAGCATCAGACAAATTGGAGCCCCCACAATTACCTACAAATTGTATCCGCATCTCTTAGTATGGAACATTATGGTGATAGGATTTGTTGCAGGACTATTGTTTAAGGCTGGGTTAATTTATTTTACATAGGTCTAGCAAATGAATGAGTACAGTTCTGTACAGTCCAGTAAATTACCTGTTTTTTCCAGGTTAAATTGATTGCATTACAACACTGTATTACAACCATTACAGCAATGTATATTTGTGACTGATTATACAGTCATGTGTAATATGTGTCTCAAACTGGAAGCTGTAATTTATAGAAAAATCATCATATTGATCTTTAAATTAATAATATTCTAATAGTGATTAGGGAGCACTGCTGCTTTTGGTAATTTAAACACTTTCAGTCACTTTCCTTCAATCATCCATCACTAAATTGAAGTGGGTAGTTGTTATTGTGATGACTATTCATGACTAGAGACCTCGCAACTACAGTCTCCTTTACATTTTTTTTGTCTTACACACACACACAAACAAACCCTCGTATACAAACAGCAAATAAGCTGCACTCCGTGATTTCAACTTGATCTTTTATTCATAAACGCCTTAGAGTCATTCCGTGGGTCTTAGTAAGGTGGTGGTAGACATTAGTGTAAGAGATAATTGTTCGCATAGTAGAGTACTTCTAATAGTCTAATAGAGTGTGTAACTGTATTGTTAACACAAATACAACATGGACAGAAGGGAGCCTGATACATAGCAGGGTCCTCTCTGCTTTCAAGCGATTACATGACAAATTGCTTTTACTTGTTGCTCATTTCTGCTTCTGCCAGCTACGGCTGCTTAGCTTTAGTTTTTTAAGAGCTGTGCACCTTTCAAAAAGCTGAAGGCTCCTGAAAAAAGAAAGTATGATAATGTAAATGAAGAAAAATCAGGCTGCATTTATTGCTGGAAAAGGTCCTTTTTGATTTGCTGTTTGAAGTCCAGTGAAGTGCTCTTGCTGGTTTGTGGCTCATATTGTTGTGGTTGTGCTGGCAAGACGTTGTATCAGCTCATGTTGAAGTCCTTAGACAGGCTCTCGCATTTTAGCAGTCTCCTCCAGGTAGGCTGGCTTGGAGTTTGGAAGAGCTTGGGTAGGGAGAGGTACCCCTCTCCTCCAGGAGCAGTGAGTAGAAGAAGAGAGAGAAAAGAGAGGGAATTGGGCTTTTATTTGCCTGGTAACCTCAAGGATCATGAGACTCACAGTGACCTATAGTGGTTGAAAGTTCTGAAAGTTCTCCTTTGTCTCCAGAACAAAGAAGACATGTGGTCAGGCTTTGGCTACGCCCAACTATTGTCCAGAAATAGTAGGTCCCAAAACCTCAGTCAAACTTGTGCACACAGACTTTTTCCTTTTCTTCTGAACAAATGCTTTTGTCTAAAAAGACAAATCACCTGTTTGTAAATTAGCCCGATCAATATGCCGTTGTCAAGTCTATCTAACGCAGTGCTATCTGCATCACGATTTTAACAACACATCACTTATCAGTCTTCTCTCTCTTCCTTTCAGGTGTTCACCAGGTATGGGAAGTGCTACGTGTTCAACGCAGCAGAGGAAGGGAAGACGCTCCGCACCACCATGAAGGGAGGGACAGGAAACGGCCTGGAGATCATGCTGGACATCCAGCAGGACGAGTATCTGCCAGTGTGGGGGGATACAGGTAGGCCTGACATCGCACAGCTCAAACTCTGTCTTTGTCTTTTTTGCTTTGCTGTCATGAGGTCTTATTTTCAAACTATGCTTTAACATAGGAGATCACTGTTGCGATGTGACTGACAATGAAACCAGACAGTGCCTTGTATCTTTTTCAAAAATTTTTAATGGCTGAGGGTTTCCTGTATTTCAGTTCCTGGCCAAGAAAAGACAATAATCATGAAGTCAAGATTGTCACATTTCTTTCTCCTCTCTCTTTTCTTCACTGCTGGTATTCTTTCTCCACATGACTTCTGCCTCAGTGAAATTTGTCTCACTGACTGGCTGTTACTAGAAGGTACTAAAAGGTTGTGGTACATTGAGTTGACCCACACAGAGCTACATTACATTTAACTCCAATGAGCCTCCATTTTTTAATAATGCTGATATTTTTACACAGAAAACATTTTGAATACTACAGTGTTCTCTCAAAGTCCTGCTTTCTTTCTTGTATCTGTCTTTCTATTTGCAATTTCCTTTTTTAAATATAAATGTGTATGAAGAAAATGTATATCCTAACTTAAGAAAAATGACAGAAACCTCTTGTGCCAAGTGAATTTGAGACCATGAAAATCAAATAAAAAACTTTATTTCCCAGTTGTGTACCAAACTTGAAGTGACAAGTATTTTTTTAAACTTTCTGCCATAATTTCTGCAGAAATTATCAAGGGTCCTCGTAATGAAATTAGTTCGGCAGCGGTTTCACACCCAGAAAATCTTATTAAACGTCAAACTAAAAAAAAGCTGCGGTTTTTAAGAGAGGTCATGATTGAAATTGCATTATAATGCTTAACAAATGTTGATTTTTTTATTACTACCTCTGATAGTGTACTGAACCTATTCATATTTAGAGTACTTGTTCCTCTCCTCATTCACACTGATGGACTTCAAGGATATTCGGTGTATTCCAACTCTGTCAGTATCTGCACTTGTAGTTATGAGTAGATGGATGTCAACCACTGAAGCCTCATTTGTAGTCTTTGCTATAATCAGTGCAGCTTTAAATTATCCTCCATTTTAATGTGAGTATTAGAGATCGTGTTAGTGGTTCAAATTGAGTGTTTTTGGGAAGCTGACTGTCTGTTCCACAGTGAAGCTCATTGAATGGCCGACTCACGTCTGAGCCGAGTGGAAGGGCAGACAGGGGAGTTCCCGGAGCAACAAGCCAAGCTACAAGCTGCCAGGCAGATGGACATTATTTACTCTGGGCTCAGACTTAAAGAAGATCTATCATCAAAAATCCCACATCCTACCAACCCCCCTTTGTGTTCTACGAACAACAGGTCCCACAGCTCCCTGTCCTGATCTCCTGGTTTTATTTCCTAGTGCACAGGCTGAACTCCAGCCACCACCCTCACAGCATGCAGTGCGCTGTCTCCCAGCATGCTCCAGTTTCCTGTGCCCTTGTTTATCCCTGTGTGGTTTAATTAGCCCAGATGAGCTGAGTCAGCCTCCGCAGGGAGTACACTGTCTCCTCAACCGAGCTAGGCCGACATTGTGGGCACACACTGCACACAGACTCTTGCTCCATCTCCTTCCACCAATTACCCTTTTTTTTATTTCCACACCTCCTTCCCTTCTGTGGCTTTTTCCTACTGTCCATCTTCCAGAGGACAGCAGTTGGTCCCCGGGGCTCTGTTAGCGAACGGCTCTGCCCAGGGAGTTGCAGGGCAGCCATGACACTCCTCCTCATTTTATCATGATGGACAAACATCAGAAAAACAACATGTTTCATGGCACGAAAAAAGAGTAAGATAGATAAAGGTTTAAGTGATGGGAGATAACAGATGGCATGTTGCTTAGAAACCCAGCTTTCTCCTCACTGCGTCATTAACCATGCTGCTCACAGGAAACAATAAATGGCTTGGATGTGTCTCTCGGTTATTTCTGAGCTGACCGGAAAATGTTTACAGGAAGACTTGAGTGTTTTGATGAAGGAAACCACGAAGTCAGCCTAAGAGACAAGACCCTGAATCAGACACATGTGTTTTTCTTTTCATTTCCTATACTGGTGCAGTAGCTGTTCTAGACCTGCCTGTTTGGAGTGGGCTGTTTTTGGTCTGTGGTGAAGCTGGTTGCAGCTTTCTTTCTGAAACTGTAAAAGTGACCTGCAGTAACTGAGCCACAGAAAGTAAAAACCCACTGCAAGACTAAGTACCCAGAACCCTGAATCTACACCACCACTATTTCACAAAGAGCTGTTTATTCAAAGTTAAGTGAAGCTCAAATCAGTACACAGAACCCTGAACTGGAGAATCAGTTGTCCTTGCTGTGAACGCACTGTTGTCTTGATTGAAAAGCTCACTTACTGTATGTTGATGAGTCCCAGCCGCCGCTGCGACAGATCACTGTTCACCTTTTTATTAAAGATGTATTGATATTGAACATATCGTCCATATGTCTAAATTCTACACTGCACTTCCTTGGGCCTTTAGCAAACCACATGCCAAGTGTGAAGCTGATAAGATGAACGATATGCATTTCACAGACAGGCCAACAGAGATTCCTGGAATTAGATAGATTAGTAGATGAATGAAGGGCTGGAAAGTGTAACGTGTGAAAACATGTTGCCTCCACAATGATTTTTTGTCATTTTTATTTTCATAAATGCTCTGAATAGAAAATGAAAACAACAAACAGACTAACAGTTTTTGGAAAGCGATAATTAGTTTTTTGCATCTGTGAGCTTAGCATAAAGAATATTGAATTTTTGAATAATTAGTTCAACTGCTGCCACACACTGACCTCTCCTGATAAGTTATCTGCAGTTTGGGAATTGGACAGGCCTTTTTTCCAATTTCAGATTTGTCAAGCAGTCTTGATCAAAGTGGCCTGTTTACTCAGTCCGCAGCCGCCATGTTTCCCTTCAGCAGCTGAGCTACAAAATATTTGCAGTGTGGTAGAGAGACCTTCAAACGATCTATGAAACTGTGATTACATTCAAGTCCCATTTCATCTTATATCAAAGTCTATCATAATATAAACATATACTGCGCATATATATATATATATATATATACTGCATTTTTAATTATACACATGAGAGAGTTTTGTCTAAGATTAAATGGACTCTAAAACTGACAGTTCAGAGTTCCTAAGCAACCAATTACAGTGTGCTGCTCACCCACTATGTCTATATGAACAATGTCAGTGATGGAGTGATGCAGAATGGAAAAGATATGCATAGCATTACAGAGTTATTGAACTCTTGTCATTTTAAATCTCTTTTCTGAGAATGCGAGAGAGAGAGGTTTTCAATATCTCTCACTTTGCTTTGTTTCATTTCTCTTTTTCCTGTTGATTATAGTTTTATTTTGCACTTTTTTTCTGTTTATATCTTTACATCGCCTTGATGTATTTTTCTCCCTGAACAAATGCTGCCATGTTTATTTAATTTAGACCCACAGCACTTTGTAGGTAAACAGTGGTGGGGCTCATCACCAGTCTGTGCTTTCTTTATCCTTCTGTTATGTTTCCCACCAATGTGCCATTTATCATCTCTGATATCAGCTCCCAGTTTAAGTGGAAAACAGGCAACTTAAGCCCAACAAACATTTGAGTGCAGTGCAAAAAATAAAAATCTTGCTGTGCCTGTGCACTCTTTGTGTGGGCTGTTATTAAATCAAAGAGATGGTGAAGAGCACTTTGAGGAGCACCTGAAAGAAACAGGAAGATGTTTGTTCAGCAACATGTTAAACCAAGAGCAAAGTGGAAAGTTCTTGATCCGTTTATCTTTTCTGCTTGTGTCTGTGTGTGTATGTGTGTGTGTGTTTGTGGGTCACCAACACCTCAGTGGGTGAAGGGTGTACTAAGGCTAAATGGTAGCTGTGCATATGCTATCTGCAATGCATCAAACATCAATTGCTTCTGCTCAGGACATCTTGGTCCTCTGACACTTCATGAGTGTCTCCAAGTCTCATTTGATGCTGTTCAGAGGACATCTTCCTTTATTTGCTTGTTGTAAATTGTAAATCATTCTCAGTGGCTGCACACCCCACAGCAAACTTAAAGTAGTGTTTTGTGCAAACAGGGAAAGTACAACATTTTATGTTTGTAAGTTAAGCTGAAATTGGTGTATATTGTGAGATAAAAAATGTGCCTAATGTAGTTTTATCTGAAATAAAAATTGGGCGGCATGTCCATTAAAAGTGTAGAGAAGCAGATTAATGAGGTAATGATTAAACAGAAGAGAAGTACTCTTGTGTCAGAAAACATAGAAAGCTGACATGTGACAAGAATGCCTCATGATATGTTACTCACTTAAATTTCTAATGCTATTGAAACATACAGTATGTAACAAACCACTAGACCTCTGTTATATGTTTTGTTGAATTGTGCACTTACATTATCCAAAATGTTTCCAATAATGCTGAAAAACCACAGATATCCCCAATTTAATTCAAGGTAATGAGACGTTTTGGTCACATTTAATTTGCTTAATTGTGTCATATCAGCTTGTCCCATGGCTTTGACTGTTTATTCCATTACATTCGTTTGTTATTATTTCGGTTGAGTGACCCCTTGCAGCCAAAGTGCTTTAGAGGTTCTGTGTGTAAGATTTGGCAGAAATTTAAATAATCCTCTTGATGTTTTCATCTAAATTGTACAAATTGTTGTTTTCTTTACTTCATGGGCTCTTTATATTTAAATACTTTATATTTACATCAGGAGCAGGTCCTCTCTATGGAGGCAGCAATGTTACGCCTAAACACCTTTTGAGTTGTTATGACAACTGAAGGCTACCACAGGTTCTCCTTCATGTTTGGAAGGGGAGGGTGAGATGAGGGGGATTCAGCTGCAACATGCAACTTCACCACTAGACACTAAATTTTACACACTGAAATATACGTGCGGCTACACTCACGCAGGCACGGACCAGACTGGTCGATCATCTCATTTTCCACAGTGTATAATGGAAACACTTGAAAGGCCAAAGGAGGACAGCGGTGAAAACAGAACACCACCCGAATATATTCCCTGTCACACAAAGCAGGGAGATTCAAGTTATGTGCGTGGCTGCTGGTCGCATCCTAATTTCATCTGTGTCTCTCTCATTTTGTCAAGTCACTCTCAGTCAAAGGTGCTTGATAGTGCTGATGAAATACTCAGTAACTACAGATCTGTAGTGTGTTTGATTCTGCTCAAGCTTTGTTCAGATACAGCAAACATGCTTTTCCATGATCCTCTTGATCATCTTATGATAAAGAGAGCTGAGTTGAGTGGAGCCCAAACAGGCAGCGAGGCCAAGTCTGTAACTCTCACACACACAAAAGCTCACACACACACACACACACTTCATTGTTTATTCAGATGGATGCAGTGTGCAAACAAAAACATCTAATTTTTACTCTCGGTAAGAGATCGTGTTGAGACTTGTTTCGTGTGAATTAATATCTTGCCGTATAAAATCAAGGTCTTCATCAGTCTCAATCCATGTTTTAGTTTATATGTTTTTATCATCACCTATTTGGTCACTTGACTCGAGTAAAGCAAGTTAGTTTAGTATTCGAGGAAAATGCAGCGCAAACACGTTGCAAATAAACATTGTTGCGTTTGCAAATCACATGATATTCACACCCAATGCATACAGTGCTTTATTATCTATTTGACCATAATTAACTAAATGAGCATCATGCTCTACTGAAGACGACTTCAAACTTGAGATTTACACCATAAACTCCTTAGAAAATTGTTTACTGATGATTTAAATCAAGTGACAAGTAGAAGACTTCAAAGACTTCATCAACCAGTGCAACTGCTTAACAAATACCCTGCACTTAGGTCAAAATTCAGATTGACATGTAATTGCACACAGAGAGAGACAGAAGTGACAAATTGATGTTGGCGTGTAAGGTTGTGAGAGAGCGCTCACTTTTTAATCTAAAAACAACAGAGAGCCAGGTGAACAGGAGAGATGTCCAGTCAGGGAACAAAGAGCTGGAACAGTTACATTGTGAGGTAGATGAAAGCAGCAGTGGATCCACCACAGATTGCAGTTTATGTCTGTGGTTGAGCATTTAAAGCATTTTTCATAACTAGTGGGAATGACACTATCTACATTCAATTTGATATACAGTGTAATTTGTATTCAAATGCATCCCTGACCACACCTGTAATTTTGATGTCCATGCTGCTTAATTTCCATTTCAACCCTCTTCTCTCGCTGTGTCAGGAAAGTTTAGTCGTTTCACATTAAAACTGATATAGTCGTTCATAGCTAATATTAAAGCTAGGGTTGGTAATCCTGGAAAAACTAGCAAATGATGGCTACATTTTTTTAAGAGTGCAACAGATGATCTTCAATAACCTTTTTTGGAAGGTCCTAGAGACGTGGGCATTTCATGATTAATAAAGGGCAGCCTGCCACGCAACCACACCGAATTTCAAGCAAGCAGCACAAAGTTATTCACCCTATGGTGAATATGGGTTAGGGTTGTGATTAGGGTTAGGGATGAATACACATTGGAGATCAAGATATTCTTCAATAACTTTTTTTCTGAAGGTCAGAGAGACTTGGAAGTTGGTTCCATATCTACTAATGTGGGAATGCCCAATCCATTGGGACCATCCCCGAGCTTCTACGACTTTCACGTCCTCCAGTCTGTTTAAGTCGCTTTAATATAAACCAGCATTAACTGCCTAATCTGACATCAAATCCAACACACATTCGGACAGTATTTTAACTTATGGATGTTTGTGTTACAGCAGGCACTTCACTTGACAACAGCGAGCAGTATAAACAACAACACAACAAATAGAATCATATTTTAGTTTAAGCAGGAACAGTAACTGCAATAAAGCCGCTAATTCATCACCAAGAGCAGAAAAGCTTTTGTTGAATTTCTGCCAATTTACACAAACCATTTAAATGATAAAGCCAATCTTAGTTAATCTTTTTTATTATTCTTAACAAGGACAAAACCATCAGTAGAGTTCTGTTTCTAACACACCTCATTCCTATAGAACACTATTGTTGTTTGCACTGGGCTACATCCCTTTATCACAATGAACAGTCCCTGTACGTAGAGTCTCTATTTTCATTATGTGCAGCTTCAGGGATCCAGTTCCTTGTTTACACTGTTTTTTGTTCAATGTAATGAAGGGATATATCACAGAGCACTGCAATACAGCTTTTTAAATTTGTTTTTTAAATTAGTTGTTGGACAACAGTGGATAATATTGTAAGATAGTTTTGCTATAGCTGTTAATGGAGCATTCATCCAACAACTACTATAAGACATTTAGCTGTGTTTTCCCTTTACATGCCACACTAATACATTTATATATGCAATGACAACAGGTAGAATTGAATCATCGATTGTTAAATTAGATATACTCCTCTGCACATTCTTTCTTTTTGTGTAGTTTTGGTGCAGGGCAGTTTTTCGAGGTTTAGTCAAGACCTTGTGTAAACATTCAGACAGAAGAGAACCCTGCACTTAGACAACACAGGGGCTGCATTGAAGGGAGTGTGGCACAGGTGAGACAGTCCAGGAAGTTCAGTTAATGAGTTTAAAGGTTTCTCAGACATCTACACAATGAACAGTGGTTTGTAACACTCAGAGAAAAGAGACAGGAGCTAAACCCAGACAGAGGCTGCACCTTAAAATGGAAATTCCATCCACAATACTGGAAGCTGGTTTAGATATAGGATAATGTCAAGGTTTGAAATAGTCATACAATATATAATACTACTTACAATATTTTACTCAAAAAGGTAATAGCTTTTAAAAAATGACAAGTTCAAGCTGGACAGGTGAGTCGGCTGAGACATAAAATGTGTCAGACACATACAAGTACAAGACCTTCAATACAGATACTTCACAGGATTGGAAACAAAAAATGAATTAACTTCCATACACAGTCACACACACACACACACACACACATCAATACAGTCTCTCTCTCTCAAAATGATGAAATGAACGACACATATTGTTGCACATTATGCACACACTTTCAGTTAACATACTATTATTCGGAGTTGAATACACCTTCCGGTGATACTTGGACACGTCACCAGTGAAGAACCCAGGGTCATAGGGTGTTTCGGGTCTTTAATCTTCAGACACCCTCTCCTGGGCGACCCAGCCGGGGGTGATCAGTCCCCGGCTTGTGCCCAAGTGGCGCGTTGTTCCACGGATCCCCCCTGCGGATCCACAGCCACCTTGAGGCTCTCTCCGCGGCCTCTAGCGTGTTCTTGATGGCTCTCTTAGTATGCAGTCCGTTCGCTCCAAGGAGCTTGAGGGTTCGCACAAGTGACTGGCCAGCGAAGCCACGGCACCCAACCTCGACTGGCTCGCAGCGGGCTTTCCAGCCGTTACTCCGGCACTCAGCGATGAGCTCGGCGTATTTGGCCCTCTTTCGCTCGTTGGCCTCGTCGATGCGGTCCTCCCAAGGGACAGTCAGTTCTATTATTCAGTTATACTATTATTATTTACTATTTCAGGAGGCCAATGTCTTGTCAATCTTTCAACTTCTCGCACACACAAAGACACACACTGTTGCGTACGGTTGTCCTTTCAAAACCGAAGATAACACACAACCGAAAAAAAGAGTTGCTCTCTCTGTGTGTGTGTGTGTGTGTGTGTTTATGGCTGTTCATGCTGAATGTTTCCAACAGCTTGCTTGCAGGGCAGCCTGAGGAGTCAGGCCCAGTCAGTTGGCAGTAGAAAACCTTGACTCAATGTCCAAGAGCAAACCGCAGAGTGGGAGGACATGCAGAGAGGACTTTATTGATTTCTACAGAGTCCATCCTCTCCTCTCCCATAAATGTTATAGGTCGTTTTGTCCTTGTCTCTCTCTCGTGTGTGTGTGTGTGTGTGTGTGTGTGTGTGTGTACGTGTGATCTGAATGACTGGCACAGGGTTGTTTCATCTATGGAGTCAGCACCAAGCGTTCTTCTCAACTAGCGTTTCATGTCAAGCAAAATGGGACAGCACATCTCTGACAGCGTGTTAAACTAAAGACATTCTTAAAAGTCCACAGCATGAGCCCAAAGCCTGAAATCCATTGCTAAAAGGCTGTTTCAAACAGGAAACTCTGAGTTTGAACTTTCTGTCACATCATTGGTTGAGTGTCAAGTTTTTTTTTCATGAATATTGACTTTTTTCCTGCTCCTCTGTTCCCTCAGCAGTTGATCTGAACCAGTCAAAAAGCCCAAAGACATTTTTCTGTCTGTGTTATTGGCTGAATAAATCAGCTTACTGAGACTGTCCATCTGTCTTCCTTACAGAGGATACGGCCTTTGAGGCAGGTGTGCGGGTGCAGATCCACAGCCAGGCGGAGCCCCCGTTTGTTCACGAGCTGGGCTTCGGCGTGGCCCCCGGCTTCCAGACTTTTGTCGCCACACAGGAGCAGAGGGTAGGTGTCATTGACTTCCACTAATTTCCACTTTGTTATAATCATCTCTCTTCCTTCTGTTGTTTTTCTTCTTTCTTCTTTGTGTTGGACTTATTGCTTCAAGATCAAAAGAAATGAAGTCATGGTATTTTTTGTGTCTATGTGTGTAAACGTTTTCAGACATGATCTTTGGGTAAGATCCAAAGTTTACTCGCAGTTTGCCTTTCACACATAGTTTCCCTCCTGACCGTCGACCGGCCTCTTTGGTCTCTTTGACTGACAAATGAAAAACTTCCCCTCTGTCTGTGGCTTTGACCTTGCTGGTAGAGAGGTGCTTCGCTCCAACTCAGCCCCACTCAATCATGTGAAGCTTTGCTCCATCACATAACGCTGCAGGTCTCACACAAACATACAGCCAAAGATATTTGATGCAAATAGCTTTTTTCGCTCGTCGGCGCAGGTTTTCACTTCTCGTTCTTTTTTTTTCAGTTCTTTGCTTGTGTTGAACAAACCACTACCCAGATTAATGTTTTTGTGTTGTAACTCCTCTCAGTTGTGCCAGTTAACATTCTCTTTTTAAAGTTATTGTTTCCGTCTCTGTTATTGTCTTATTTTTCTGTCTCTATTTTTTTATTGTTCTTTCTGTTTGTCTCTTCCTCTTTTTTCTGCAGCCACGTGAAGCTTTTAAAAATGCATCGTCCATCTCTCAGCAGTAGGAGATGGACTGGGTTGCCCTTCTCGGAGCAGACGAATTTCTGTTAAGATAAATTCGTTGCCTTCTAATTTTTAAGACGGCCTCTTTTTTTTGGAATATCAATGATATTTGTTTTCTTTAGGTAACCACTGGCTGTCAGACACTGATCTTCTTTTCTTTTTCTTTCTGGCCTCTTGCAGCAGAAACGAGCTGAGAACCAAACACTGACATTGTATCACCTTTTAGGTTGATACATGGAAATTGTGGGTAAACACTTGTTGGCATTAATTTGAAGTTGTGTTTCTGATATAAGTCCAATATTCACTTTTCTGTGAGCTGTGTACAGGTCTCTACTAAAGTTGCAGCACATTAAACAGCATATGCACAAACTTGAAAGTGCCACTCCTTACCAGTTAGATGCTGGTGTGCTCCTTACTGTACTGTATGATATCACACTGTACCAGTTCAATACGAGATTGATTTCAAGGTTTTACTATGGTGTTACCATGTCATTTAGGACGTCCTCACAATTATAAGTCCTTTTTTATCGTCTAAAAGCTAAAGCGATCTGGGTTTTTGTTGCTGGCCCCGAGTTCTGTAACAGTCTTCGGTCCCACATTTGGTTTTGTCCCACCATTGATAATTTAAATCTAATTTAAAGTCCTCCCTTTTTAATCTGGTTTTTAATTTGGCCTGATTTTGTTTTATACATTTTTATATATATATATATATATAATATTCTTGTCACACTGATGTTTCTTCAAATTGTCATGTTTCAGGTTTGAATTAGTTATTTGATGCTGTATGAACAAAGGGTCAGCTCTGAATGACGATGATTGGTGGAGTGCGTCAATCCAGCAGCTCCACTCTACGATCACTGTGCAGAATCCAAGTAATGTTAAAAGTTCAACATGTCAGCACCATTTTTTAAACAAAGCGGTCTAACCATGATTTCAGTTGAAAGTATGCAGGTCACAGTCGGCTTTTACTGGTAAGAATTTTAAGATATTATATCAACAAGAAACTCGACTGTGAGTAATTGAGGTTGGACATGAAAGAAACCTGATGACTACTAGTTTGCTCATGGAAAAAGCTTTTTTCTTGTCCATGTTAACAGGTAACACAGTTTTCTTAATGGCCTTGTACAAAAAAGCCCATTTAACAAAGACTACGCCACGCTTCAGAAAAAGAAAATCGTCAATGTGACAGTAGTAAAGTAGAATGAAAGGACAGAACATATTCTAATTTTTGAAAGATTCAAACACGTTGTGCTTCTTCATCATTGTTAATAAAACTTGGCTTACAGACTAGATTCCCTGATTTCACAGCTGAAGCCTTGCCTCAGCACATCACAGCTCAGTGTGGTGCTGCAGTACAGAGAGTCACCTCAGCGGTATAGCCAGAAAGAGATGAGGAGACCTATTCAGAGATGGTTGGGCTTTGTGGGTAATGAGCCTCCAGGGTTTCTGTCTCCACTCATCTGTCAGCCCAGTTCTGTGACTGGCAGGGTGAAGACAGGCCCTTGTCTGCCTCCCTGCTGTGAAAACACTGCCCCTCTCCACAGGCTCACACAGTGGGAAACACAGCAAATTTAGCCCCAGCAAATTAATGCAGAATTTGTATGAGAACTCTGAAAGAAACCATCTGGCTGTGAGAAATGTTCCCACCTTCAAGCTTCTTCCTCTGTAGTAACCCGGGGTTCACTTTAAAATATCTTCAAAACAATCAGATAAGGTTAGAGAATCTGAAGCAAAGATTCTGAATGAGACTATGTGGGGCATTAAAAAAATTGTGGTGATTAGTGGATCTTTAAAACAGATACCATACATATGAGTCTGCCTTTGAAAAGTTACTTTGACAAAGGGTTTAAATGAACTCATTTTGGCTAATAATATTGGGCCTAGATTAAAGCGGTTTAATCAAGTGAGCTGAAGGCACAAAGAGCACAGCCTATGGTACAGCCTAATGAGTCATCATGCACAGACGGGCGATTTTAAATTTAAGCTCTCCAGACATTGAAATTGCCCTTGTATTGACTTTTGACTTAAGCTAAAGGGGCACGGTGTTCCCTCAGCTGAGAGTCATTTTTCCGATGGATGAAAAATTGTCTTCATTATTCCATTATTCCTTTGCTGCATTTTGATTCAAGCTCAAAGTCTTTGTCTTTCTGTGCTGTCAGTAAAAGGAATATAAAATAAGAAAAGACAATCTTTTCTTTTTTGTTTTTGTTTGGACTTGCAATGTTGGGCAACAGGCTGTAATTGGGGGTTTACGGTCTAGAAAATGATTGTGCATATAAAGCGTATATGCAGCAAATGGAACATGGAGAAGACAAGGCAATATGCAAGAAAGCAGTTGAGAGACAGCATGCACAACCAGATTTTTTCACAACTAGCAAAATTTAGGATGCATCTTTGTATGAATGCAGGACACTGGTCCACATCTCTTGCTCTCCAAACAGTGTGCCCCCAGAATCTCTTCCCTCTCCTGTAGAAGCAGCATATTCACACACAGAATCTTTTTACAGAGAAGAAATGCATAACTTGCCTCTGTGCACTGATTTGATGTCGACTGACTGAATTCAGGTCAACACACCAGTGTTAATACAACGATCTCATTAAAACCCACCCTGTTCAAATCTGACCTTCTTTAAACTATGCCCCTTTGTGACCAAATTGTAAAGCCTAATTACAGCGTTGCTCCGCTACAACAGGGAGATGGAACATTGATTAATAACATGCTGAGTGGGGCACAGGCCTCTGCCCTTATTAGATAGACTATAATCAGGTCAGCAGGTCTCATAGTGAAAACTGAGATTGAGCACCTCAGATTATCTGATTACAGAAAAATAATCAGATCTGGAATCAGCCACCTCCGACTCTAATTAGACCTGAAGCTGAGGTTAGCCGAGGTTCTGAAGGTGATCTTTAAATGTTAAGGATAGATGAGAAGCACCTTTCTTAAGTCCCTAATAAAATTAATAGCGTCTGCATGTTGGTATTCACTGCTTGCACTCGCTGCTGGCATCAGTTAGGGCATGTTTAATTATCACAGGAGACATTATAGCCATGTCCCAAGTGGTCCGAACCCTCTGGAGGCTGTAATATTCAGCACACTAGATTGCTGTTGGGTTTGCATTTGGATTTACTGTCCCAAGTGTTGGGGAAGTGATTATATCTGCAGAGCTACGGCATCAAACTCCCTTGAAGCAGAGCTATAACATCGCCTGATAGTAGAGGGCAGGGTTTCAAATCCTGTCAGTGCTAACAAGCAAACTGTGGCCAAATTTCACCTGGCAGGAAGCTATGTTTTGCCTCATCCAAAAAAGAATTGCTCTTTTGGCAGAGAAAGCAAACCTCACTTGGGATACATTGTGGTGACATTGAAGGGAACTGAGGGAATAGTGGGTGATGGGTGATGGTAACAGAGAGTGTGGGCAGAGAACGCAGCCCGTGTTGTGGAGCAGATGGGCCTTCATGCTGCTCCGCCTGGTGTCCCCCGTCCCTCATCTGCCGTCCCAGTCTTCAAAGCTGCAGGAGCAGGAGGAGACCATTTGGAGTTTTTCTTCCGCCGTCACCGGATGCTGTGGGATTTTTCCGACAGATTCTGGCTATCTGTTCAATTGTTTTCCGTGCCGCCTGGTTTGTCGTGAGGCTCTTCTGTTACTATGTTCTAGCTAAATTTCAATGACTGGGGAACATGGTTTGGAAAGCTACTGTCAGGATCTGTCCACATTTTGGATCTGATACATGGATTTGTTGATGTGCAGGGTTTTTCAAAAGTCTTGAGAAGCACTGAATTCACTTTCATAAAAAGGAAATTGATTACCCATAAAAAGTTTTGAGTAGGGTCTTAAATACAACTTTATTTGCCCCCGAGGGCAATTCTAAACTGTACGTAATATTTTTGTTTTCAATTGCTGTGGGCTTTTGTGATACCACTAAAACTGTCGCAATAGGAAACGTTTGATTTCAGCAAAAACTTGAATAAACTGAAATCTAATATTTCTCCATGTATTGTTTGCATATCAATGTTACAGTCATGTTCATTGATTTATTATAAAACTCATAATTATTGATTTATGCAGCATTGAAATGCAGAAAAAAGCATTTCAATGATTGTAGCCCTTGCTGTCCCTGTTGTTTCCCCATCATTCCTTGAGAGGCGTGGAGGTGAAAAAAGGTTATGTTGCTCTCTGTGTCTTACAAGTCTTAAATTTAATTTGTGGACTCTGCAGAAACGCTGCTGCGAGTGTGTTTCATCTGCTCTCTTCTTCCTCATGGCCCAACTGACCCATCACCTCCTCTCTCCTCTGTAGCTGACCTACCTGCCTCCCCCGTGGGGAGAGTGCGAGTCGAAGGCTCTGGAGTCGGGCTTTTTCCAAGTCTACAGTGTTACCGCCTGCAGGATTGACTGTGAAACCCGCTACATTGTGGAGAACTGCAACTGCAGGATGGTGCACATGCCCGGTGAGAATCACTGCTGCTCTGACCTCAGCCTTCGGTTGTGTATTGAACATACATTCATCAACAGAGTTTTTTTAGCAAGGTTGCATTATTTTATGTGAAATTAAACGGCATCAGGAGGCCTGGTATTGAAATGACAAGTCAATATTGGATGTTAGGTTGTGGCATTTTTAAAATGTCCTGGGATTTTATGCATCTGGCAAGAAAGGGTTCTGCACCTTGTTCTAAATGTATCGAACTGTTTATACTTTATTTTTTAGAGTCGACTAAGAACATTAATGTTTAATCGCTGCCACTGATCAATTTCCTTCTCTAATCCATTTCATTCAAACTGTTCTCAGGTAATGCTCCATACTGCACGCCTGAGCAGTACAAAGACTGTGCTGAGCCCGCTCTTGGTAAGTCTGCATAGACACACATGAGATGGGATGAAACATATTTACTATATTCTGGTTAAAATATCATTATTTGCAAAGAAAAGGGATTATTTCTTTAATGCTAAACCTGCTTTAAAGATGATCAACACTGGAGAGTATTTGAAGCTTGAATGGCGCTCAACTTAGAGGAGATAGAATATATTATCATGAATTCCAAAGCACTGCAGTAAGAACAAAATTACTCTGGGAGCTTGATAGGGTCCATCTGTGACTGGACTTTGTTTAAAATGCAGCATGGAAGCTCTGCAGACACACCACAAGTCTTTGAGAAGATTCAGTGCAAGTGTCACTTGTAAACGTTCTGATTTATGAAGAGAATAATCCCAGTATTTTCTCTGTTGTGTGTAAAAGCATCGTCAAGTCAGCGACCAACATCAGAGCAGACAGCAGTGCAGAGGGTTTGAGTTCAATTTAATGGGTGGATGGTCAGATAGATGAAAAGTCATATTTCCTGTATTAGCCATGAACTCGACTCATTCCTCTTTCATTAGATTAACTGTGTCGGTTTGATTAAATGTTAGCTCATCAAACCGTGTTGAGTTTTTTTAACGTTCTTTGTTTTGACAGTCGTAATGTTTTACCTTTTACTTTATCCAAACTCTTGAGAAAGACTCGTGGAAGTCAGATGAGACAGTTACTTTGTGATTTTACTTTACTTTTCTTCAAAAAGTGTTAAAAAATCTACGGTGCGGCTTCTAAAGCTGTAAAGTCAGTAAGTAAGAGATGTTTTCTCATCCTCGAATATTTGAATATCATGTTAAGGAGCAAATTGAAGCGTATCCCAGCATGCATTGGGAGAGAGGTGGGCTTCACATTGGTTTACAAAAGCATAGAAAATTGATATTCAAAACAATAACTACCTTTTTTCAATAACTGTTGACAATGTATAATATGGATATGAACATCTAGAGTAATAAATTCAAAGGTACAAACTGTGTGTCTGTGTGTCTAAGCAGACCTAAGCTGTCACGGTGCGTCACAATATTTGCATGAGAAAAAATGGTATTATGATGCAAGATAGAGAGTGTAAACACTTTTCTTCAGATTGCATTTATGAATTTTCCGATGCTTGAAGGAGGTTGCAGTGCACTTATGGTGGTTATGTGAGTAGTTCCGAAGATTACCCTGCCGGTGGAGGAGTAGCTGACGACCACCTCCTCAGAAATAGAACCACACATTGAGGCGGAGATACGACTGCTGTGATTATTTTCTGTGGAGATAACACAAGAGAAAGACACCAATAACGAGTTTTAACACACCTTTAAACCCAATGGCTCGAATTAAATATTCACTGATTAAACACAGTTAAAAGCCAGAGAATAAAAGTGGGTCTTAAGCTGCATCAACAAGCTCAGCCCCTCTAATGGCCTCTGGCAGGTGATTTCAGAGCCGAGGAGCTGTTACAGAAAAGGTTCCTGTCCCTGACACAGCCAGTATGCTGTGATGGGACAGTTGAGTCGTCTGGTGGTTCTGAAACGGCTGAGAAGTCCCGAGATAAATGTCAACATGGTGAGATCAAGAGGTGATTACAAAGAGTTTAGATGATATTAGTGAGCAGGGGTGTAGCAACAGGGTTAGGGCAAAGCAGGCCATTTCCTGGGGCCCTGTGCTGAGAGGGGACTCCTAAGAACAGCTGAATGTATTAGTCCACAGCAACGACAAGTTTGTGAGAATCCTCTTAAATTCTGTGATCGGCTTTGTGCTAGAGACTGCAATGACAACATGGTCAGAAACATTCTTTTAGATGGTTCTGAGCTGGAGGAAGTTGGACCTAACAATAGGAATTAGGTTTCTGCTGAAACGTAGATCAGCATCAACTATGTTCCTGTGGTTTGAGGTTCTGGGTACTAGCAGTGGTTCGGGGGGCTGCAAAGAGAAGAATCTACATTTTGTTCTCATTTTAAAGATACATTTTGAGCCAAACAGTGTCAGATTAAAATCTCTGAGACAGTTTTAAAGTCAAATTAGATCAGATTCTATTTTGGTAAATGAGGGGGCGTTAGATCCATGTTGAATCTGCATTTTTTAGAAATAAAAGCCCATGGGCAGTAAAAAAACATAAATAATACATACATAATAAACTGATTTAAATGCATACTGAGTAATGTTTGACTGTTGTTGGAGGAAACTTTCTCTCCTCCCACACCAGTCTCTCTGCTCGGCCACGTCCCCTCCCCTCCCACCCCGAGGAAAATGATTTGTGGAAAAACCAAAAAGGCACAAGGCGAAACCTTCAGGCAATTAGCAACAAGAAGGCAGACTCCCACACCGTAACCATACGTTATTCTGTATGATGCAGGAGGAGCGTACACCGGCTTTGGAGCTTATTTCCTACAATTGGTTTCCTCTTCTCTTGCTTTTAATTGGCTTTATTTTTGGAATCTCGACTCTCACATGCCCAACACATGCACATACTCAGCTTGGATCATTGAATGCAAATGAATTCTTGTTTAAAATCCAGTGCCAATTTGCTATTTCTATCAGAGAAGGTTCACGTAGCAATGTATGATTGGAGTGGGTTTTTATTTCTCTCGCTGTAACTGTGTCACTCAAGTTTTGTAGACCCCTCTGGAAATGTATTTTAATAGAAGACAGCTGCATGTATTTTCTGAGGGAAAAAAAGTAATTATTATATGTGAGACGAGATTTTTTCCCATATCTGTTATAGCTGCTGAACAAATGATCCAACCTGCCAAAACCATCTTAATGATCAGTTCTTTTTCTCTCAGAAAGATGTTTATTTATACTATAAATCAGCAGTAACAGCTACTTAAGCATTAACACAAAGTATGAAACTCATTGGAGGAATCGTCTTACTGTAATTTTCTTTTAGATTGAAGTGCATGCAGGGAGGTGAACAAAGGTGTGGGGGTAAAAGAAAGAAATCAATCATTTGAATGCGCAAGGCCTTGCTCCCTTGCATCCAATAACGTCTCATTTGAATAAAAAAGGAGACCACTGTGAAGTCATATTGAATTTCCTCTTGCAATTATGTGAGCGTGTGGCCCTGCCGGCTATTAGAGCACCATGGGGGATAGCTGCCTTGTACTCTGTGATCTGCAGGTTTGCCACTGAGCTGTCTCACTGAGAAATAAGGCTGATAACATTAACTTCTCCTTTGCTCCCCATTCTGAGAATACAGGCTCAGTTCTGGGGAGATTTCAAATTTGAAGATTTGAAGGCCAAAGAAAGATGTTGGGTTTTATTTTTTAGCAGTGGGAAAGAATTTTGGTAATCTCTGGAAAAATGTAATGAATAAATGAATGAAACTTTGGAACTTCAAAAATGGAGCTCAGAGAAGTTATTTGAGAGGAGGGTGAGCATCCTTGGTGTCAGATAAGCTTTTGATGGAGCTATGTTTGAAAAGCTTGTGTCGCTAAATATTACCATCAGGGCGAGAGAGGTGGTGTTATATGGGAGGCTGTGGGCTTAAGACGAAATCTTCTCTCTCTGAGTCAAACTGTCAAAGCAGAGCTTGACGTTTCTGCATCAGGACTTTGTCTGTGTCAGGGTAAAGGCTGTGCTGCAGATGCCGCTCGGGGGCATGTTCGTAGTCGGTGCCTTTACATTCTCTCCTCTGTGACACAGACAATGACATTGACTTCTACTGTCGTAAGAGCCTGTATGGAATAAACATCTGCATGACTCAACGTGCACAGTCGAGTGTGCTATTTGCATCCCTGTGTTTGTAGGTACAGTGTGTGTGGCCTCTGTTTTTTCAGTGAGAATAAGAAAAGTGAGATCAGATGCAGTTTCTTGCAGCTCTCAGATGAAGCATTCCTGATGCTCTCAGCACAAAACTGCTATAGATTGAGTGAAATAAGTGTTTATCAGCTAATCAGCACAAGCACTTACAGTTTATAGCTACTATATGTTGCTAATTGAACTGATGAATGGAGTTGTCTGTCTTTAACCAGTGTCACAATTTTCATGTCTGATTTAGCTTTGTTTTCTATAAACTGTATGAAGTTATGTGAAAGCCCTAGTGCACCTTCCAGTACAAAGTGAACTCTATTTTCTCTATTTTATTTATGATCATATGAAAAAGAAAAAAAAACAATGATATTTTGCATTTTTGCTTGATAAATGACTTTTTATTTGTCATAATTGCAGTCAAATAATAGACATGACATTTCAAGTGCAAGTTCCAAATGAGCTGTACAAGTGCAAGAAAGCTTATAGTGACTTTAACATTTACCATTGTATATTTTAATTTCTTCTGTTGAATTTTTGACATAACTGTAATAGTTTAAAATGTACTGAAATATCAAAAGAGCTCATGAGCACACACAACCCTCAAAAGATAAGTGGTACAGATAATGGATGGAAGAACTCATGATATCATTCAATTTTATACCAGCAGACTTGTTTATTTTATGAATCTATTTTTATTGCACCAGCTCCAGTCTGTCCAGAGATTATCCAAACAAAAAGCCAGACTTCTGTTTACCACACTTGTTGCAGCACAGAAGCCCTCAATCAAACAAGTTTTCCAGTTTTCAGCAAAATATTCACTCTCAAATCAGTAGCAAGAGCCTTAGGAATCACATCTCTAACAGTTTGTCTTATTAGTGACTTTATGAGAAACTGCATGGGTGATAAATAACCCAGTTTGGTTTATTTACTGCCTTTTTACTGGTTGTCTCAGTTTATTTACTTACTATGAAAGTGAAAGTCTCACTCTGTATCTAATAGAGCATCTCTCCCTGGTCACCCCCATCCTCCCACGTCCCTCTCCATTCTCCCCCTGATTTTACACTCGTCCCCCTCTCCATCACCCGCTCCTGCTTGTAGCTAAACTGTCGGCCGTGGAGAGCAGTAACTGCATGTGCAGGACGCCGTGCAACATGACCCGCTACAACAAAGAGCTATCCATGGTCAAAATCCCCAGCAAGACCTCGGCCCGCTACCTGCAGAAGAAGTTCAACAAGACGGAGAAGTACATCACGTGAGTCTCCTCGTTGTTTGTTCTTCCTGCAGGCTGTGAAAGAGATGACACATATACAGATTTTCTGTTTACTTTGATTGAATGATAAATTAAAAGTGCTTTTGCCATTATATGACATAAATTTACTGAATTGATTGAATCCTAAAAATGACCATTTTATCTGATATGCAAAGACTCTTATTATGTTTTATCATAACTTTCTGGCCAGGAAAATTCAAAAATACAACCGATACAGCTAGAATACCAGAATATCCAGTTCCTGCAATCGCTTATGCTATCCTTTCAAGAGTTTCAAGAAAATAGGCTCAGTAGTTTTTGAGCAATCTTGTAAAAAGACTGAAATGAAAACGGTGAAGGTTTAGACCCTGTGTGTAGGTGGATAAAATCACATCTGTGGCCGGACATTCATTTCACGAATCAGACGTAGAATATATTAATTCACAATCAATAAACTAAGGCAGCCAGTACACATTAACATCAATCATCATAATTTTCAGCTAGCTGCAATTTAAAGTTCCACTTTACCTGACAAGCATTGAAATGGAAATACATGCTATCACGACAAAGAGAGTGTAAGCTCAGAGCCTGCACAGCACTCACCACTGAGCCTCACAGTGTTGGAGGAGGTACATGTCTGAACACTAACGTCAGAGTGAACAGTCCACAGTTTCTGCAGACTTTATCTGGCTGACCTCCTATTATAATGTCAAGAGACTTTGTGGCGATAGAGCCGACACCGATGTCATGTGTTGTCAAGAAAAATCATATGACATCCGCAGCAGAGTTAATACAACACTTCCTGCATCTGTCTGCTGCCACGCCTCTCACATAATGCATTGTGCATGTGTGAAACGCAAAATCTGGGTAAACTCCGGACCCAATCCTCCAGATTTTGACTGCAGGTCATGTCTGAAAACAGCTTAGTGAAGGTTTTTAAAGAGTTGTGTAGTTTTGTTTGGCTGTGAAAAGCTGAGCCGCTTCAACAAAAGTGTTCCTCCCACACAGTGGTCCTGCTTTCCAGCTTCTTCCGTTGTGTAGGAAATGGATGGGCCTGCCGCTGATTGATGACGATGCTTCTCCAGTGATTGCCTTTATGTGGGGTTCATTAATGTGATTGCCTTTTGCAGAGACAACATCTTGGTGCTGGACGTGTTCTTTGAGGCTCTGAACTACGAGACCATCGAGCAGAAGAAAGCCTATGAGGTAGCAGGCTTGCTGGGTAGGTTTCACTCGGTGTTACCATTCATTTTCCAGCCATGAATTAAGTGGATGTTAGACATAGCCATGTGTTTGTTTAATTTAATGTTCTGACTCCTGGGAAAGAGTCCTCCCCTGACTCATCGAAGCAGATTTCAAAGAATATTTGAAAATTAAAGAGAAATTGCACATTGAGATGTGTTTGTTGAGCTGTAAATGAAAGTATAGGACTGTTCTTTGATGTTGATTTTAATATCACATATTTTAACCAAATTTACAAAATGAATCTAAAGATTAAACATGACTCATAACGCCACCTACTGTTTCAAACCATCTTGGACCTTGCAGGGCCCACGGTTACGTACATTCAGCTGCTTGGGACATCTCTACCTCATGAGATTTTTACATATATATTTAAACTTGACTTCACAACCATCACACATCTCACACAGCGTTTGAACCGCTGGCTGAGACAGCCGCCTGTGCCAGCAGTTTTAACTGCTTGATACGACCGTGGTCTTGGATGTCAGGAAACTCCAGAAGCGTAAATACCTTTACGTCAATACAACACTTCTGTGACAGTACTGTTACTGCAGTTATCGCTCATATGTAGACGACAAAGGTAATTGCAAGTTAATCGGTATGTACGGTATTGATCTGTGTGGTTCTAAAGGCCTTTTTTGAATTTCCAGGGAGAGATACTTCTCTACTATTTTCCTTAACGATGCAGTAATAGTCGATCAATTAACAGCTATTTTTCTCTGATTTCTCTTCCCACTTCTCTCATCATGTGACTGTGGGTGTGGCCCTCCATAGGTGACATTGGCGGACAGATGGGTCTATTCATTGGAGCCAGCATCCTCACCATCCTAGAGCTGTTCGACTATGCTTATGAGGTTGGTGTCTAATTGCAGTTGAAGCAGTTTCTCCCACACATGTCTCATCCACGGACTCTCTCATTTATTTTTGCATTTTTTTCAGTGCAATAAGATTTAAATTTACGGCACTGACTATGGTATCTGACAACAGAAACAATATCACTGATGCAAAAATAAAAACAGATGGTATTAAATTTAATTCAGAGCTGACTGAGATGAAGGACCAGGTAATGTTACTTTTCTTTTTTTGAGTTTGTCAGTCTGCTTTCAGCTGATCAGGAAACGCACACAATAGTCTTCGCCTCCCGCAGGGTTTAAATAAAAACAGTAAAAGCAATTTTCATGAGATTTTTCTTTCTATGTATGGGATGTATTGTAGTAATGGGGATAAGAAACCCTAATGTTACTTATATAAGCAGCTTTCAACAAAAGTAACTTTCAACAGCTTTCATGCTGAAATAATTGTGCTAGTTTGTTGCCAAATTTGCCACCTAATTACTTGCTTTGAAGCTCAATGTTCCCATACAGCCAGTAATTGCAAGGCGAGTGTTCGGTAGCACATTGAATGAAGTATGGTGTGATGTTTATTCCATGATCTACAGGTGGTGAAGGACAGACTACTGGAGCTACTGAGCCGAGACGAGGAGGAGGAGAGTCATGCAGAGGATGTGGTAAGAGCGACCTTTAACCCTTCACTTGTCAGTCTTCTCCGCAGAGTGCTCTGTGTAAGTGGAGTGTGTAGATTTGGTGTAATTTCACTCACTTTGATCAGGCATATTAAACCTTGACCTTTCCCTACCTCATCCACACAAGCATGGAGAACGAGCACAGCGGCAAATCTAAGTCTGCGTTCAGATCATCATTGGACAGAAGCCAGTTATCTGGAATTCTTTCAGGGAACTTTTCAACCAACCTGAGCAGCTGCAAGGTTCCTAACAAACACGTACTGTACATGAAGTTTAGATCTTAGATAAATGCAATATGGTATCTGCAGAATCGTCATTGAGACTGTGTACATTACAAGCTGTAAATAAGGACCACGCAGCGCGAATGTCTCCGAAGCCAAAATATCCCGACGCAAACACTGCCATTTGCACCAATTACATAATTTAGAGCCACATTCTATAAAGTAGCGATTGGGGGTGGAGCTACGGTATCAAGGTCCGGACGACATACACATACATACATCAGCGTGACAAGAAACATGGAGGCAGCCAGCCACCAGGGGACATCAGGATGCTTCGGCATCCCTTTTGGGGAGCTGTCATGTCGTCCATCTTTATATTCGGTCCACGGTGTAGTTGCAGCATCAGATGAATTAGCAAATGATGATGAATCATAAATGAAGCCGTTTGCTAATAGAGGCACAGCTACTTTGGTCAGTCTGCACTAATACAATGCTTCATTTAAATTCAGTACAAGGATTAGTCACCGATTATTTAGCGTATTATTATTTATTAGCTAAACTGTCATATTTCCATTTAAATACGCATCAGTTTACATTCAGATGAGTCACAGTGTGTGAAGTGCAGGAAGCTACTAATACCTTTTTAGCTGTCTGACCATCCACTTTTATACCACCTGCTTTGCTTTGCCTGAATATATGACTCCATCAGATTCATAGTTTACAAAGTTCGATGTTGAAAATTAATCTCTGGAATAAACTGAGTAAACTTTTTTTCAAGACAGGTTATATTGAGCTCTGGTAGAGCTAGAATGTTGGAAGAGATGCCCCGAAGCTTCCAGTCAGGCATTGTGTGACCCACAAGCAATAATTTACTTTGTCATTAATTGTCAGTTTTTCTCAGATCAAAATGTTGCACAATAAAAACATGAAAGCTTTTCATATTTCTGTGTGCAGCCGACTTCTTGTTTTTCATGTCTCTTTTTTCTGTTCTCCTTATTCGTATTGTTGAGTGCTGTGTAGCGAGTTAGTGGTTAACACAGCAGTCACCACATCTGAGACTACTTAGCACTAAAACTCTTTAAATCTTCTTTCCCAGAGTTCCTGTGACCCGGTGGCAAACCACTCAGAGTCCATCAGCCACACTGTGACAGTCCCGTTGCAGACGACGCTGGGCACCCTGGAGGAGATTGCCTGCTGAGGCCCTCCCCCTCCCCCCCAGAGCCACACACATCCAGAGGCTGCCCCCACTGGGTGGCACTGCATCCTCGCTTAGGGCGCTATGCAGGGACCTAACGGGAGGGGAAGAGACAAAGACAAGAACAAGGGTTGGTCTGGGGACGGCGCTGTGCTCTGTCACACCAACCTGTCTGAGGCACTAATGGGGATTAAGGAGCTGTCGGCTGGACTTATCAGCCCTCTCTGTCACCCTGTACAGGGCTGTAGTGGGAGGGTGGCCTCCACTCTGCCAGACCTGCAGTGGGGTCTAAGTCTCAATATACACGCACACAGAAAATCACAGACTTGGCGGGGGACCTGCCCAAAAGAGGGCTCATCCCTGTGCAGCATATCTATGTAACACATTCATATGTCGCTCACTGCCAAATGAACTGTACAAAGTTGGTTTTGAACTGTCCAAATTGCATGCGTCGATCTATCTCGCTCTCTTTGCTGATGCATACGCTGGACTGCAGTGTTGCTTTACTGTACATGTGTGCCATTTGCCCCTCTGTCTGCAGGACAGGCTCATTGAACGGGCCCTGGTCAGACATCATACTTCGAATGTACAGATTGAACACATGGTTGTTTAAAACCATAGTTCTGATGTGACCGATCAGTCTCTGAAAAACACATTTCTTACTTCATTATCTTGGGGTACAAGGGGTTGGTGAGGTCAGAGTGTAACTGAGGAATAAAACACCGGATCTTTTGATTTGTTTTCTGTAGATTGAGCGATGAAAATTTTTCAGCCTGAATTTAGCTTTTTTTTCACCTTTCAGTTTCAGTCCATCAGTTCACTAAAGGCATGTTTGCTACATGACTCATTGGGTCTGAAGCTGCTCTACAGACACCTTTAAAGGGATGTCATGCTTTCACTGTCAATTTATGTGACTAAATGACTTCTGGCTGCTGCCCCTCACCACAGCAGCCAGCTGATCCACGCTGTCCACACCTGGCATTAGCATGCGTTTCTAGTGACCACTTGTGAACGGATCCCAGTCCAACCCCACTATATATGCAAATAAACACGTATATCATTGCTGTATGTGTTTAGCCAGTCTTACTAGGACAGACAGGTCGGATGTCAATGTGTGTGTGTGTCTTTGAGTGAATGTGGTGTATGTGTTTGTGTTCTGTGGGATGGGTCTTCAATGAAATGAGATTTTACAAATTAAAATACGAAAAATCAATATGTAGAGGGTCAATGTTAATAGTCAATAATTAATCAAAGTATGTTAACCTGGTCAGTTGAATAGGTGGTCCTTCAATGTGGCCCAGGACACATTTGTGTTGACGCTGCAAAAAGAATGTGGGCGCATGCGTCCCAGACCGCCTCCAAATGTGAACTGAGTGATTGGTTCTCATACGTGTCCTCAATTAATCTGACAGGTGTGTTCACAGCTAAAACTTAGAGATGTCCACTTGTAATCAGATCACCCGCTCTGTTAATGCCAGGTCTGGACAGGGTAGTGAAGTAGAATCGGAATTTATATGCTGGGCAGACAGACACTCTGTAGTAAATTAATTTAAACCCATTATTTCAATAAGAGAATGTCAGGGTGCTGTTTCAGACAGTTATTATAATTTTATCAAGGATGGCAAAAAATTGTGCTCAGCCAAAAAAATACATCCCTTGGCTTCACACACACACAAAAAAGAAAATATATATATATATATATATATATATGTATATTTAAAAAAAACACTACATGGAGGGTTCAGCCAGGATACCTTGTTTCGTTTATTTTATTTTAAGACACAGGGTCTGCTGTGTAGTGGTGTAAATATCTGTGTTTTGTTTCTCATGAAAGCGGGTACCACACAGACATGCCTGAATTCCAATTTAAAAGAACTTTGGTAAAACATCAAATCCTGGGCTGGAAGTGACGACTCATCTGTCACATGTTTTCATGCTGTTACTCAATCTGCGACTCTCAGTGGGGGGGAATGTTGTCTAACGGGCCGTAGCATTATGGGTATAGTTGAATGTCATGCTAAAATTGAAGGACACACTCTTCTAAGAGCACCGGGCATCTTTTTCAATGCAGGTTTAGCTGAACCTTCACTTTCCTCAGAAACAACAGTTACATATAAATACTGTATGGCTTTACACCAAAAGCTTTTGTGAGACCATTTTGGAAGATTAAGTGTTATCTGAGATTTCTGTTTCTAGTCCATGATCATCCTAGCATGGTCTCTGTCATCATGGTAATGTAATTACAGGTAGGAATGAATTCAAGTGCTTTGTAAGACTGTTTGGATCATGATTTCCCATCTGTGGCTCAACCTGCTGTCTCTGTGTATTATCTCATGTTGTGGCTTCAGACAAACAGGACAAACTCAGTCAACCTGCAGAGGTGTGAGACAAGCGCGCCTCGTTTCTCCCGGCGGCAGCAACACTGGCTGTTTCTTCTCTCTACTTTGGCTTCAATTGTTATCGCAGAACAGCATTTTGTCATTGTGTGATGCAGCATTCAGTGTGTGTTTTTAATGTGAAACCATTAAATGAAAAAAGTTGTTTTGCAGTGGTGGCAGTCCTGTCGTGGTGAGGCGCAGATTTACTTGTCTAGCACCTTTCAACAAAAAGAGAATTAAAAATGCTTTACTTGATATGCACGGTATAAAAATATGTGGCGTTAAATAAAAAGGCAAATAAAAAGGATTTAGAATGAATTTTATGAAATGGAAGAAAACAATAATGAGAAAGCAGCCACAGGCTCATATTAACATGCAGAGATTTTTACACTCACAATTTAGCAGGTACGTTTAGTGGGTTCACCTCTTCTTTTAGCACAGAGTGTATATGATGATGGACAATATGACAGCTCCCCAAAAGTGAATCCAAAAGACCTTAATTGCCCCCTGGTGGCTGGCTGCTCCAGTATCAGTAATATTTTGGCTTTATTTTTGTACAGTGGGAGGATGTGGAGATGTGACATCCATCTTTATTTATCTATGGTTTAGCATTTGAACATCCATTTGCATTAGCATTGGCACAGCTGAGGCTGATATCAAAAGTTTCACATATATTTGGTCGTAAACAACAAATTATTGTAATTTTATTTAATTGTGGCGCTAAATGAAAAATCACCAAAGAACAATGAAGATAGATTGATTTAGATTTAGAAGTTTTAGTCAGGGCCAAAGTGGTGGACTTGCCAACAAACTATAATCACAAATAATAGGAATAAAACAAATAAATAAATAAAAAGAAATGAAACAGAGTAAATTAACCTAAAAGGCCACTCAGGAGAGTGCATACCTCTGCCAAGGCCCAACAATCGCTTAATTAAACCACATTTAAATTCACTAGATCCAGATTTTTGTTTGGATCTAAGCCAGATCGCACACACTCATAAATTCCCCAAGATCCGTGAATTATTCTCTGAGAAATCAATGAAAAAAATTAATTCTTAGGTTCTTCCTCGGGTCATATCCCATCGCTCCACAAAATTTCATGTAAATTCTTTGAGTAGATTTTTTTTAACCTCACCCTCCTAATTAACAAAGATGAAAACAAAAACAATCTCCTTGGCGTACCAAGAATCTAAAGTTCCAGATATCAGGTGTATAAAATCTCCAGTAGATCACTCAACTTTGTTTAAACCAGAAGTTACGCACAAAATGTACAGACCTCTGTGCTGAACACTGTTATAAAAAAGTTTCCTGTCAAAAAGAGTATGGCACGTCTTTAGAAAAGATGTTTTCAGTTTATTCAGAGAAAACATTTGATCATCAGTTACTCACAGGAAATAAACCAGTTCTGGATCATGTCATGAGAATGAAACCGTGGTTCTGTTTTTAATATTCATGTGGGTGTGTCACTTAAAAATGTTGCTGCCGCAAATAATTGTGGGGCAGCATTTTCCTTTCTCCTTTCATCAAGGATAGTCCGATGTTTCCTATGCTGAAGGGGATATGTTAGGAAGCCTTAAAGCACCTTTCCTTATCCATTAGAGAATTCAAACAGCGCTTATTATGGGCCGCTGAAATACTTCCTGGTCATTTCACTCAGTTAGGAAGTTTCCGAAGCAAAACGGGCTGCGTTCAAATAGTTCATTTTGCTTAAAGCACTTTCCAAACGCAGGCACAGGTTATACTAAACAGGTGATAAACGGTTCTGTTTAGAGCCCATATGATCAGTAACACCATGTTTACCCACTAGTTTGTGTCAAAGAGGCCGTTATGAAAATGGACTGTTTTCATACTGTGAATGTTAAACCTGCAACAAGGGTTTTTTTCGGCCACTCACATGCTGTGCAGACACTGAGCAACATTTTCACTTTTGTGGAGTTGTGTTTCTGTCCACCAGGCAGACGAAAGTCCAATATTCATTCTCTTTTACCTTTGATTTGCTTTCCACCAGCTCCCGAGGGAAATATCAGGCACTTAACCTGATAAATGCTTTGCTGTGTTTACCAGTCGTTCCATTAGTGTCCGTTTGTTTCAGAAAAGTACAACAGTGAGTTAAAAGTCACAGAGGGGAACTGCAGAGTCAGTTGACAATGATCTGTGTTCATCACTGAGTTCAGCTGCTGTAGAATTTGGATCCATGATTACTTGTTCTGTTAAACAGGCAGCTGTGGCTCACCAGAGAGAGGGTCGTCCACCAACCAGTAGGTCAGCGGTTCGTTCCCCTTCTCCCTCATTCTGCGTGCTGAAGAGTCCTTGGGCAAGATACTGAACCCAAAATTGCCCCTGATGGCTGTGCAAGTATGAGTGATAAAAGAAATAGTGCCATATGGATGTGTGTATGAATAGGTGCATGGCAAAACTGTACTGTAAAGAGCTTTTAATGGTCATCAAGACTAGAAAAGTGCTTTATAAATACAGACCATTTACCATTTAAATGACCCGTGGTAAGGTGGGTACTGCAGACATGTCATTCATTGAACAGCAACGTTGTATACGTCTAAGGTGCACTTAACTTTTATAACTTGCTGTATGATATGTAATGTACAACTTAACTTTTTTAAGTGGCAGTTAGAAACAGGCACTGACAACTCTTTAAGAGCAAGAGAACAGCGAGCCACACTTCGTCTTTACAGCAGCCATAGAGGAGTTATGCCACAGCAGCGGAAACTGATTTGGGATGCCGGTCAGGTTTTATTATTTTATTATCACATTTCAGAAAATCCAACAGTGTTGGTAGTGAGTTTTGGAACTCAGAGTGCTATGTCTGCCTCTATCCCTGTGGCTGCACATTTGTTTCATTAATTCAGTCTAATGATGCTTCATCCTCCAGCTCACACATGCACAAATCATGTTACTTGCGAGTGAAGGAATAAAGAAAAATATGACTTTCAATTTGAGGATTTCCTTTAAAGTAGAAAAAGAATGATTGTAGTAGTTAGTATTTGCACTATGGGCTGAGGGTGGATTATCCTCACAGGGACCTTCAATTTAGTTAAACTTCACAGCAAAGCATTTTGTTATGGAAGTTTTCTGATGAAAGCAGATCTCAGGCAGCAGCTGATGTCTTATGCAGAAGAGTTTAATGTAGACTTGATGCATCAAATACAATACAATCATATACAAATGCTAACACAGTAACAGGAGCAATTGTCACCCCCAAGTCTGAAGATGTCTCCAACAGCAGCCCCATATATCTTCCTTTGCTTGCGTCACCCATTCTAACAGCACATCCATGAATAGCTAGAATTGCTGTTATTCTCTATGTAACATGTAGGTGTTCGCATCCTATTGGATAGTTAATACTATATATGGATTCATAAATCACATTGTGTCCTTACGTCTTGAAACTGGTGGAATACGCAAAAGAGTGGAAGTTGGTGCTTCTCTGTCTGGGGCATCTGAGTTAGATATGAAAGTCCATGAGCTTAGACACAACAATGTACTGTTGGTTGGTCCAATATCTATAACCTGACCTTGGGTACTGCTTAGAGAGAGAAGGGAGTATCTGTGGAATTAGCCAGGCAGTTATCTCTTAATGGTGTACAGATATAATGTAATATTCACTACATACATAATATGGTATAGTGGCATATACAGTGACGTGTGAGGATATACAAAAATTCCTCAGCACATTTTATTTAAATGCTTTTGTGTAGAAGGAACCCTGGTTTGAGGTAAATTTGTATTTATATTCTACACATTGCCAGAGACTCTTATCTGGGAGCTGCTGCAGGCAGGAGTTCAGCGTCAGTTCAGTCTCGGTTCATTTAACACATATTTAGGCTTCGGAAATTGCCTGCAGGTCAGCCATAGTCCATCAGCAGCTCATTGGAAACATACTGATTGCATGGTAGAGCGGAATCTCACACACTGCAGAGGTTTGTCAGAACAATGAGATCAAAGACTTCAATGCATATAATTACTGCATGAATCAATTTCCCATTTTAAAGAACAGGTGAAGAAATTAGATGGTGTGTGTACTCATGTCAAATAGGGACTGAAGGTGTCTGCAATCTTGGGGCAGCGAGTGAGTCGTCCCCTAACAGGTAGGTGGTTCAATCCCCGTCTCCAAAGCAACCTAACTATCCTTGGGCAAGTACCGAACCCCAAATTGCCTGGTTTATGATAGATATGCTGCACTCAATGAATGGGTGAAAGGAAAAGCTGTGCTATGAGTGGTCATCAAGTGTAGAAAAGCTCTATATAAACACAGACCCTTTATCTTAACAATGCTCTTTCTCATGTGGTGTTAAAGGTCCAGTGTGTAAGATTTAGGTGAAAGGGATCTATTGGCAGAAACTGAATGTAGAATAATCCTCATGATGTTTTCACTAGTTTGTTTCATCTAAAGTGTATACATTTGTAGTTTCCTGTACCCCAGAAAAGGCCCTTTATATTTAAACACTTTATATTTACATTGAGGGGACCCTCTCTACAGAGGATGCCATGTTTTTTCAATAGACCAAACACCTTTTGAGCTTTTATGACAACTGAAGCTACCACAGGTTCTTTTTTTATGTTTTAAAGAGGAGGGTGAGGTGAGAGGTGTTCAGCTGCAACATGCAATTTCAACACTAGATATTACTAAATTCTACACACCTTTAAATACAGGAGAGTAAAACAGTAATTATGTTATTAACAGAGGTAGTGTTGTTGCCTATGAAGTAACTACATTATTGCTCAGTAGAGCACATACGTCCACCAAGTCCAGTAGTCCCATTAAAGGTACAGTGTGTAGAATTAATTCAATCTAGCTCCACCAAACTAGCTGCACACACTTGTAGATATCAGTCCCCTAAATATGCCCGATTTTTTAATATTCAAGAGCCATAAATTATTTGCTGGAAAATCCATATAAATGTAAACAATAAACTAACAACCTAACAAACTCACAATGTTAAACAGAGTGTTAAAGAAAATTCTGGATTCACACCAAAATTGAGTGGGTTATTTCCCAAACCACCTCCCTCCACAAAGTTTAAAGGTCCAGTAGTTCATGCATGAGCTTGTTTACAGCAAGGAAAAGTTGTTCCAACCAAAAAACGAACAGACAGGTAACGACGGAATTTGTCATAAAGTAGTGAGCTGATATTTGTTCAAATAATTTATTTTATTTCAGATTAAAGGTTCAGTGTGTAAGATTTAGGTAAAGAGATCTATTGGCAGAAAATGTATATTATAAATCCTAATGATGATTTCACTTGTGTGTTTCGTCTAAATTTTATGATTTGTTTTCTTTTATTTACCCTATAATAAGCCCTTTATATTTAAATACTTTATACTTACATGGAGAGCGGGTCCTCTATACAGAGGCCGCCATGTTTTGTAAAGAAAACATTTTGGAGTAGATTTTTTTGCTGTGAGGCAAAGAAGGTCATAATATTTTCCTGGTTCCCAGCATTCAAAGTGAAGTGTTAGAAATTATTTATGGCCCCTTTTTTTAATTAACATATCTTATTAATGCTCCTCCATAGTGTTGGAAAAATCTATTTGATATTTTTACACTTTTAGATTTTTCTTTGCAATATTCTCAATCTATTTAGCTCTGGAAATAATAGTGCATCTGCAGCCACTATCCAAAAAAGGATATACCATTCTCCAAAAGTGAACATTTTATCCCCATGTCTATTTTAAATAGAATTATAATAAAATTGTCTCCTCCACTGAAAGAGTTGCTCTCAAGGCCACTACAGCAGAAGTCTTATAGCGACACCAATTCTCTTCTTTGGTTGCTTTATTATTCATCTAATACCTCAAGTAATGACATTATAGATTTCCTGCAGACTTATATATTAGTCTTTTCAAAATGTATAGTTCTATGAGTGTAATTTCAGGCCTCTAAGTACCAGCAGTATCTTCACAAAAGAGAACAGAACATCACGCTGGATTTGAAGCCAGCTTGATTTAATCTTCTCAGCATTCGCAGGTAATAAGGCATCACATGCTTGTCCTCAAGTCACACAAAGGCAGTTAGTACTGAGTGAGCACATTAAAGAAGAATAAGTGATAATCGGAGTCTGAACAAAGACAGTAAGAAACCACTGGAGAGCTGAATGGAGAAAGAACAAAGCATAACAAGGACACAGATTAAAGCACTATTACAGGAACATCTCATTTAAAGTCTCAAGACAGGTAGAGTGTAAGATACCAAAGTCCTAATTTACTTCTGTAATCAGGTCTACATACTCAATCCAACATCTTGCGTCTGTCAACCATTAATCGACAGCGCTTTTCTTACTTCATCTCACTGAGGTAATTTTGTACCCATTAAATGTCTCATTGAAACATACAGAAAATCAATAAAAAAAGCAATGGGTACTTAACTTGGAGACAGTTTTTGTAAAAGCAGTAAAACAGCAGCCGTACCTGCACTTTGAATTAATAAAGGACTTGAATCTCATCAAATGAGGCCAATGCAACCACACGGCTTGAATCACGATTTAGAAAACTGTATATTGACGCTGCACTGTAGACTGCACATAAAGTGAAGCCATAGGTCAGAAATCCTACATCCTCCAAATTAGTAGATTGGAATTAGACTAAACTAAATCCTCACAGTGCACGTTTAAATACATTTTGATATTTTTTTTTACTGATGGAGGCTCAAGTGCTAATCTTTCGGCAAATTTGTTCCTGATTAGTTATTTCATGCTATAAAACCGTCATGATTGACGTGTGTCAACAGGTCCTCGGTACTGCGGCTCCATCACCTCCTCTCTGGCTCCCAATGCTCAAGATGGCGGCGTCATATCTGGGATATTTTGGCTTAATTTCTGGATAGTGGGAGGAAGTGGAGGGGAAGTGGAGACACATTGTCCATCTTTACCACTCTAGGCTCCACTAATACAACTAAATGCAAAATACTATTGATTTTCAAATGGATTAATATGTAATTAATTAGTTTCATAATAAAATGTTTTTGGGGAGCCTGGTGAGGGTTCTTGATGGACTCATAGCCTGTTGGGCCTGTACTATTATAGAGGAAACTCTATACATGTGCTAGTTACCATATTGGTGGAAAAAATAAGTTCAGACAGATTAATGGTCATCCTGAAGTAGTTGGTTAATAATAATAATATAATAATTCTTAGTGTTTACTGAAAAATGTTCGATATTAAGATGTTAGTGTCATGCATTATATCTTTTCTAAAGTTACTGCCCTTTTTTCCCCACAAATCAGGTAATAACCCTAATAACTGGTAACCACACTATATAGATTTATAGATATAGATAATTTTCTGAAAAATAGCAGCAAAGCTTGGTTTTTCTTGTGCCTGTCATTGGCAATGTGGGAACTGTGAGTTCTCCATTTAATTCTCTATCCTCAATACAATCTCACAGTCGCAATTTTCAGTCTGATCTCTGACCAACATTCACCTCTCTCAGTCCACATCCAGGACAAAGCATTTAACCTTGACATCTATTATTCACATCTGTGCAAATGTTATCTCACAAAAGCAATATTGAGAGAATAATTGAATTTTTAACTCAATACAGACCCTGGATTTGAAGATGTTATCTGAGTGAGTATGACCTGTGATAGCACTGTGACCAGACAAGAATAACTAAATACAATTAGAAAGTAGTTTATAGTTTTGTTTGTTCTTTTCCGCATTAGAATAACAGAAGCCCTAAAAATACTCAGCCAGACCAATATAACAGAGCATCAGAAATTACTGCATTTATTTTATCTTTACACTCTCTGGCTATTACCTGAGACACAATCATATTTAATTACCTGTTGGCTGTGTTTATTGCTTAAAAGACTTGATTACTAATTTAATCACAAGCCACAGACTCATCTGAGAGCTCTTTCCCTGTGCTCCAAACGAGCCCCGGGGAAATTTGCGGCATCCGGAACAGCTCTCTTAACAAGTCGTGTGTCAACATTCCTGAGATTCTCCAGGACACGTTTGCAAATCGAATGTATCAGGGAGACTGTTTGCACGGTGATAATTACTGAAACAAGGCTGCAACATCCCACATGTCTCACAAATCGTCATGGTCTGATGAGCTAAAGCCAAGAATAAATTCCCTATAAGAGATTTAAAGTAACTTTGAAACTTAGGTTGTGTGTGTTGAGCACACGCACAGTACGAACCCACCGTCAGATTCTGAATTAAACTTGACTCATGAGTATTTTTCATAAATTTAGGTTGGTCGGATTAGGAATTACAAAGTTTTGGCATTTCAGGTGAACTCCACAGACAGGTTTAAAATCATCACACGATGTGATTCCTCGTAAAGACTTGATAAGGACAACGCAGCTTTAATATTTTTTAAATCTGGTTTAAAGTGTGTAGAATTTAGAGATGTCTAGTGTTGAAGTTTCACCTTGCAGCTGAACACCCCTCACCTCACCCTCCCCTTCCAAACATATAAAAGAACCTGTGGTAGCCTTCAGTTGTCATAAAAACTCAAAAGGTGTTTAGTTTGTCCAGTCTGGACTAATGTAAAAAACATGGCGGCCTCAATAGAGAGGGTCTCCTCGATGTAAATATAAAGTATTTAAATTAAATTAAAGGACCTTTTCTGGGGTAAAGAAAACTATAATTCATACAATTTAGATGAATTCAACCAGTGAAAACATCATGAGGATTATTCTACATAAGATTTCTGACAATGGTTCCTTTTCAACTAAATCTTACACACTGGACCTTTAATACAGACATGGTTTACTGTTACTTCAGACACAATGTGTTTATTAACATTCATTCAGATTCTAACGTATTTCCACGTCCTCCCATTGTGCAAAAATAAGGCCAGATGACACATGCTAAACCAATCATGAGTCAGTCCCAACCATCAGTGTGATAAGAACTATGTAAAATGACAGAGACCAGACAGGCGTGGACTTATTAGTTTGAAGACAGGGTTTATGACCAGTACTGCAGCCAGCCACCAGGGGGCGATCAAGATGATTTGGCTCCATTTTTGGGGAGCCATCATGTATAAAATCTTTAAATACACTCTAGTCAATACAAACCCTGGTATCTGGAACAAAAGTGCTGGTCTCAATGACCAAAAAGTTTTTAGTTTCTTTATTTTGTTTGATAGGAACAGAATTGTACTCAATGCCTCCAGGAAAGAGCCTTAAGCCTGTAATTTAAAGTCTAATGTGACAAAAAGCTTTTACTTTCCCCCGCCTGCACAGCTTTTATATGTTACCACACCAAGTGTCATAAACCATAACCAGCATAGAACTCACCTGAGTCCTGTGTGACAGAGTGTAGCTAGGAGCAGTGCAGGTAGTGACTGACTGACACACGTTTTGCCCTCGGGGCTCTTGCTCACCACTGACACTTTTCACTCCCACAAACCCAACTCGACACTGCTCATGTTGATACTTCATATCTAGCTACTCCCTGTCCTTTACACTTTCTGCACATATCTGCTAGTATTAATAATGTTTTTAATTGCAATTCTTATCATCACCAGGTTCATTTATATTTCTGCTACCGTCATGACCTCCTATAGAGTCCAACTAATATTTCAATGCTTCCTACAATGTTTTTATCAAACCCAAAATTTAATATATTGATATTAACTGTTTCACTTTTTAAAATAAATAACTAATACTATAGAAAATAAAAATACAAGCAAATATATATAGGTAGAACTATTTTATGTAATATGTAAACATTTTTTTTCTGCATTGTTTATTCTTCACAATCATTTTTCATATCATCAAACATAAACGCCTATATAGTGATTTGTCAATGAAAGGCTCAAGTTGGCCGACATACAAACTGTTTAACTTTTAATTTGTAATTTATTTTAAAAATACACATGTAACATCTACACAGTTATCGAAGTAATTTAAGTTTTGTTTAATTTGTTTAATTTCCACTTGATGCCAGTAGGTTGTATAATATCAGTATGACCTATACTGTTGTGGCTTGAGGTGTGCCACAATCAATATCAGAAAAATACATTTAGAAGATGCCCCCCCCCCCCCATCCTGCTGCAGTCTCTACTGCCAGTGATAAATGCAGCTCTTTATTCATTCACTCAAAAGAAGTTTTCTAAAATAATCCAGCCTGTGATTATGTTACCAGCACTATAACAATTCAGCAGCAAATGGACATAGTTTTTTACGAGACAAGGTTGTTTTATTTGGACAGTACCATGACAAAAGAAATTACAGTTTCACCTCCAGGTTCCATTTTAAGGATAAATCAGAGGTGCTTGTAGACAGTGAAACACATTGTGAAAGCAGCACCATGGTGTGACAAGCAGTGACAGCCAACACCAGCTGCCAGCACCATCTGACTTGATGATGAGTTATTTAATTTGCCACCACAATTTGATGTGTCACCATGGTAATAACAGAAACTACAGCAACAAACAATTATACAGGAGCCGGTTTTACTGATGGTCTGTCTGATTTCACTGAATGTCACACGTCTAATTCGGCAGAAAACAGATCAATGAGGTCCTGGAACAGTTAGCCTCAAAGTTTGGTAGTAAATGTCTTTTTCTTTGTTCGGTTTATTGGCAAGTGGCAACCTACATCAAAGTGCATTACCACCATTTACTGTGTCCTCTTATTCTTCTGCTATGCCCGACCCACCAGCGGGTGGCCGCTCGTGCCCCTGTACAGGGTCTCAAATATGTCTTTGATAGAAGACATTTATATAGATCTAGTCTTTGTGACCATTTAAAGCTCTCTACACGACAGGTCACATTCACCCATTCACACACATTCTTTCAGCAGTTGTAAGATATAAAGTGCTTCTCTAACACACCCACACATGGTGCGAGCAGTGTGGGGTTGAGTTTCCTGCTCGGTGGACTTGAGGAACCTGTTGTTTATGTTGTAGCAGCAGTGTGTGGGTGGATGGTTAAGGTATAGGTGGTTTAATGGATTGGAGGTAGCTGGAAGCAGGGAGGCAACAGAGCTGCACCCTCCTGCTGCCAAATTCAGGAACACAGAACATCAGTGCAGCTGCAAAGATTCCAAAGCTGCTTTAGAGTCCACAACCACATCCACACATGCAGCTGAATACTGTCTGCATGTTCACATTTGTGAATGTTAAGCAGCTTAGTCTCTAACATTTTTAATAAACACTAATCATTAAAAGCGACTGGGGATGGTATTTGGTATTTGGTTACAAAAGAGAATGAAATGTTGACCTGATGATCCCGTTAGAGGAAACATTTAAGTTATTACTTCTCATCCTGAAGTAAATGGGAATTTGTGTAATAAATGTCGTGGAGGTTCATTTAATAATCCTTGAGACCGACTGTCTGTCATTGTTAAGCTGCCACAGTTAAAGATACCAAATGCCATGAAGGGTGAATGTGTCTGTTACATTATCTTGATGAAAACTGATGAAAACCAATTTGAAATGTCATTAAAATGATCAAAAGGTAGGAAAGAAATTACTCTGAAATGAAAGGCTAATAATTATTTTCCCTTAAATACGATGACACAGAAAAAGGAATATGATAGAAGATGAAAATCCTTACACGTCTTCCATCTACTGATCCAACAGGTTGTAGAGCTGGATATACAAGGAAAATCTCATCTAAACTCAATCTTGCAGTGCAAACAAAACAAAAAGGTGAAATTAAAATTTGGAATTACATTAGAAAATTGACAAATGAATAATAAAAGACACACTCATTTAGAATGGTGGAAGAGGTTAGGGAATGAGTGTGTGCGTGCACTCCTCAGTAAAATGTGTTCCGGAGATAACACCACATGCAGGGGGGGATCTGGGCGAAAGCAAAGAAACTGAGGACGCCGGGGAAACATTTGTGAAGACCATCCACAATTGCAATCACTTGTTCTCTGGCTCATCCATCACAGGGAAATCTACTTGGCGCAAGTTACATGATGGAAGAAAGTCATCTGGGGAGATTACTGTGGGGCCTTCATGCCACACCGTAGCTAAGAGGCAGCACAGATTTGATTTGATCTGAGTGAGAGTGGAGAAACGACCACTGCTGCGTGTTATCATGACCAGATGCTGAGTTCTGACTCAATAATATGTGTCTTTATCTCATTATTATCACTCCTGAGAAATATGTACTCACCAGCTTTTTATTTCATCTCATATGTCCCGGTAAACAAACTCCAGGGTGACATGGCTTTCGGTGCCTGGAAGCAATTACTGTTAGGATGTGAACATTATCATCAGAAAACAATTTTAGGGCAAAATGATTTTGAACACCATGTCCTCCCAAAATGCAGCGGTCCCACAGAGGACTGCAGAGTGTTCTGCTTGTGCCATCTAGTGGTCACACAGGAGCTCGTAATATAAAGTTCTCCACTGTCTCTTGTGTTCATCTGATCACGTCAGTAAGAGATAATTTAAATATTTATATTATTAAATGACCAAAAACATTTCAGAGAGGCATTGTTTCAAACATCTCACCTGAGTATGCCTTAGTTGGATTGTGTTATATGACCACATTTATATTGACAATTTTTAGTGAGACATTTTTAGCAACCTGTTTTTTTTTCAATTAATCTTTTTAGGCAAACCGGCTTTTATAACCACCTATTAAACTTTATACTAGATTTTGGATGCCGAGAGGAATACACTTCCAATTAAAGTTGAATACATGTACAGGTTTTTATTTGACATTTTAATGGATAAACAACACACGTACAGTTATGCCCCACCCATATTTGCCTGCAAGATACGATTAATTTATATAAGCCAGAATTAGAGTTTTTTTAGACCTTTACTTTTTAGAAAGTTTAAAACAAAAGGCAGTTTTTGCTTCATGTGCCTGAATGTTAATTAATAATCAAGACTGATAATAATTACAAAATATTTCCATTTTACCTTATTAATATGCAAATGTATGTGTAGAAAGGCACCTAAATCTAATCAGAGTATCTTATGCATATCACTCAAGGAAGTTCTGAAGTGGCGAGCCTAGCGAAGTGCTTCAGAGTGGAGCCTCGACAGCAACAGCTCTATTACCTCCAGTCACCAGCCTTGATCCAGAAACAGCCAGGACTGGGCTCAGAGCGGGTGAGACATAATTCAGCCTTGATTGTTATTGGAATGTTTTTTTTAAAGCAGTTCTGAAATGAACATGTCGCCACTGGAGACCAAGAGACAGATGGGAAACAGAAAAGTGTCTTGATAGGCAGCAGCTTATGGAATATCAGTGATCCCACATTAATATACAGATCACTGACATGTATGCATCTACTTTGGATCACATGTGGTCCAAGTAAAATGATGCATTAAGTGATCGTTCTGTTCCCAGCATCTTGCTCACATGTAACATGGTGGCACAACATAACAACTGAAAACCAGCTGGAGCCACTTTCACATCCAAAACGCTCAGTTAAGTTAAGTTATAGTTATGTAATTTTTTTCTACTACTGACTTGAAACACTTTATAAATAACTGTGAGGGTAAGAGTCAGTGATATGGATATGATGATATAGAGATAAAACTAATCCTTGAAAATACATTTAATGGCTATAATAGAATTAAAATGTCATTCACGATAAGGATCTGAAATCAGGTTTGACACTGACTATTTTAGGGATTATGACAGTGATTCATTTTAGTTAATTAGTAGGTAGATGTGTACAGCTCCATCACACAGCATAGTCTATGAACAGATTTGGTCCAGTTGATGACAGACAAACATGACCTATTGTTGTATATTGAAAGGTAGTTCTTTCCAAAATAAAGTTCTAAGATATACACAGCATATAGCAATAAACAAAAAAGATATTATCACTACATCTGGCAGCATCGTTGTGTTTTTGTTACAAAGGTAGACAGAAACGGTGGATCTAGATTGTTTCTCGCCTGCAGCAGATTCATCATGTCATTGTCAGCACCTTTCAGCAGCTAGACAATAATTTCAGATATTACATTTTAAATCACCAAGGAGATGTGCAAAGCACGACCCTGTTTGTGGACATTAAATCACCTGAACTCTTCCCACAACTTCTTTAGTTTGATCTGTTATGGATTATTTACTCCTCTTTTGTGAAATCAAACTCATGCTCTACTTAACACTTGAGCGTGAAGTTCAATCCCTTAAATCTGAAGGTCATCTCATTCATCTCCAGCATGAGACCTATTATATATTAATATATATATATATATATCTTCAGCTAGAGCCCTAAACCTGAAATTACATCCACTCTGGCTCAGACAGAGGTGCTGTTGTTGCTGTGCCAAACACCATATAGACCCATAATAGAATTTGAATTCAATTATAGCTCAATATATCATCATCCTTATAGTCACCTCCAAGGCCTAAATGGGTTCAAAGGCTCATATCAGACAAGGTTTATGTTCATCTTTTTTTTCTCCTTTTCCTTTTTTTCTCTCTATGCCTCAAAACACACTTCAGTCTGTCTCTTAGATATTGAATTTAATGACATATTAAACTGTGTCATCTCCACCTTGTGCCCTCAGTTAATTAGGTTTACAGAAATGAACGATTTTCTAAAAAGCCTCATTTTCAGCAAACAAAGGGAATCAAAGGGAATCCAAACCGAATATTAAACAATTAGAAAATATCATTAATCATTAAGTGAATGAACACAAGGGTAATTACAAATCCCTGCCTGGTCTCACTGGGCTTTAACTGTGTGTCCTCACCCAACTTTTCCTTGAATAAATTCAGTTTTAGTCATTCATTTGAACTTCTTTGTGTATTATAGACAGTAAGAGTGCAGATTCCTCTCAGAGCATGTATCATCCTAGACCTGAAATTGATATTGATCTTCTCATTGTAATCTTCGAAAGAAACTCTTCCCAATGTATTTTTGAACTATTCTGTGAAGAAGAGTGATTTTTGGGTGTGCCATGGAAACATATCAAATTAGCAACAGTAATGAAACCTGTGATATTGTTTCTGAAAGTAATATCATATATTGATCCATTAAATTAGTTATTTTATTCTTCGAGCACCAACTTAAAGCATATTGAGATAAGTGATTGCTTGGACTTTGCGGTATAATCTAATTGAATCTGTATCATCGTTTCGTTATAATAGTTTTTCATAGCCTCTAAAACAATTTTCACATCTGCTTTCTGTCAAAACAGATGTGAAGTTGTTTCTATTTGGAAGGTATAAAAGTGGTCGCCAGGGAATCGCAGCATATTTGGTTTGTTCATAATGAATGTCAGCGGCTGTGTATGGAGCCTCAGCACACCTTCACAGTAACATAGTTCTATTTTCTCAATGGGGCACCTCCACTAATTACAATGATTGTTACCCAGTTTAATTGGCTCTGCCAGCAGCCGTCTCAGGAGTCGCAGGATGCTCACTGAGTTAATTGCATATGAGAGAGAGGGTGAGCTGATGATGAACTCTCACAAAACTCATGGAAAAGCTGCACCACACTTACAGAATAATTGGCTTCCTATCTTTTTTCAATTACAGAATTGCATGAGCATTTTAATGAAGGATCAATGTAGACTCCAAAAAGGTTTTTACCACAGGAAAGTCATGAAGTTAGCTCGTTTTTAGACTCCACAGGGAGCAGCTTTCAATCAATCAGAAACTTTAATAGTTAGCTGCTGGACAAAGACAGAATTCACAGAACTCTCAATCTGCACCATCGCTGCTGCACAAAGAGCTGTTTACCTGTTTATTCAAAGGTCAGTGAAGCTCTCAGAACCCTGAACTGGAAATTCAGCTAAACTATGACCTTTTTACATTATTTTTGATGCCTTATTTTTACAATGTTTTTAATACTTTTTTTTATATATTTGAGTCCTAACTGTACTATTACATTTTTCTCAGGTTTTTTATGCTGGTTTGTCTGGTTATACAAATTTCCAGGAATATGTTCTTTAATTGACAAAAACTAAATCCATTGAGTCCATTAAAATACATTATATTAATGGACATGATTACATCATTTTGTAGTCTGTCAGGTTACGCTTAGGTACTTTATGTCCTACAGGTTAATATAGAATTAAAGCACTACACTGCATCTATAAACTCACCATGTATTTTGAATGTAAAATCTTGAACTGTTAGATAAATGAAATGGAATAAATTAATGTGGCATATTGAAAAACACTCCAGTAAAATTACCCTTAAAATTGTACAGTACAAGTACAGTACAAAAAAAATCCTTATTCCACCACTGGTTTTAATTATGAGTGATTTATATGATGCATTGCTTTACATTAAAGTAACCTCAGTATAGAAATTAAATAGTTTGAGCCTGTAGCTCTCGGGTTCAATTGTGGTTCATTATAATTCTTTTCCAGAGCTGAGACTTGCTTTCAACTGATCTATCACTGTGACAATAATCTGTCCCCAGTGCAGACCACCTGGAACACAACGCTGATGGAATAGAGATGTGATGTCTGCCTGTGGACCAAAGCCAAGGACTGCTGACAATGTTATACATGCACTAAAATGAACTGCAGAGGACCAATAACAGATGAGAGGTAAACACACACATTAAACATTTTGACATCAATCTGCAGCAAAAGAAAATCGAGCTATGGGAGGTTTTTTTTCTGGGAAACTGTATTAAAGAAATGCCAACGGTTTGATTAAGCTAGCTTTATTATGGCACTTTGTACATGTCACATTACAAACTCAACATTCTGGGTTTCTTTAGTTCATACAGAACATGAAAAGATCAAAAACACAGAGCACGTTAAACAAACAGCAGAAGGGATCTGGAAACATTCAAACTGAGTTTATCCAAAATGTTGTAAACCTGTACAGATCACTTACGCTGTGATCACCAGTGACATGAGCTTAGCAGTTTCTTCTAATCTGATTTGTGTCATTTCAGAATAGGTTCACATTTTAAGTTTATCAGATAAAAGAAAGAGCGCTGCAATGATTCCTCCTCTTTGCACTGGTTGTAAAAGATCCCATCCTCAAGGGATTTTATGTACATGATGGGAGACTAAAAGCCCCAGTCCTTTTTCTGTGTAAAACTTATTTGATTTAAGCTGAAGTTAGAGAAAATAAACAATTCTTCTCATAAGAAACTGTCTTTTTAATGTAAAACTCTGTCCAGACAGTTTACAGTGCTGGGCTGTGGCAGTTTTGAACCAGAGAGAGAGCAATTCTTGATTTGACTATGGAGGTGGATTTTGTTCAATCATCACCACCAATACTTTCTTTAAAGTAAAGTCAGGAGATTCATGTCAGTTCAGAGAAAAAGTACAATAACAACCATGAAATCTTTCATTGTGCATATGGGTCGTCTTTCATGAGGGTTCAAATGTATCCTGTAACATTTTGCTCTGCATTATCTGTGTTGGGCTGCAATTTACAATTATAGTCTTTATTTAATATCTGGCTCCATTATCCTGATTAATCTTTTCATCATAACATGTCTGAAAATTGTCTTCAGATTACTTATTTTATCCAACAGTGGCAAATAAATCATATGAGTTAGACGTTGTAAACATGTTGGTAAATTTAACAATTAGTTATTTATCAATAGTTTGCAGATTTCCCCCCCCCCCCCCCCCCCCCTTAATTTATTCAGAATCTGTGGATATCTCAAGTTCAACACCACAAAACCCTGATTCTCAAATAAAATACATCTAGTGACCTCCTTTGCTTCTGCTGTCTAAAAAATATGCAAGGAAACTTTACAAAACCTATTCATGGTCATAAAAGTTGCATCATGTGTTGGTGTTTGTGCACACACCCTGTGACGTCAATAAACACAGACTTTGTGCACAGCATTATTTTACACACAAGACTGAAGGTAAACAGGTTGCTTTGAAGTGCTACGACATCTTTCGTTGGCACAGGAGGAATAACATTTACAATATGTACATTTGAGGTTAAATAATCAGCTGTCATGCGTTTCTTAAAACCAGTTCTGTAGAAAATTAAATTCTCACATACTGTTTGGATCTTTGTTTTATTTTCAGTCCGTTGAACTTAATGGTTTTGCATTTTCTTAAATATATCGTGTTGAAAGTGATTGGCTCTTATACTGTACAAGATGCATGAGCAGTAAGAATCAACAATGAATCATTCTGTATGTGGCATTGAGCTGAATAAAAAACATGCTACTTAATGTACTCCAACAGGAGTCATGATAAAGCTGACTGACTGAGCAATCCTGTGAGTGGGATCCCAAAACTGACACACTCCAGTGAACAATGCAGCTCGAGGAAGTGACAGTGTGAGAAATAAAACACTTCTATTCCCTGTCGTCCAGTAAATTCAAAGCAAACTTGAATAAATGACATGAGAAAGGAGCGATTGTGACGAAAAAGACTGATTTTGAGACGATAAACTGGCCTTTGAACAAGAGGAGTTATCCATCTGCTGCGAATCCCGACAAGGTTTTCCTGTAATATCTTCATCCTCCTCCTTTCGTTTGAAGCCTCAGTAGTGGCTGTTTGACCAGTGCTGAGGGAGTCCAGCAGACTGCCAGACTGGCCACAGGGCCTTTGAGGGGAATTAGGAGAAAAGGATTTGGTTGGATGGGCTGTGAAGTTCCTCTTGAAGATTCAGGGGAGGAATGAGGTTTAGGTCCGCACCCAGTTGAGAGGCACCCAGAAGGATTCTCGCTCCAGCCTCTCCAAAATACCTCGGAGTTCTGCACAGGCACTGGCCGAGTCCTCCTTGATGAGGACACGGTCTACCAGATGTCCATACTGCTGATCGATCTGAATGGCAGACTGACGCATCTCTTGCAAGTCTTCATCCTGTTGCAAAAAAGAAGATGACATGTTTGATATAGACAGAGAATTGTCTGAAGGCAGAACCTGCAGGGCGGCCTTGTCCTTCAACCTGTAGGACTCTTTGGCTAGTTTTGATTTGATCACACTGGCGTGATCTGCCACTCCTGATAGTAATATGAACAATGTGGCCTGCGAAAATGTTCAGTTTGGCCATGATGTTGCAAAATTGCTTCCAGTGTCCTGATAACTGAAATAATCCCACAGTTTATAAATTAGGCCAAGTAACAGAACCACATCTCTGTAAAATACTCTACTTCCAAAACCATCAAAAACAAACTGCTTCATAACCTTCATGAAGGAACATTTATTAAAGGACTGAATTAGTTTTAGTTTAAGGTGCATCTAACAGAAAGCAGGACTCACTGTAATGCGACCGTGGTCTCCCCCTCCTGGCGAGGTGGCAGCACTGCGGCGCCGTCTGCTCTCAGGAACACGAGGTTTGACGAATATGACATAAGGCTTGAACTCTGCTGTCCGCAGCCTCCTCAGAGCCTGGAGTGGTGATGCATTTACACAGAGCATAAAAGCCAAACAGGGGTCAAAAAGGAAACATGAGCGGACAAAGCCACCAGTGATACATCAGACTCTGCATAACGAACAGATCTGATGTGACTGTGTTATGATAATGGACTGTGATACATTTGGAGGATGGGTTCAGTGGTTGTAACTTGACTCTTACCTCAGGCTGCACGTCCACTACGCACATCTTATTCTTGGCCTGTACAGAGCGGATCGCCTCTATACTGGTGCCATACTGGTTCTCCTTGTATTCACCGTGCTCTATGAACCTAAAGGGAGAAGCCATAAACCAAACTTCAGAGAGAAACAAATCCCACATTTACCCAAAAACCAACATGAATGTAAACGTACTTGTTGTTTAAAGCATCCGCATCAAATTGCTGTTTCGTGACAAAGTGGTACTCCACCCCCTCCTTCTCATGAGGTTTCTTGGGCCTGGTGGTATCTGCGGAAACAAAAGAAGAATTTTCATTTACGTGATGTACAATATTGGTTAATTTAGAGATACAGTATGTATGAATGGTGTGAGTAACTCACGTGGTACAGCCACAGCATAACGGTGTGGGTTTTCAGCAATCACTCGTTGTTTGAGCTCATTGATTCGGGCTCCAAGAGAACCTATGGAGGCAGATTGTGTGTTTATTTTTAGAGAAAAGATGTTTCTCATGAAAGGTGTTGAGGAAGCTTTGTATATCCACACACTTTACAGTATATGTCACTATATACTGAGGTCAGGTTATAGATAAAGGACCAACCAACTGTGCATTGTAGTGTCTACGCTCATGGACTTTAATATCTAACAGTCAGAGAAGCACCAACTGGAACTCTTTTGCGTATTACACCAGTTGCAAGACGTAACGACACAATGTGGTTTAGGAATGCATGTTTAGACTTAACTATCCAATAGGATGCGAACAGCTACATGTTACATAGAGAGTGACAGCAATTCTAGTCATTCATGGATGTGCTGTTAGAATGGGGGACGCAAGTAGAGGAAGATATATGGGGATGCTGTGGGAGACATCTTCAGACTTGGGGGTGACAATTGCTCCTGTAACTCTGTTAGTGTTTGTATATTGTTGCACCTTCTTGTCTCCTTGATGCATCAACTTAGTTCTGCTTTCACCAGCTTCCAGAAAACTTCCAGAACAAAAGGTAAATCTGTTCATAATTAGGACCTTATATTTGAAATTGTAACATTAGGGGAAGTTCGTATTCAACCTGTAATGACCCACTGAAATTCAAAATATACACTCAGTACATCAGACCTCTTGCACATTTATCAGCAGAGTAAGCCAATAATGTTAGGTTATTTATTATGAAAATGGAGGACGCTAGCAACTATGAAGTGATGTGTGTTAGTATATTGGGTAGTAAAGTATCAAAGGGTAGGCTGTTTGTCATCTTCATACCATGCAACTGCCTTATAACAAATCTGTGGGCTCACCTGTTAGCAGCAGCTGAGGAGGCACCACAGACAAACGTAACAATCTGTTCAACCTTGTCTGATGCGTGTTCGCACTCTCAAGGGACGTGAGAAAGGGATTCGAACAAGTCACGCGTCATGTCAAATTATTTTGAACTAGATTTTGGGAAAAACTGACAGCCCTATGGCTAAGAGATCTTCAGTATGTTGTAGTACACGCTTTAATCCACTAGATGCTACTATCATCACAGAGGAACATTTGTGCGAGTGAGTGGCTCAGTCTCACCGATCAGAACCACCAGGCGAGGCCTCTCGTTGGGCCTCTGCTGGTAGCGGGTAACCTCCTCATAAGTCAGGAAGTCAGAGTCTCCGAGATCAGAGCCCTCTCCTGAGGATCCTTGTCTGTCTTTACGACTCAGCCTGAAACTCCTTCGTAAACCAGCTACAGCGAGGCCACACACACGAGGGGAGAAAGAACAGAAAACAAAAGTTCTCGGGTCAGATGGCATGAGCCACAAAATGATTTGTTATCTTGTGATTACATAACAAGTACACTTCTCACTTCCATGATGCAGGTATGGTACATTTTTGCATGAAGTGCAGTGTGCAATCATTGTTTGAATAAGTCAAGACCAACCTTTAGATAACCATGCATTAAAACACCCTGTAATCAGAGCACATGGATAAAAATAGCTCCTTCTTATTTGAAGTGTAAATATTTGATCTGTGAGATTAAGAAGATTAACTGAACTTCTAGCCAATCATTAACTGTGCTTCAACTAAACATCACATGCAGCTGACACTAAGCACAGTTTAACCCTTCAAAGCAAACTTTTCTTAATTCAGTAATAATTCTTTCATCAGAATAAAATATTTGTGTGACCCAATACAGACATGATATTTCAAGTGTATGTTCCAAGGCATGCATCTTTCAACGAGGCTACAGTGCTGAGGCAGGACAGACAGGACAGCCTGGCCCTGGGAAACGCCACACCGATGGCAGAGAGTGGCTGGGAATGAGGGTCTCCCATGACCAGGACTGTCTGTACCCTCCCCCTGTCAGTGGTGTGTACCTGCAGGAATGAGCCGGGCACTGTACCTGAATAAAATTCCCAGGAAAACACCTGGCCACAGGAGGGCGCCACTGCTTTACACTTAGGAGAGACTATAACTGGCGTTAGAGCATCACACAACCCAGCCTCACACCTCAACACAGGGTGAACGAGCAGCAAACGTGCCTGGTTGAGTGTGCAATGCGTCCAACGCAGCAGGGTGTGAGGAGGAGGAGGGGGTTTTTTTCAGGAAAAGGAGGAAGCAGTGCACTGGCCACAGCAGCAGGGGGCAGTTAGTTAGATGCAGGACAGGAGTGAGGCAGGTTAGGGAGGATCCAAACACTGCTGAATGGAGGAGGTGGGTGGAGGGATGTTTTAACAGCTCCAAGCAAAGAGAAAGCACAAATACTGTTTGTATTTTGTTAAAGGGTGTTTTGTGTTACAGTGAGGAGGTGCTGTTAAGCTTTCCACTGCATTCAGATCAGTCCTTGTATTCATCATCATTCCAGCAGCTGGCAGGATGTTGGGGAGCATAGAGGGGTCAGGTTGGGCTGAAGAAGGATGAGGGAGGGGAGGTCATTGGAAGGCTGGAGAGGAGTTGAGGATAAAGGGGACTAACGTATTCCATCCTCCCCATTATATATTATTTCAAAATGTTTTTCCTGGCTACTTGTTCAACAACATTTTACTGTTATTAAGAATTTTTACTGAAGCATTTTACTTATATCCATTTTAATCTACCTTATATACACTCCACAATATTTCAGAAGGAAACATTTAACTTTCTACTCAATTAATAATAATTGTTCAAGTTAAATCCAGTTGTTTTCTAAAATGTTTGACCTCTGACCTTTGACAAACAGCAGAGTGTAGTCAAGGTCACATGTCAGATATTTGAGTAGTTAACAGTTCCACCAAATAGTGACGAGTGTTCCTGTATAAAAACTGTTCATAAAGTAAAACTAGCCCCACCTCCAGCAGCTATCACAGTGAAACATGTTTTTTTATAGTAATATATATTGGTCAGAGGGCCCAACCAGTACTTTCATTCCATTCTGCTAAATAACTGTATCAGTATTTTACTTCTGGTGAGTAAATAATCTGAATATTTCCTCTTGCACTGGTTATAGCAGTATGATTTGGTTATTTTGTTTTGTTTCTTTCTCCCTGGAAATAACTAATTTGGTTATAAATAGGGAAATTGGAATACTGATGCATTACTCATTGGAAACACCCCTTAAATATCAGGCTTCACATTTTTATGTTCGGCTGAACAAAGCATCATATTTATTTTATATGTAACAGTCTGGGTTTGCTTTTCCTGTGCACTGTAATATCTGACGTCTTTGACACGTCCCTAAACTATCTGACAACTATTCAGTGGAACGACTGACACAATTCTCCCTTGATTTTTCCACATGAAAATGTTTTGTACGAATTCATCTTCCTGCCTTTCCTTTTCTTGGCGCCAATAAATTGTGAATCATCTTCCATGTCTTAGATTTCCCTCCTCTGGCATTGATTTTGATCCCATTTCTTTACCCTTCATAACCTTCACCCCTCCTCTTGTCCCTCAAACCTGGGCCCCGCATGGGTCAACTCAACAAGCAATCAGTTTGACCCCCAGCCAGAAGCATCCAGGGAACCAGCGCACAGCCAGGCTGCAACAGGCAAAGAGCAGATAGGGAGAAGGAGGTGGAGAAAGACGTTCACGCTCTCACCTATGTACTGTCCATTGAAATAGCCCTCACAGTCACAGTCCTCTGTAGGGAGGCAAGCAGGGAAAAGAGGGGGTAAGCACAGGGTAAGAGACCTGGAAGAGTTAAAGAGCGGGGAGGACGGGAGGGCCTTGGATACTGGAGAGGGCAGGTGGGGCCGACAGGCAGCAGGCAGGCAGGCAGCGGGAGGCAGCCAAGAGTTAATGAAAGAATGCTGTTGGAGGCAACAGCCACTAACGGAGAGGAGAGGAGAGGAGAGGGAAGGGGAGGAGAAGAGAAGAGAGGAGAGGAGAGGAGAGGAGAGGAGAATAGAAGAGAGGAGAGGAGGCTCTCTCTCTGAAAAGGGATCAGCTGTGAAGTCCCTGTGACCAACACACATGTAAACAAGCCTTGTTTCCCCATTGTTGCACAGCTGAGACAGAAACTGCCTCAAATGCACAAACCTACAAATCCATAAATCCAAAACAAAAGAAGAACATGATGATATGTAATGATTTTGGAAAATCTAAAAAGGATGGCTTGCAGCACAGAATCAGAATAAAACATTAAAATAGTTTATAGTGTCTGATGATGCAGTAGAGTGAAAAAAGAACACACGATAAAAGGTTCTGAGGATGACGCAGAACTAAACAGGGACTATTGTTCTCTTGAACATTCTCTACTTAGTTGCACTGTAGTCTCCAGGGATGCTGTTCCGCTTGCACATCACCACACACCATACACACACACGCGCAATGCAAAGTATCTATTCTGGTCTGGTACACCAACAGCAGGAGGGGAGGAATTAAGCTGGAAGCAGTAGAAATGCAAACTTACACACACACACACACACACACCGAGGCCTCCATGGCCATATGTTGTATGCATTTTGTGCGTGTATGTATTTACTGGATAATTCATGTTCATGGCTGCACATGTACCCACCTTTATCACATCCTTGGTCGTCTGCAGTTTGCATCAGGGAAGAGGAAAGTGTAAAACATTATCATCAGAATAGATAAATGGGCAGTAGCTCTGTGTAAAACACATTTCTGGAAATGTTATGAAAGCACAGCATCCAAGGATTTATAGATTCTAAATATAAAAATCGTGTGTACAGTTGTCAGGGTGACGTCACTGATGTGAGAGGGGGAGACCCACATTTAAAGGCCCCCGCTGGGATTTAGGGGAATTAATCAGAGAGCTGGAGGAGCATGGAGGGAGGCTGAGACAGAAGTCCTCGCGGGCTCGCTGCTGCGTGGCAGAGCACGGCTAGCTGCCATATTGCTAAGCTCTTGTTGTGTCCCCGTGGCTCAGGCCTAATCGGATCGCCTGAAGCTTATGCGCCACTAAGAGCCACCACTCATATTACACACTCACCTGTCTGTTTAAACACCACCTCTATAGCATCAAGTGAGAAAGCGAGAAGCGCAATGTACTGTTGCCTGATGTGACGCTGTCTGATCTACTTAAGCTGAACTCGTGGCTCGCTCGCTGACCAGATGGACCAAAACATGACAGAGATTAATTCATATCTATGATCCCTCTCTCCGTCTCTGTGCTCCACCATCTCCCCCTCCTCCTTTTTAAAAACATGCTGGCAGGGCAGCACGGAGAGGACAGACAATGAATACTAATGCCTCTGAGAATGCCAATTACCCTCGAAAAAGGTCAATAAATGTCAATGAAAACACTGCTGCATTCATCCAGAGGAGGAATTATTGTCCTGTAATGACAGTGACTGTGTGCGTAAGTAGAGACGGGAGAAGTGACAGTGAGCGATGGCACAGGTGGTTGACTGTAATTATGAAATGGTGCAGAGGAATCATGGCAAGCAAAAAACTTACAGGCGGGCTTTTTAGGGGATTTTGGATTCGGGAGCGTGCCCATTTTCATCCTGTAGGCCAGTCGCCTGGAGGAATGTGCAGCCGAACAAAGACCCAGAGAGGACGGAGGCAGGGAGAGAATTGTCAGTGAGCAAAAGGATTGAAGGAAATGTCAGACAGGTGGACTAAAAGATTTAAACATGACAGACATGCAGAAGCACATACAACACACCTGGATGGATTATACGATTTGGCCCCCGAGCACAGACATGTTGGTCATTTTCCTTATTTGCTCAGTGCATATGAAGACATGTTTGTCATTCAGGGTGCAGCAGGAACCCGCAGTATCAACAGGTCTTTGTTACTTTGCTTTAAATTGAACCTACAAACTCTCTGTTTAGGCTTCACAGAGCTCGGTTTACTCCTCTGACCTGTGTCTCTCTGTGTTCAAGCTGTGGATATTAATCCAACAGACTCTGCAGTGTTTGGCAGGCATCTCTCGGCCTGCTGGGATCATCTTACTGACAGATTATGACACTTGTGGTATCAGCATGTGCCTATTCAAGGCTGCGTTTCGATTTATTCCCCCCCCCACACACACACACACACACACACACACACTCTCACTGCTTTGATGCACCATCTAATCATAGTTGACCCCTCAAAGTGGAACACATGAATGATGTGGATTTAAAAGATTACGAATGGCTGGATGAAATAAATATCAGCAGTGTGTCAGTGAATCGTTTCCCCAGTTTACATCAGAGGGAGTACATTTTTACATGATTTGACTTCACCTCTCTTGGAACTGTTTGGACGGGACGAGTCCGGCGCGCAGGTTGCTGTCTCCCACACGTTTGGCCTGCCACCACGTGGGGTCGTCCTGCGTCACGACCTGCAGGATGTCTCCTCGTTTGAAGGGAAGTCCCGCCTCTTGGCAGGGTGTGGCCTTGTCCTCCAGCGGGATGTAGTCAAACAAGGCTCTCATATACACCTGGACGCAAATGTATAGGCTTTGTGAGAATTGTGGGGGGGAAAGCACCATGTGTACCTATTTATTATTATTATTGTACAAACAGGGAGGAAGCTGTTCATGTGTCCCACTGGAGGTGTGCGTGAAGCTAATAATGAGCTGCGTTCTGTTGTTTCCCTTCAAACTGTGTAAGAAAAGTGTAAAAACTAAATTCATGCACAGTGACTCCTGCTTTGTCTCACCTTGCTCTCCTTCAGTCGGTCCTCTTCCTTAATGGCAGGGATTATCTTGAGAGTGATGGAGCCCTGGGACTGGGACTAGATCACAAATAGATGAGACAGAGGGAAGATTGTGAGTTCAGACTCATATATTCAAAAAATAAACCACAGATATATTTGTCACTCTGAGATGGATTTTACTTTTACTAGACGACTAATGAAGGCAGTTTGGAAATTAAAGGAGGTGTGACAACTTGTTCATGTACTTGTGCCATTCTCAAACATCAGTCTGCATTCATTCTGCAGTGTACAGTGATTCCGTCTTACCAGCAGCTGACTGATCTCGTCAGGTCTCTTGTGAATCACAGAGACTCCGTTGACCTCCCTGAGTTCATCTCCTACATGGACCAAACCTGTGTGGAGGGGAGACAAGATGAAGACGAAAAGAACAGAAACATCAATGACCATCACAGCGTTTTCCAGGTCATTGGGGTTTATCAGCCGTATCGTAATGCTGTTGTCAGATCCACTGATAGAGGCTGCCTCCATCCTCAGCTCTGATCTTCCCTGCTGCAGCCACAACAGAGAAACCAGAGGCTGAAAGGAGTAAGATCAATATGCGTCTCCCTCAGGATCGCAGACACACTATGGTGCAATCATATAATGCATGCATCTAGGAGACGTGCACAGAGGCCAGGGTTGCTTCTGAAATCTACAGGTTCTGTCTCCACACCTACGAGAGCTTTTCCAGCACTGTCACAAGAAAACAGAGAAGGGTATTTATGATTAATAGATGTGGACACCGATCAGTTTGGTTTCCCAGCATGAATGCTTCTAATGCCAACTAACAAATATATATACACACACCTGCATGTGGCTGATATTTCCATGGTAACGCACATGAAAGGATCATTGCTGAGTCTATATGTATGAATGAGACTCTGGGGACTCGTGAGGAGCTTTAGGTTTAAGCAGCAGTCGTGCGATGCGTCTCACGCTGAGGCCTTGATCTCACCTCATCAGAGAATCCGGTTTTGATTTGTTGCCCCTTTCATACATGCACATTTTTCATGGAACAGTTTCCTTCATTTTTCCAGTTGCAAGAAGAAAAATGCCGTCACACTGCTGTAAAAACCAGCAGCCTCTCGGGGCGTCACAGTGGCTCAGTTTGCCTCAGGGCTGTGCAACATCACTGCAGTGTCCTGGCTCGTATCCATACAAACATACATTTCTGCTTTTCATCCCAACAGCAGAAATGTCTCTCAAACTCATCTTTAAACATTAACATTGCTAATTATTTGCACACGTGAGAGACTGAAATTTAAAGAGGGTAAAACCGAGCAACAAAGCTGGAGCGGTTGTCACAGGGTGTGAATCTTTAAGTTGACTGCTAATGTTGCCTTATTTAACCTGTTTTTGTGCACAAGCCTGAAAATAACATACTGATGATTACTGTTATAACCTTTTAAAAGTAAACCATAATGTAAGGATGAATAGAGGAGAGACTAAACCAAAGAGAGAGTGTCTCAATTCAGAGGCTCCTTCGGACACCACCGTCTACCCGGCCAACAAAGACCACCTTCTTCCAAGTCAGAACTGAAATCAGAGGGTCTGGTCTATAGAGAATTTCCGTGATAACTGCCACCAGCTCCTGCCACCCTTGTTGCTGATGTCTAGCAACAGAGCTGAAGTTGGACGCGACGAGAAAGTTAAATGCCCCAAGCATGAAAACTTTGTAGAAGTTGAAGCTTCATCATTTATGTGGTTTCACTTTCCGACGCCATTAGCTCTTTGAAAAACAGTTCACCATTGAAGCCCATTGAATCCTGGGATAGATTGGATCATTTCTCAGGGATGAAAGGAAGCATTTGTCGACAGTGTTTAAAGGAGCCTTCGAAATGTAACAGCCTAGTAGTGCAGCTATGACGTCTTCAAATGGATGGATTTCACCACCTCTTGTCTGTGTTCCGGTCACCAGGTTGGAGCCTACAGGTTCTGGTAGTCTATTAATGTGCCAGGACAAAAAAAATCAACAGAACAAGCTCAACTTACCACTTCGATCAGCTGCACCTCCTCTCATGATCCGAGCGACCATCACCACCCCAGTGGCTTCATCCCGCCTGATGGTGGCTCCCTGAAGAACACACGCATTAATAAAATAATTTACAGAAAGAAAGAATGAATCCCTCCCTCTTCCACTCTATTCTCCTCAAGGCTCTTATGTTTTCATTTCCACTCCTGTTGTTCTGTCACAACTCACCAGAGGCTCCTTGTTCTTCACCAGTCTGACAATCTTCACTGACTCCTCCTCCAGCTCATCCTCAAAGTCATCGGGCAGCGGCGGCAGCACAGGGTCAAAGTTCTTCTGAGCCACAGTGTCATGCACTGAGAGAACCGCCTGATGGGACAGAAAGGCGACGTGCTGAGATTACATTGTGGACGTTCAGCTGCTGGAGAACACACAGAGCAGCCTGATGCCACAAAGTTAAAGGTTTCAGGGATTCATTTACAGTCTGAAGTCAGAGTTATGAAATGTATGAACATTTGACATAATTGCATGAAGGATCAAACTTCAGTTTTTTTTTTCAATATGTACGTTTTAGTTGTCTAAAAGTTTTTCATTTTCAAACAGCATTAATCTGATGAAAATGTTGATAATTATTCTTCAAAGTACCACTTTAGGATTGCGGTTCAAAAAAAGCCATTAACAGTCTGTTTACCTTCAGATGTGGTGACGTCAGTAGGTGCAGCAGCTCCTTCTCCTCATTGCTTATTGGTCCACTCTGCAGCTCCTCCGCCACCTGCCAATCACAACACGCGCATCAACCACGGTCCCTGACCTCATGTGAACCCGTGCATGTGAATACCGGTAATGCAATGCTGCAGTTTACTGTAGAATAAATGCAAACAGATACACAGACATGCTCGCAGGGGAAGATAAGTGTCGAGCAGCAGAGGTCAGCAGTTTCTTCTGATGACTGGTGGGAGCAGGAGATCAGCAGGATGTGGAGTTTCGTGAGATGAGCATCAGGATGATTCAGCACTTTGAGGACATTAAAATTCACTTTTGATACCTGCACTGCTTCTCTGTCGGAGCTAACTGGTTGTGACTGACTGCTGGAAGTGGAAATATAATTCAAGGTGTGTGTGTGTGTGTACTCTATATATTTGTGAGGACCATTTTAAGCATAGACTCTACAGAGTGAAGACATTTTATGAAAGTGAGGACATTTTGGCCAGTCCTCACTTTGGAGTGCTTCTTGAAGGCTAATTTGAGGGCTACAACTTGGTTTTAGGGTTGGGGGTTGAATTAGGCTTAGGGTTAAGCATTTAGTTGTGATGTTTGAGGTCAGGGTTAGGCCCTGGAAAATGCATTATGCCAATGAGTGTCCTCACTAAGATTGAAGTACGAGAATATGAGTGAGTGAGTGAGTGTGTGTGTGTGTGTGTGTGTGTGTGTGTGTGTGTGTGTGTGTGTGTGTGGTGTGTGTGTGAGTGTGTGTGAGTTTGATGTTTGATGAACTTACATCCTCTGCCAGAGAAGCAGCACTGTGGAGAACAGGTGTCGGACTCTGTCTCTCATACTGTCTCAGCTTCTCATGGATCTGTAATAAAAACAAAGAGGGTAGAGGAATGCATAAAGGAATGCAGCGTTTCGGAAAATGTTTAGGGTCACGTGAAGAACAATGTATATATGCATCCAAATCTAGGTACTCTGACTCACTGAAGTCAAATGGATTCATCATCCATACCTCATGATACCAATTTTCATTGTAATCCATCCAATAGTTGCTGTAAGATTTACAGCAGTTGGCTCTCCAACAAAATGAACAAAATGCTTGAGGTTACACATGGTGCGTTTATATAGCAGATGTCTGTTTGACTCTGATCTTTCTCTATAACAATAAACAGTAGATTTACCTGCCTCAACTTAAACCAAACCGGATGATGAAAAAAAGTACTGAAACAGTCCATTTTCACATGAATGACCCGGTTGCTGTCCCCTCACTGACTCAAGGAACACGACCAACAAGACAAATCTTAACCTCCTCTCAGTCCATCTTTGGATACCTACAGGAAACTCATGAAGACCCACTTACTCACCACAGCTTATGGACTCATGCCTCAGTCAACCATCAGTATTCAGCCATTATCAGTATTATTATCTTGTGTTTGTTTCTTTTATTTTGTGCTTTTGGTACCCTGAAAGAAGCTATACAAACCCAAATTATTATTATTATTATAGATAAATATTAATGATTATTCAGAGTAGTTCCTCACCTTCATGAGGTATCCCAGGCTTCTCTCACTAAACACGTCTTTGAGGAACACCATGTCCTCCTTGTGGTTGGCATCGGGCCGCAGCTGAGAGGTCAGCAGGGCCAGTGTTTCATGAAGCCCTACAGAGGAGGGGAACAAGAAAATCATCATGTACATTAGCAGGAGCAGACGGAGCGCAGCGGGCCTCCGGCAGTATGGACGGTGTGTGTGGAGCATCTGTGCTGACTCGTCTCACCTGCTCCTGCTGTTAGCACCGGCATGGTTTCTTTCATGGGTCAGTGAGGTGAGGAGGGGAAACCTGGGATGGAGAGAAAGATAAATTATAATCAAATACTGATGCTCACGTTTTCTGTTTCTTAAAAGGATTTAATACAAAGGTCGTCTCTTTACAAAAACAGCACAAAAAGGAATAGTGTAGTTTTTTGTGTTTGTGTGAGCATGAACTGATATAAAAGCATCTAGAGACCTATGTAAAGTAATTACAGCCTTACATCATCCCCTCATGTGCCTCGAGCTATAAATCCAGGTCGTGGTTTCCATTTTGCTGGTTGGTAAGGTGACCCTATCTATGAATGTGCAGGTGTGTATGAGAAGGTCTGATTGCATTATAGAGCAGTACTACTAAGATTAACAGTCACTGCTGGTACCATTAATCTCAACAGGCCCACTAAGCTGTGTGTTGGGTGGGTCACTCAACGAAAGCACCAGGTCATATCTCTAAATGATAGAGGGGCTGCTAAAGAACACTGATAGGAATTAGCTGCTCATTTGTCTGTAGGACTCAGTCTGAATTTCACATATGTTGTAAACACAGGGTGTGTTGTTAATGCTGTCTCTCTTTCTCTTTACCCAATTATTCACTCATCTATAGAGCCCAGCCCATATAATGTTTTAGGGGCCAATGACAATATTAGGGAGTATGTTTTTTTTAAATATATTTATGAAAAATTGGCATTAGATTACCACAAATTTGTATTATAAATGAATAGCTAAAAAGAAAACACAAATACAACCAAATACAGACAACTTCATTGAAGAGAATAAACTTTTTCACAAAAATTAAAAACATAAAAAACCTATTTTTTGCATTGTTTATTCTGTAAAGTAAAATCCATGTTATTTGATGCATATCAGCAGACAAACAGATACATCTATAATGGGCTCATATCAGTCCAAGTAAATGGATTTATGCTAAATGGGAAAACAATCTTAATATGTTTTAGTCACATATATGTATCAGAATAGATGAGACCCCCTATTTGCTTAAACAAAATCAATTAAATTATTATAGGTCTCCATAATATTGTGCATTAAATGTTAAAGATTGATTTTTTTAATTTTTGTAATATTTTATTTAACAATACCCCCGTCACTCCATTCACTAATCTCCTCACTTCCTCCCACTGGAAACAGGAATCAATAACAGAAACCACAGACTCCATCATGTAACACTATGGTCTAATGACAAAGTGCCCAAAAAATGCAGCAAAGTTAAATAATACAACAAAGCTGCAATAAAGATTAGCACTTCTCTTTCTCTTCTGAGTGGAGCCAAGCATTATGGGATAAGTGAGTCTGTAAATATCGTCTGTTTTGCGGTATCTAGATACTGCATTATATAAGCCTCTATTTACTCTGGTGAAATATTGACAGAATTTTTATTTTCCGACTGTTTGAAAAAATGGCAGAGGCCCGATGGCGTCACTCATCTGGCAGTGGCAGAGGTGCGGTTGTCTGCATTGTACTTGTAAGATTCATGAGCGATATAATTTAGTACAAGATCGTTTAGCTGGGTCCACCCTCAAATACTGGTGTATCACAACCTGAGCACAGCAGGTAGTAGCAGATTAGAAGTCTTTTGACAATAAAAGGGGAATAAAGCATAAAACAAAAGGCACAGTATTCCACGCTGGCAACATCAGGTGGCAAAAGCCAACTGAACACTGAATCAATCAATGAACTTTGCATCACACGTTAGCCAGTTTCCAATGTTACAATCTAAGCACTAAAATGGCAGCTGGGAAAATGTGGAACATGGCAGTGGGGTTTTAGTCACATGTCAGGTTTTCATTTAGCAGTGTGGAAGCTGTAAGAGCAAGTATTAGACCAAGGGCCCGGTCATACAATCGATAATACATCAGTGGCGAACGTTCTCCTCCCGTTCACTTCCAATCAGTGTGATCGAGGGGGCAAATAAAACATTAGCTTACTGTGCCGAAGCAAATTGCAGTTAAACTTTGGTGAACTTTGACCCGTGATATTTACTTTGCATTTCGCATTTGTGTCACCTTGCCCTAATGCAGGAAAGGTAGAAGCCAATAAATCATGTTTGCCCTAAAACATGTCCATTTTGGTTTTTGAGTTCTGCTTGAGAAAGAAACTGATTACATACAGACGGATGGACACACAAACCAGATTGTCCTCATTTGTGCTGTTTTTACAACAAAATTAAAACCCGGTCTGCAAAACTAAAAGTAACATTTACCTTCACATCATTGTTGCCATTAGAGATCACAGACAAAAAACTAGAATGCCACACAGTAGTGCTCATACCTCCAACAAGGCCTTCCCCTTCCAGAATTGTATTTTGGGTGTTAATTAATCTAGATCCATGAATTATTGTCTGAGAAATCAACAAGAATGGTGATTACATCCTTGGGGGATACTCGGCCCACTCCGGGGAAGGACGGGAGGAGAGAATGGCGTTTGTACAGTCTTTTATTTCTGTTGCCTCCCTTGGCAACAACACACATACACATATATATATATATATATATATATATATATAGATATATCTTTCTCTGGGCGGGGGTCTTTTAATCCACACACATACACACGCAAAAGTCCCCGCGTCTGCCGCTCCTCGCTGGTCTCAGGACGCCAGCCTACTACAAGAGACAGAACCAGGTTACAAGCATGCTTTTATTGTTTGCCCTGATCACCTGATTCTGCACAGCTGTCTGATCACCGGCTGAGCCACTCCTCCCTGTTGTCCAGCAGTTGGCGCCCTAACCATACCCCACCGCCACAATCCTTTATCAAAAAAAATCCTGGATCTGCCCCAATTCCTATCCAAACCAAAATGGAATGGCTTCTTTCCTGACCCATACCACATTTGTCTACCAAGTTTGTGGTAATCCACCCAGGAGGATTTGGAATGAGTTTGAAATATACCCCACCTTGTTATAAAACATAGTTAAAGAAAGTGAGAAATAAATGCTTGGCTATGCCCCTCAATCTGCATCTGTACCAAAATAGAATAGGTTCTTTTCCCAGACCCAGGCCCCTTCTCTCCAGTAAGATTTGTACAAATCAGTGAAATAATCTTTGTGTAATCCTGCATACAAATAAACCAACCAACCAACAAACAACAGACAGTGGTGAAAACATCTCCTCCTTGGTGGAGGCAATCATCTTGTTTCACTTTTCACTCTTGTTTTTGTTTTCACCTATTTAATCTACTAGAAAACTGAACTATTATTTTCTCTATGTGATCTTTTCAATGAATCCAACATGACATCACCCTTATCTCACTATAATGCTGCTTTATTGCAACACTGCAACTTTCCGCCTCCTCCTACAAACATACCCTTGTAACTTGTGTTTCACAATGAGAATATGATTAACCCCAGCAGAGACACAGAGAGAGACAGTGATGAGCTCATGAATTATGAATAGAGATGTTATTAAAGAGGAGGAAGGATGTGGAGACGATGAAGAGGAGGAGGAGGAGGCGATTGTTTTGTTCTGTCAGGAGAATCAGACGGATCAGCACAGGAGAGACAGACTTTTTCTTCTCATGTGTCTCGTGTGTCAGCTGGGATTTACTTCATATACCCTCACTATTTACCTCAGAGAGAGGGAAAGAAAACATCATTATAAAGATCTGCATTCCGTACTTTGGATCAATATTCACTGAGGATTTCTTTTCTTTCAAGGAACGATTTCAAAGTTCCTCCCACCATCTTCTGACTAAAACGACTTGTAGACAAGGAGAATTAATGGGGAAATAAAAATGTAATGGCTTCTTGGTAAAGTGCAAAGACTTCATTTGGTTTTAATGAACTGGGCTTCACTTTGGATATCAAAACAAAGGAACAACGTTTTTTCTTTACACAATTTTCGGCTTTTTTCTGTCTTAATATTTATATATTTATTTAATTTCTTTGTATATTTCATTTCTAACAGTCTAAGATTTATTTCAGCTTTAATTACGGAAGTATGAAGTTTGATAACATCTTCAAAATGATGGGAAAAGATGATCTTCCGCTATATAATTCATCATGTTTTAAGGTTTTTTATAAGTTATAAGTTTAGCATAGGTTCCGTGAGGTAGACATCTTCTTGCAAATGCACATTTCCCACCATCTCCAGGCTTCACCGGCTCATTCTCACTTTTCATCGAATCACAACCTGACACACCAATCAGCCAATCACCCGTAAGCTGTCAAATTTTAAAATGTTCTCCCTCCTTTCATTCAGCTGTCAGTTTAGCACAGTGCTCACTGCACCACCTCAACTCTGGATACCCAGTTGTCCCTACTTCCTCTAGGCTGTGGGGAATATCCCCTTCAGATCTTAACCTCTGAATTCATAAAACTGCTTCTCCAGTGTTCTACTTCCTGCTGGGGTCTGAACACCAAAGTCTATTCCTCTGTTCACAAAAATTTAATTTCATTCATTTCATTCTCTCTCTTGGTCTCCTCTGACTGAAATGGAGTGAGTTATTCTGTTCATCCATAGTCATAGTCACATTCGGTGGTGTAGTGCAGTGTACACACAAGTATATGACGTATCCCACTTCAAAACATGATGCATCTTACTCGGCCTCTGATTTCCTTGAACTTGTTGCATTTGTTGATTGGTTTATGTATGAGGAGTGGTCATTGGTTAGGTAGGAAAACAATAACACATTCATCTTTAGCTGGAGCGGCTGCTTTTTTGGGGGGATAAATCAAGAGTATATGCACTTTTCCAGCCACCACTACAGCACTGGTTACATTGCCAACAGTAACTGCTCACTGCAAATTTCTTTTATTGGTGCTCATTTTAAAAAAAATGTAAACATAGGCTGAAAAATGTGGTTCATGTTGTAGCCCTGGATAAACTATTAGATTTATTTACGTCCTCCAAAACTTTAACACCACACCACTGACTAACAGTAATATCTATGCCACAGTATCATATTACATATACTATGCATATGTATTAATAATCTACAATTACATCGTGGAATAACAAGCATGCATGGAAGAGGGATGGAAGTGTGTGGTTTTGGTGGTTTATGAGGAAATTTGTCACAATTCAGTAACAGGATATAGAAACATACATTTCCCTGTCTTAGAAACAAATTAAAGTACCATGCTTTCCCTTATTTGAGGAATAAATCTACACAACTGTCTCCCTGTCATAAATGATTAGAAAAATATCTTCATCCATGTCCTCATCAACAGTTACTAATTTATTCCCACTGATGTCAAAATCATCTTGAAAAAACTAAATTCAACAGGGATAAAAAACAAGTTAATATTTAATTAGCAGCAAAGTGCAGCCCAGATTTTTTTAGAAGATGTATGTGTTTAGAAACGGAAACTTTGAGATGTTTCAGAGTGCGTGTGATTCATAACATCTCCTTCTCCTCAGTAACCGTCCTGGGAGGATGGCATAATATGCTGAGCTGCTTGATGTAGTGAGGTCATCAGAGAGCGGTATTATGGGAGCACCTCTAAGTGTCACCCATGGGAAGTTTGGGGTTGAGGGAAGAGGGGGATGGATTATATCTCTTATATTTTCCATTTCAGCTGAACTACAAACAAACACTTGAAATCTTTATAAAGAAAAATAAATCTCACATTTTATCATTGGTCTTGTTTTTGTTATGTACGAGTGAAGATTAAGACTTTAATCTGTGTGTGAACACAAAACAGTCTAATATAAGACAGAATTCATGAATATCAGTTTGTCTAATGGTTACATTGACAATGCTGAGTTTTACAATTACAAAGTCAACAGTTGAAGGTTCAGTTTGTAAAATTTAGGTGAAAGGGATTTTTGGCAGAAATTGAATATAAAATAATCCTAGTGATGTTTCACTGGTGTGTTTCATCTAAATCGTATGAATTATTGTTTTCTTTATCTTAGAATGGGTTCTTTATATTTACATGGAGGGGGGTCCTCTCTGTGGATGCCGCCATGTTTGTTACTGTCATCTAATACTGGACAAACTTTTTATGACAACTGAAGTTCACCAAAGGTTCTCTTTCATGTTGAGAAGGGGAGGGTGAGATGAGGAGTATTTAGCTGCAACATGAAACTTCACCTCTAGATGTCACTAAATTCTACACATTGAACCTTTAAGGTTTCACTACTTGTGCTATGAGGCATAATAGTCAATTAATCCAGTTAATATCCTCCACCAAGGAGGTAATGTTTTCATCGGTGTTTGTTTGTTAGTTTGTTTACAGGATTAACTCCTGGACAGATTACCATGAAACTTGTGGAAGGATGTGATATGGGTCAGGGAAGAACCCATTCATTTTTGGTATGGATGAGGGGGCGGATCCAAGAATTATTCATCCTTCTTCAACGTTGCAAGGTAGGTAGGTAGTTTTGTGTCTGAACAGATCTCCTTTCGTTTCACTTCACCACATCACTATGACTCCAGAAACATCAAATCACCAAAAGTCACAGATCCACAAATAGATTCAGACATCACACTTTTTGCATTTTGTCCCAGCATAAATGACATTTTCAGTTCAAATCTAGTCAAGAGCTATGATAAAATAGTCCAAAAAAACTGTTTATCCAAGAGTTAAAAGTCAAAAATCATGACAGGAGATGGACAGGATGTCTGAGTTGTAAGTTCATGTGGGTTCAAACTGCTTATCTATTTATGGAAACGGTTGTATTTAGTGTTATTTTGTTTCCAGATCTTTTATTTAAGACAGGACCCACAAACATGATGATGTCACAGCGAAAGCTCAGATGTCAGCTGATCAGACGACCTTCCTTATAAAGCATTCATCCAGACACATTTAGCTAAAATGCATCACAAGTTATTAATTGTACTGCATTAATAACATGATCCTGTCTGTCTGTCGTGTTTCCGTTCAATCTACTGCCTTTCTGGATTCGTTTCACCTGTTTTTTCGGCTATTTGGAATCAATTCTGTTTTTTTTTTTATTGGATCTGCCTCGCTCCTACATTTTGAGTCCACCTGCTCTCTTCACAAACCTTGACAGCTCCATCCTACTCCCTGCTTTCTTTCACACCTCGGTTTCTATACACATTAATTTTGTTTCCCGTTCATCTTCTTTTTTGTTCCTCCAGAGGCTTTTTATCCACGGCTAAAAGCCTATTAAACCACTTAAAATTGATGTGTTATATTTTTCCAGACCAGAGGTCTCTTACAGCCTTGTGCAATATTTTCTTTACCATAGAAAATTGACACTTTACTGAGTTTTAGAGCTAAGACAGAAGAACTGGGATGTGATGTTGTTCCACTGAACCTTTAAGTAAGGGGGCTTTAATGTTTAGAAGCCAGAGATCACATCCTGTAGCTAGTGTTAGCAGAACTACGCTTAATAAAAATCTATAGCAAAGACAGGCAGATCAGAAAACACCCATGTGCATAGTTGAGAGATGGTCATGCAATTAAGGTCTAAAAAACTTTTTGAAAGGAATGATAAGCAAATGTATGCATTTAAGAAAAGAACAAAGAACATTTGTCTGATAATCATCGGTCATCAGATTCTGCCACTGTGTGGCTACAGAAGCAGGTCGTCGTGTACTGGCGCTGTTTATAATTGTTTATGTGTTAACAGAATATGCCAGATATGAATATGAATGTGTGAGGGTGTTACAACACGAAAAGAGCCATCTGGAGTGGTTATCGTGACGCCTGTGAGGGTTTCAGGGATCATTAGAAACACCCTCTGCAACACAGCAGCTCTTAATGAAAATATATTGTGCGCTAGGCTTTGAAAATACCCAAAACAACAAATGCTCGGTCAAGCTGTTCTCAATGGGCTGTCAGTCAGAGGGTTGAGAGTTTCACTGGATGACTACAGTACGAGGACAGTGGAGAACTGAGGAGAGTGATGACAGGAGCAGAAGGCATGTTTCACGAGTCATGCATGTACAGGCAACGCAACAGACGCACACACAGGTGGATGTGATGAATCCATGGTGTTGTCCACACACACGGCTGAGAGTGAAAACATGGTCAGTCTATCACTAAGCGTCTCTTCCCGAGAATGAATGTTGCTCAAACACAGCTAATCCACTGCACTGACAGTAATGGATGGCAACACTAAGCATGTCTGGCCAGCATCCAGCACACACACACACACACACACACACACACACACACACACACACACACACACACTTCCCAGCCTCACACCTTCACACTGATGTGTCCACAAAACCACCATCATCCAATTTCATTACCTGACAGGAGCAAGGGTGTGGTCAGAAACTTATATCATCTCCACCATGGAGGGAAACTACTGGTGTGACAGCTGACATACTCCTGCACCCGCCATCCTCACAAATCCACATAGACCCACCCCCTCACTGCTGCACAGCCGAGCAGAGGCAGATGTCATCCCCACTCATCTTTCTCCCCAGTCTCTCTATTCTTCCTCGTGTATGTGGAGCGTATATTCCCGGCCCTCCCTCCCTCTTTTCCTCCCTTCCTCTCCTCCTCCTCCATCTCTCTGCATCACCCTGCAGTGCTACAGCGCTCCCCTCATTTAGCTTGCCGTCAGCTGGCAGATGGAGGAATAAAAGGAAAACACAGTGGACAGCAGAGCAGCTGATGCCTTGTGTTCGCCCTGGCAACAGAAAGATGAATGTGGAGAGAAATGATCATCGGATCCCTTCTTACCGTCTCTTCTCTCTCTGTATCTCCTCCTCTCCCTCTCTCTGTGTTTGTGTCCCTCCCGACTGCAGCCACACTGTTTCTCTCGCTCTGATTCTTCCTTCCTCCTTCCTTCTTCCTCTTCCTCCAGCTGCTGCTCTCACAAACCTCCTGCCTCTGAGTGTCTGCCTCCTCCCTTCCCCTCTGTCTTTCTTCTCTCTCTGCCCCTCCCCTTATTCCCCCCCACCCCTTTGCATGATGCTCTCTCTGTCCACAGCATCACCAGATGAAAAATGAATGTAGAGGGGCTGAGATTTTGTATCTGTCCTGCCTATGAGATGCTGTTTCCTCAGTTTGCGTCTCATGAGCCACAGAGCACATCTGTTTTTCTGAAAAAAAACCCCCCTCTGCTGATGTTTCAGAAACCTTGAGTTTTGAAAGTATTTCCAATAACTGCAACAACTCTGGTTTCTCCTTTCTGCATGACAACATGTCTTCAGACTCTGCATTCTCAGTCAAACAAGACATATTGTCTTATTAAGAGCTGAATAAATTACAGAGTGGAAAAAAACACGTTCAAAAAACACGTTTTAGCCGGAATAAACTTGTGTTTTAGCACATAACTTTTTTACATTTTGGTTGAGTTTCACACCTCTTATTAACCAATTCTCTAGCAAAACAGACTTTAAAAGATGAGAATAGATGACTGCTTTGTTTAAATATTGTTCTACTGTCCCCCCCAAAAATGACTAATACTGTTTTAGTATGAATATACTATTAGAATACTATACATGTAAATCAAACTAGCATTTGTATTCAGGAGAAGAGCTGCAGCTTGAAAACACGTTAAAAATCTTTATTAATATTTTTGCAACCAAATGGCTAAATGTTTGAAGAACCCTCATGTTTTACCTGCAGATGTCAAGGGATGCACCTTTCTGAAAAACTGATTTGTGGCTCTGCAAGTCTAGTTTATTGATAATACATTAGAGGCACAAACTGGGGCTAGGAGATGCTGCAGATACGGTCACCACTGTTAAAGTGAAAGCCTTATCTTCTGTTTTTAGGTCTTTCACTCTTTTCTGACATATTGTGGTGGCTAATTGATATGATACGCTGCCTCTGACAGAGACCTCTCCTCCCCCTCCTCTCTGAGTGGGGCATGACTAAGACCAAGGTTGGCTGCTGGCTCTTTGTCTGCCTGCATGTAGAGCACACAACAGCAGTCACACAGCATTTTAATGACGTGGTAACCCCCCACCGACACACACACCCCTTCACTCCACTCCATTCAAATGTCTTTATGCCTGCATCCCTCTTCCTCATGTCTCGACCACAACAAACCTCCAGAATCCAAAAAAGTGCAGACACAAAGACATTTAACAAACATCCAGTTATATGTGATTTTGCTATAAATGCAGCCATTGCTGTTCTTCTTAAGCTCTGTCTCAATTTAGGGGCTGCATCCTTAAGAGACTGCATTTGAAGACCAATTACATCACATCGGCGCAATTAGGCTGTCCCATCTCGAAATGCGTCCCTCCATCCCAGAGAAATGAAGGCTTCAAAGGATGGATCCTTCCCGGCCCAACTTATCCCAGGATGCATTGTTCTTCAGTGACAAATCATTTTATAAATGTGACATGACATCTAATGCTTGATAACCCGTTTCACCTAAACTGAACAGCTAAAACCAAGGGGCATTAAAACGTTCTACTCATGTCCAACTTCAGCTCTGTTGCTAGGTAACAGCAATAAGGGTGGTACGAGCTGGTGACACCTATCATGGAAAGCCTCCGTAGATCAGACCATTTACTCAAATAATTTTGGTTTGACCTTTGCAGTCTATGGTGCCTATGAAGGAGGCGGTCTTCATGGGCCTGGTAGAACACATGGGTCCTGCAAAGGTCCCTTGAATTGAAACACAGCTATAGAGATGTGTGTTAACAGGCTAGTTCAAAACAAGACTACAATATTTCTAGTCATTTCTTTTTTTGATATATTTTTTGGCCATTGTAGCCTTAATGACTTGGACAAATTTAAGCTTGAAAGAGGAGAGAGTACAGGGGAGATACAAACTTATTGATACATTAAAAAAAAAAAATTTAGTCCTGACCTGTTCCAGCCATGGCAGTGCCGAGGCAGCAGGTCAGCTGGACAGAGGCTGCAGCTCCACTCCAAACATCCCCATTAATTACATCAGAGGTTGTTATGGGTCTTTGGCCAAATTGATTCAGAGACATCTGCCAACCTCCTCTCGTCTCCGGGGAGCAGCAAAAAGCCGGCCTGATGTCCACGATGAAGGGAGGAACAGGAGGTCCAAGCTGTCTCCTGACCCCACAAATCACCCATAAACCGGTTCTTTGTGTGTTCAGTCGGCTCTGGATGTAATTGACAGCAGATAATAGGGCACATGCAAGAGATTCTGTGAGACATTATTCTGTGCTGAGTGCAGATGTGTTGTTACCATGTAATGAGGACGCTATGTATTTACTTACTTTAAAACTGCAGCAGAGGCTAGAAACACCCTGTAGTGAGATAAGTCTGCCTCATTCTTGTCACTCCCTCTGGTGTCTCTTATCTCACTGATCTTAGAATCAGAAAGACAAACTAGAAATTAATTAAATTGACAAATCCAATACGCAATCAATGGTCACTCTCTGAACATTGATTTTGTAAATGTCGATATTAGTCAAATCAGATAAAGTGTGGGAAATGTGGTGCAGCTAAAATGAATTTAAGGGGTCGGGCCTTGGCGGAGGTATGCCCTCTACTGAGAGCCATTCTCAGACTCTAGTGAATCTTGTCTCTGCAAAGCTATGTTGTGTGATGATCCCAAGATAAAGCTTTTTATGCTCTACAGAGAATGCAACATGCAGAGTTTGCACTGTGCAAAATCCAGTATCAAAAATGACCACTAAGACATTTATAAAAATGGTGGAAAGATGATAAGCTTTTAGAGGATAAACTGTACACTCACAAATACATTTTTCTCTGTAATGGCAATTAGAGAGGCCATCAGATAAATTAGTCACAGTGATTTTAGGAATGATGAACTTTGTGCAACATTTCTTTGTTTTGTTACTTTATCAATTTAAGTGCATGACCTAATGTCAAAGGGTAATTCAGTGTCAAATCATCGCACCTTTGGGCCAACGCCACATTCTATGAACCAAAGTTTCTCAGATAAATGGGAGGAGTGAACTCATAAAATTTGTTTAAGGTCACAGGAAAATGGGTCGCATCTAATATCTCATATCTCATATCTTATAAGTATGCTTTCCCCTATTTTAAAAAATAAAAGCAAAGATTGAATTACAAGAAAACTCACTAACTAAAGTTAGTTGATAATGTCATCAAGACCTCCTTTGATACATTGCTCAGATATATCAACTTATCTGAATTGACAACATATCACATTATTAATGGTGTTAAACAGCAGCTAGTGATCAGACCATGATGAGGCAAAAACAAAATACTAATGTACTACTTTGTTGATGGGCTCCCAGGCCACTGGATAGAATTTCGGTTCCATATGTTTTCTCACGGTGTTAAAATGTTGAAAGTAAAATGTCACTTATTAATGACATTTGCTGAAATAAATAAACATGATTTTGCTTTCTACACAAAACATTTACAGGTATAATGAAAAGGGAAAGTCTGCTCAATGTTACTATGGCATTCATGAATTGCTCTTTTTAAATATTATTTTAAAAAATCTTTAAAAGGTGACGAATACGTTTTAACTCTCTCTCATTCAGGATAATCCCCACTGTAAGTATCTTAGGTATGTTATGAGTTATTTTATCAAAGAGATTTTGAAAAACATACAGAAAATGTCAGCTCAATGTTCCTATTAAATAATAATTAAATGCATTTCTTTAGAGATGACTGAAAATAACACCTCTTATTCAGAATGACCCCCACTGTCAACAAGTTCCAAGTTTCAAGTAACGTTACTTTACAAATTCTGAGAAAATTAAAAGTGAAATTGGCCAAATTCTCATTATGTGTACCTTTCTCCTTTTCAGGATGACCCTCGATGCCAAGTTTCAAGGGACTTTACTGTAGAATGTTTGAGAAAACTACAGAGAAAATTAGCTCAATTTTCTTTATCGCACTCTTAATTTGCTCCTATTAATTATTGAAAAAAAAATCCTTAGGATTTTGTTCAGAATGATCCCCACTCCCACTGTCTGCATGCTAAGGTTCAAGTGATTTTACGATAGAATTTTGGGCGAAATTAAAGAAAATAATTTGCTCCTATTGAATATGAATTTACAATGAAATTACAAGTATCAAGTGATTTTACTCTAGACATTTAGAAAAAAATTTACGGAAAATCAATTCTATTAAATATTTTTGAAAAAAAAATGTAAGAGGTGACAAAGAAATTTCACCAATTTCTTGTTTACGATGACTTTTATTGTCTGCATGTCATGTTTCAGAAGGTTTTACTGTAGATATTTCACCTCACTATTGTTCATGGTGAACCCCCCTTTCTGTATGTCAAGTTTCAGAAGGTTTTACTGTAAAATCATTGAGAAAATTAAAGGCAACTTTTACCAGTTTTTCACTACGGCACTCAAAAGTTGCTCATTTCAAATATTATTTTATCAAAATGCTTGATAGGTGACAAAGATATTTCACCTCGATCTTGTTCATGGCGACCCCCACTGCATGTATGTCAAGTTTCATAAGGTATTACTGTAGAATTTTTGAGAAGATTAAAGGCAAATTTGGCTACATTTTCACTACGGCACTCAAAACTTGCTCATATCAAAAATAATTTTAAAAAATCATTGAGAGGGTGACCCCCACTTTCTGTATGTCAAGCTTCAGAAGGCTTTACTGTAGCATGTTTGAGAGAATTAAAGGCAGCTTATACCAATTTTTCACCAGGGCACTCAAAAGTTGCTAATTTCAAATATAATTGAAAACAAATGCTTGAGAGGTGACACAAATATTTCACCACACTTTTGTTCATGGTGACCCACACTGTCTGAATGTCAAGTTTCAGAAGGTTTTCCTATAGAATTCTTTAGAAAATTAAAGGCAGATTTGGCTACTTTTTTACGATGGCACTCAAAACCTGCTCATTTCAAATATTATTTTATCAAAATACTTAATAGGTGACACAGACATTTCACCTCACTCTTTTTTTATGGTGGCCCACACTGTTTGTATGTCAAGTTTCAAAAGGTTTTACTTTAGAATTATTGAGAAAATTAAATGCAAATTTAAAAAACAAAATCTCCACAGCAATCAAAACTTGTTCATTTCAAATATTATTTTGTTTAAATCCTTGAGAGGTGTCACAGATATTTCACAACCCTCTTATTCATGGTGACCCCCACTGTCTGAATGTCAAGTTTCAGAAGGTTTTACTGTAGATTCTTTAAGAAAATGAAAGGCAAATTTTGGCTACTTGTTAACCAAAATTAAAGAGATATTTGGATCAATTTTTCTCAAAAATTGCTCCTCTAATATGCAAATTTGAAGAAAAAAAATCCTTCCGTTCAGGATGATCCCCACTGTCTGCATGTCAGGTTTCAAGCAATGTCACTGTATAATATTTGAGAAATTAAAGGTAAAATCAACTAAATTTTAATACAACACTCATATCAAGCTATGGAGGAGGATTAACAGAGAGCGCTGAAGGTATCAGATAACTGTATGATATGAACTACAATCATATTTCCTTCTTTCATGAGGTCGTTTTTCTAGAAGCAGGAGGCTTAATGTCCTCTCGACTAATGCCTTCCCGGCGCCACGTCTTTCTCACCATACTCTCAGCTGCACGTCATCAATAGGATTGTCTGTCTGGCCATCCCTGCATTTTCTGCTTGCACTTAGGCTCCTCCAAGACCCTTGACAGCTCTCTCCCTTCCATCGTCTGAGATAACGAGGAGGAGGGGGTTAATAAATCAGATTGTAGCCAATCACATTTACTGGGCCTCTTCGAATCGAGTGAAGTGAGTGAAAACACATTTTGGAACCATTTATTCAGCTTTTCACTCCATTGAAATTGTAATATTTTATATTGAATATGTCAGGCAAGAGTGTCAAACAGAGGATGGGAGGTGATGCACAGACTGGCAAAGAGAAACATAAAAAGATGTGACACAATTGCAAATATTAAAATGTTGTTTATTTGACATTGATTTATTACACTAAATAAACAATGAGTTTTATGTGGGAGAGAATTAGAGAAAAATTACATCTTTAACTTTGAGTCTTTTACTTTTTCTAAACATGAACAGTTTCGTTTTAAACTATTCTATCTTTCAAATCTTCATTGGAAAATACACTATGTAGGATGAACACAAGTTCAGCTCTCTGCACACAACATTCAGCACACAGGCCAAGCAAACAGCCCATTCCAATCAGGCAGGTTTAGAATGAATGGGCACTGCACTAGTGATGGTTCAGTGGATAATTATTCTATGGTTGCAGGGGGTGTAATTGGTGGAAAATTAAAAGTTGTTTGAACTTTCTCCTGTGAAAACAAAATGTCATTCTAAATCCTGAAAATGCTGCTAAGAAATTGACCCACACTTCTGATTTATGCTCGTCTAAATATTTGAATAAACACTTGCATTTAAAAATGATTGATGAGCAGAGTGTAAATGGTTTTACTGTCCATTACATCTCCAGTCATAATTTTACAGAGGAGCTGTAAGGCAAAGGAGGACTGTGGAAGTCTTTTTATTTTTTTTGGCAACTGCTCTCTGAGACCTATATAAGGTTGCTTGGAAATGTTTCATAATTTTATGGCTGCTGCAGAGCTGCATTAGCGTAAAGTGAATTATAGCCTTCTGTGAGACTCGACACAGGCAGGATTTCTACTCACAAGAAGCAGTGATCGCAGAGCACGTGGCTTCAGCTTCCTTTACGGGACTTTTGGCAGAAATATATTAGATTGTTTCGCTACCAATCGTCATTGTTAACTTAAGTGTTTGCAAACTATCGTCTCCATCTGCTACAGCTGATAACTGTGTAATATTTGTTTTCTTGTCAACTAAATCTCATCACATTTCACAGACTTTACTTTATAAGCTGGCCCATATCTCTGTTACATTCAAAGGCACTCAAAAACTTTTTTTTTTTATGTCCTGGGGCTACGTTCAGCTTCATGTGAAAACAAGGCAGGGAGGCAAAGTAATGTTGGATTGTATAGATCAAACAGAGTAGAACCTGGCTCAAATTTTACTTCAACTCAACATGACGTCATGCGGCAAAGCGATGCCAGTCAAATATTGTACATGCAAGTCCACATTCCAAGTGTTTGTAAGATTAACACTATTTCTACTGTTTACCTCACAATCATCCAGTCTGTGAGAAAGCAATTATGAACAGTAATGATTCAAATTGATGGGTCTGTTGCTTGGATTTTCCGGATCATGTTTCATCGATACCTGAAGCGGCATACTGATTTAATAGAGAGCTGGCTTTAGCAGCAGACTCTAATGATGAGGAATAATTCTGAAGTAGCTCTGGAGCATTAACACAGGCCAAGAGAACAGAAAATTACAAACAGGCAGTTTAAAAACTCTGCTAAACTAGAAAGATTAAATTGTGATTAAATTATATTCCTCATCGTCTTTCCCTGCACCTATTACAGAGAACTGAGCTTTTTAAATGTCCTGAGTCAAATAACATCACTCTGTACAGTCACGGCTGAAACAGGCCTGATCTGCTGTATATCTGTCTCAGGGAAGAGGAAGTTCCTCAAGTTAGCGGTCCGCTTGTCTCAGCGGCTCGATGCTAATTGGATCATGTGCCCATTCCCACAGCTCCAGCAGGTCAAATGACTGGGATGTGTAGCTCCCCGCCACTAAGTGGTCTATCGATCAGTCAGCAGAGCTTGTGGGCTGATGGGATCTGCTGCAGCAGGCAGAGGCAGGACTTGGCAGGCTGGGTAATGGGTACAAAATACGATGCATTCCTGCACAGATGGGAAGCACTGCCTTGGCTAATAGAGAGAGGTGTTCATTACAGACAAAGTGGAAAATCAAGTGAACAAGATAAGTCAATTTCATGAGGGAATTCAGTTCCTCACACAGTGAGTATAGTTGAATTTTGCTGTTGTCAGATGGAAACTTCGTCTTATCAAAAATATTTTTTTCTTGATCACAATGCAGATTTTATTTTATATGGCAACCTTTTCCTGTGTGCACTCCTCTAAAGGTTACTTTACAAAAAGATAAATGGCTCTTATGCGAGACAAGTTATATTTATATTGCATCTTGCATCATCGTCAGTATTTCGGAGAAACTTAAATGAACCCCACCAATTCTCCTAAAAGATGAAATATCAGAGTACCAGTCACCTGATTTGTGATACAAGTTTTGATTCTCTGATCTCAGTCTACTGTTATCCTTTATTAATCTCATCAAAATTAGTAAAAGTAAAAAAAGTAAAAAAGTAATAGTAAAAGTAAAAAGCATATTTGCTATTATGAGATTACCTTTACCATTAGCAAACCAGCACTTATAAGAATGAGTGGCGGAGGGCCTTAAACTAAACTGAGTCAATAATAAGTAGTAAACAGGGTTATTTGCTTCTACATTTACTAAATGCAAACAAGTCAAAGACCATGTTCTTTAGTCCCTGTGGCTGCATCATGACTTTTATTTAACTCACTAGTTTAAATCCAGCCCTGCAACTGGATCAGGATGCTACACAAAGACACATGTTTACTGTGCACACACACACGTGAGATTTGATTTTCACCCCTTGTATGCTCGTCAGTCTGTTCCAGTGACCCAGTGCCCAAGATTAAGGCCTAGCAAAGCCAGCTTGAGCTTCCCAGCAAACCAAATCCCAGCTTTGAAGAGCCAGTGAGGAGCAGACTCTTTGACCATAAAGCAAAGATAGTGCTGTCAGCCAAGTTTTACACAAACGCCGTCATAAAACTTCTGTGGCTTTCAAATACCTTGTCACTCAGGGTAATGAATTATGGCAGTCTGGGCAGGGAGATGGAGCATTTATGGGTAAAATACCCAGTCAACATGGATAATCCAATTAACACCAGGATTCATGTGGCATTTCGGTCAGGTGCAAAAGCCTTCTATTCTGTGGCTGCAGGCATCATAAAGTGCAACATTACAATATATTCAGCTTGAATTTGAGCGGTGATAAAGCAAATTAAATGTTGATCTTTGCATTTAATGATTTTCAAAGAAACTCTTATCCTATGCATATAATTATAAAACTATCCTTGTCTGTTGTCATTTGCTTTGTTTATTGTTTGTTGTCACACTGTGTTCTTCTTCTTACTCTGAGAGTATAATAATAAGATTTATGAGAATATTATTGTCTTCAGAGTTGTTCTCACATGTGCTGCAAATGTCTAAAATGTATTTGTTTGCTGCGTCCTTCGGTGGATGCTGCTTGCTTTAATCCTTTTAGCTTTGTACTTATATTTTCAGCTGTCATGTCTTATGATTATGATTCACTTGTTTTCATGCTTTACTGCTAGTTTAATGACTTATTTCACATTGGAGCTACAATGACACCCAGTAATTGACTAGATCCATTATTTATTTGGATCTGTACCAAATTTAACACAAGCCCTAAATCCCCTCTGGTTTTTTTTTACATCAAGATCCATAAATTACTCTCTGACAGTCATAACATTTTGCAAAATGCCCCATCAAGCAATGTTAAAGAAGTGAAAAAAAATCCCAGACCTGCCCCAAAGTCATTTCCTGACTTATACAGCATCCTTCCACCAAATTTCAAGTTAGTGTGTCCAGTAGATTTAGCATTATCCTATTATAAACAAACAGAAAGAAGATACAAGCAAACATAAAGGAAAACATAACCTCTTTGGCGGAGGTAAATTAACCTTCTGGCTACCACTAGCACATTGACATTGATTTCAATTTGTTGACATTGACCCTGCTAAATAAATACATACATGTCTTAATTATGTTTTGATAGACAAATACTGTAAATAAACAAAGATGAGAAAATTTTCGAAAAATATGTCCTTCATGCAGAGGTAAATGTAAAATGCTCCAATCAAATCTGATATCTAATATACACACACCCACCAATGATAAGAAAGAAGCCTGTTTTATTTATATGTATTTATTTCCATTCCACACAATCACACACAAATTCGAGTGTTTACAAAAACTTTTCACACTTATAAAATACTGCACTGTCTCAGACACACAAGGATATATATATATATATATATATATATATATATATATATATATATATATATATGAGAGAGAAACTGATACATGTGATAATTGGCACATCCAGGAGGCAGACTATATAATCGGCTTTGCATAATGCTTCCTTTTTGTCCAACAGACCATTAAAGACAGGCACGTTTTGCAAGGGCAGCTTCAATAAAAACAGAAAGCTCTCAGCTTTAGACAGCTACAATATAAATCCATTTAAATATACAACCCCAACAAGGGATCCAGCCCCTTAGTCATTCAAGATTCATTTTCTTAAAAATAATCATCATATCTACAAAGCCCAGAATGCGACATTCGAATTTACTGTTGATTTCAGAGGAAAACTGGTAGTAAACTTAAAACACACTTTAGTGCAATTAGCAATATATTAAGCTTCAATTTTAAAAGACTACTCAATGATTTCTTTTAAGCACAAAAATGTACCCTGAAAGAACAAATGATCTACATTATATTAAGCAACAGCAACATCTACTGGTTATAACCAGCAAGAGCATACATAATGCACACATACTCATTTTTTATAAATTGTTCTTCCTTATGAATAAATCTCTTCGGTGGCTGTTTCCCAGGTAAGAAGTGTTCTTTGTGATTTGTCATTATTTCAAGCAAGTTTAAAAAAGAATAAATAACCTGAGGGAGAAATGTGCCTGTCGTCCCGCAGTTTGAAATCAGTCACTTCTTGATCCAAAGTTTCTCACTCATTCTCACTTAAGGGATTTCTGTCCCAGCTGGACAGACATTTTTTCAGTTTTTCTTCCCATCGCCAGGTAAGAAGTAGGGGTTCTCGTGGCCTTGAACCAGGTACGAGTAACGGGACGGATTTTTACCCTTGAAGGTCCTCATTCCTTCCGCGTTGAGTTCATATGATCCAGACTGAAATTTCAGTAAGAGCAGTTAGTGTCTTTTACATGTTGGGATGGTGCACATTCACAGACAAACACCAAGAAAAGCCAAGTACACATGGACAATAACAACAATCATCAACATGCAGTGAAAAGAAACTATTCATGTCCATCCCCCAAACTAGCATGAGCTGAATTTCTTCAGCTTTTTCTTGACACTGACTTCCACAACAATCACAAAAGGCTTCCTGTTACCCAAAAACCCCACCACCATGATTTTCACTGTGGCCTGTCTAAATTACCAGCATGGGGGCATCAAGGCAAACTAGAGTCTAAAAGCAAAGCCATGCCTTACCTTCTTCCATCCTGTCTGCTTCGGCTGAAAGCCCTAAAGTAACACACTGGGAGTCAGGCAAAGCAGGGCGAATGGGAGGAAGCTACTTGCTAGCACTATTTTTACATTTCGGATGATAGGGTTGAACTGATTGAAAACATATGATCTAAGCATCTAATTGGTTGGTAGGAGGGTCATGTGTACAGTCATCATGGATTGATTTTTAAGTGTTAAAAAAACATCTGGGTGTCTTGTGTTAAAACCAGGCTAAATCTGACAGAAAGGTATTTAGCATTTATTCTAAACTTGTTTGAAAATCTTTTAAAAGTAGTTTTCATAGAACTATGTCATTGCTTTTAACTTTTTATTTTCGACAATTATTTTTTTCTATTCTGTCTGATCGCTATGATTTATTCATTATCTGTCTCTGATTTTTATCCATATAAAAAAATATTTAATTTGTAGCCCATCAGAAAAGATACTCTATCTCAATGGGACCTTCCTCGATAAATACCATTAAAAGACTGCATTTCAGGGTATGGCAGGTCCTATTTACACACTGAAATGTAGTCATTGAAATAAAATGATGGTTATACATACATTTTATACATGTATGCTGAAAACCCACTTTTCAACCTCATTCAGCCAGATTTTAACCTGGGTCCAGTTGTATTTTTACCCAAATGATTAATTCTGAGATTACAGTGTGGATTTAAGGTGAAATCTGGATGCAAGACGGCGGTGGAGCATTTAACACATAAAGGGCTGATTTTACATCAACAATATGCAAGTGTGAGTCTGATGATTAGGTGTAAGTCACTAATGACAATTCAGACGACAAAAGAACATCAGTTATAACTCACCAGTCCGTTGGTTTGATGATTATTGTCCACCAAGGCTCCAGTGCGGCGCCCTTCTGTCATCTCTATAGTAGGAGCTTCATCCCAGTTAGTGCTGGCACGCGGGATGGGTGTGATGCCAACAGGCCAGGGCTTGTTTGAGTCACCGGATGCGTATGGACTACTGCTGTAGTCTGGTTTGTTATTCGAGAATATCCTCCTGAGGTACAACACAGAGTTTAATATAAAACTCAGTTAAAGTTCAATAAACTCAGTTAAAGTTCATTAATAAAACTGTTTTAATGTGTTACATGTTCAGTGTAATTTTATTGAACCCATTCCCACATTCACTGTGCTTATTCTCACAAACAGAACCAAATGTGTATAAATTCACCGCTAAAAATAGTACCCAACAAATGTACTATTTACTCCTGTTTCTGTAACATTTGCTAAAAACTGATAATAAATGACTGATATAAGATTGTGAATATATTTTTGTGTCCTGTTTCTAAAGATTTGTATCTTAACAGTAAATGAGGCTGAGTCTCAGAGACAGTGTAGCAAACTCAGAAAGTGCTAGAAGATGAACTAATACAATGTTATATTTAGTCTTTTCTGAGGATAAATTTATATTTTAGTATTCATTTGGTGATTTGCAGGTAAGAATACATTGAAATTAAAACTGGGTTAAACCTTGTTAAAACCAACATAATTGAGTTTTTTGGGGATTCTATGTTACAAATACTGTAACTGTTACTGGGGCTGGGTGATATGGCCAAAAATGATTTCAAAATAAAAAATTTCATATCAGTTGATATTAATGATGCGTGCCACATTATTATTTCTTTTTAGTCTAAAGACTGATTTTTGCTCCTGAGTGAGGGTTGTGGTTTTAAACTCTTCTTTATGAGCAGAGAATGACAAACACTAACTTTTGTTGTGATGTCTCCTGAGGTTGATCATTTAATCATTTAATATTCTCACCAGCAGAGCAAAGCCAGGACCATGATGAGAAGAATTCCTCCGAGTACACAAGAGATGACCACTACTGCCAGCAGAGAAGCTGTGGAGACACAATTTAGGATGTATTATGGATTTAGGCTGGAGCCTATTTTCTATGACTGCTGCTACATAAACTTTGTGTTGTTACTCACAGTCCCTGCAGTTAAAGCCAGCGTATCCAAATGGGCATCTGAAAAAAAAAAGATCAGACCAGTGTAACATTTATATATAAAATGTGCATGTCTGTACTGTAGCATGTAAATAGAGTTTATAACTGACTCCACAGATTCCTTGAGGTCGACATGCATAATTTACCTTGTAAACCAGATTTATATTGTTTGTACTCACTGTTCACAATTGTTGTTCACTGCCCTCTCCCCACTTGGACAAGCTGGAAAATGAAACAATAGGTGTAAACATACGCCAACAATGTCCCGCACACAGAGGCAGGCAAGTACAGTATGCCTGGTTACACATACAATGAAAAACATGAGCACAATTATGGCCCCTTCATATGGAGGCTAAACAACGACCTTTTCAAACAAGCACATAATAGCTTATTCAATTTCTGTCTGTGAGAGGAACTGCATGCGGCAAATCTAAAACTAAAGGTCCTATTTTTTTAAAAGGTTCTTCCTATAGCTGATCTCCTTGGTCACAACCGTCCACACAGGGAGAAATCTGTGATTCCTCCACGTGTTTCCCGGGTAACATCCCCGTTAAAAAGAAATAAATTAAAGAGATAAATGAACAACAGGTCAAGGGGCGGCTCGGAGAAAAGGCAACAGCTCTTGACCTTGTCTCGGACTCTCCCTCCCTGTTGTTTCTCCCCCTCATTCTCACACACAAGTATTTTAGTAAGGATAAGAAGGTTTTGTTACAGTTCTCTTGACTGTAGCTCAGCTGAGATTTTTTTTCTCCTCAGGCCTTTTCTCAGCTGCTGTGGGGTCGTCTGCTCTTATAGTCTCGAAGTTACAGAGCACAATAAAGATTTTTCAAAAGTAAAACCCACTGCAAAAAAACACTCAAGCATTACTATTCTTGGTAAAAGAGATAAATAAAGAATATTTGGTCTTTCTATGAGTCTTTTTACCTCTGCAGCTGGTGTTTGAGTACACGTTGGAGATAAATTCAGGAAGACAGTAACAAGAAGGCTGGTTGTTTTTAATCGTGCACTTTGCAGTGGAGCCTTCACATGGAAGTGGAATCTGTTGACATAGGTCTTTGCCTAAGACAGGGCAAATACAAAACACACGTATTAGGAAAAATCCTCTTGAAATAATGTAGAATAACATGCATCCTGATGTAAGGTTCCCCACCAAAATACACCTACACTTCCCTTTTCTTGGTTAGTGTCCCAGCAGCATTACTGACCTTCGAATGTCACATTACGAAAAAATCCATTGGAGCTCTGTGCGTTGCTGATAGCTTTTTCAATGGCGTTTTTGACAGAATCTTCATTGATGCCGGTGCTGTCTTTTTCAAAGATATTATTCACAGATGCTTGGATACTTCCAGGTCTAAAGGATTATGGAGAAGCATGAAAATAGAAAGAACATATTTTTTAACCTGTAGCATAATGTGTTTGTACAGTGGCAGAAAAGAGAAAGTACTCACAGAAGCGCCACAACATCAGATCGTATATACCCCTTCTGATTTTTCAGGATACTGAAGAGCTAGAAAGCAGATAAAGCGTTGTTTAATGATTTAATTGAAGCCCGACTTAGTTATAGATTGTGATATCTTTCACAAACATTTTGGTTTATGTTTTATGATATGAAAAGTTTTATTTTACAGAATAAACAATGTAAAATAGTACATTTATATGTTATTTACACTTTATTGAAGTTCTATATATTTAGTTGTGTTTGTGTTTTCTTTTATGTCAATAAAAGCATTTGTATCAAACATGCCTTACATTTCTTTGTTGGTTTGAATATGACAATATATCATTAGATATATTAGCCGATAAATATCACACATTGAAGTGTTTCACTTTGTATTGCAATCGGCCCCCTAAAATCCATTTAGCATTTATTATAACTATTCAACATGCTTTGTGAGCTCATAACCTACCGCTTCAGAGATGTTAGCTGCAGTTTCCTGGAATAATGAAGAGGACCTGTTGCTCATTTCAGGTTGAAATGTCAAGGACATGAAATGAAGCTCGCCTGGAAACACTTGGGCTGAGAAAAGAGGAGGAAAATGAAAGAAAATTGTCTTTCAGCAAAAGTATCATCGCCAAGATCAGGCATTAAAAGTTGTCATATTCTTACCTGGGACGCAGCGGTTGTCCTGCAGGAAGCTCCCAGTGAGACACTGGCAAGTGTTATTAAGACACACACTTTCAAGTGGGCACGGGACAGTGGGGCACACTGATAAGAGATGGGAGAGAAATGATGCCAAGACAGGCTAAGGGATTCTTTTTATGTTGTGACACCACCTGAAGGCAGTGGGACCACATTTTGCACACAAAACCTAAGCTGCTAAGTGTTCCACTAACTTGTTGTCACAATTTGTGTCTATCTCCTATCTTCTTTCTGGAGTTTTTTCACATAAAACTGTTGCTTGCTATAGCTGAAAATTGTTCCAAAGTTCCATAAAGCTGGGAGGAGTGCATATTTAGACAATAATTCTCTTTTTGTTATCTGATAAGTTAAAAAATATTAATATCTATAATAGCTGCTTTAACTCTCAATGCAATAAATCAGCATTTCAGTGATGTTTATCAGTAAACATCACTGAAATGCTGATTTATCCACATTATGGAAGTTATGATCTAGTGCTATGCAAACAAAACTGAGTTAAATTGAACTTTAGAAAATAATTACAAACCAATGACTGGACCCAGGGTGGGGATGGGTGGTGCTGTTGTGGTGGAGTTTGGGTTGGTGGTGATCTCAGTTGGTCGCAGGGTTGTGACAGTGGTGGCTGCGGTGGTGGTGGCGGTGGTGGTGCTGGCGGCGGTGCTGGCGGCGGTGGTGGCAGTGGTGGTGGTGCTGGCGGCGGTGCTGGCGGCGGTGGTGGCAGTGGTGGTGGTGCTGGCGGCGGTGCTGGCGGCGGTGGTGGCAGCGGTGGTGGTGGCGGTGCTGGCGGCGGTGGTGGCAGCGGTGGTGGTGCTGGCGGCGGTGCTGGCGGCGGTGGTGGCAGTGGTGGTGGTGCTGGCGGCGGTGGTGGCGGCGGTGCTGGCGGTGGTGGCGGCGGTGGCAGTGGTGGTGGTGGTGAGGGAGGGAGTGGTGGCAGGGGAGGCTGTTTTGTTTCCACTAGTCGGTGTAGCTGAAGGAGTCAAAGTGGTGACTTCTGTCGTGTGGCTGGTCACTATATCACCAGGAAAAAAAGACATTTAAACAGAAAGCACGCCCAGCATCAACACCTGGTATAGTACAGAATGCAAAAAATATATATAAATATCTAATTAGAGGCGATAGATTGAGTATAAATTACATATTGGCTAGGTTGTATTCATTTAGTTTACATGCTGCAGGGAGAAGTCCTTTCATGCCCAATAGCTAAACATCTCATATAGTTTACATTTCTGAGGCAATGTTCTGACTTTACCATTTGTGGCCTTTCACTTGTAAAATTGTACAGTGCAGCTTCAAATCAAGTTCCACGCTGATTTCTGTCTCACCTGCATGTAATAATGTATCATTTCATCAACATTAACATTCGCTTTAAGGCCTACCTCCAGGGGTTGTTGTTGAGGGACTAAGGGTGGTGGTAGTTCCACTGGGGAGTATGGTGCTACTGCCTGGGGAGGTGTTTGGAGGGACAGAGCTGGAGATGGAAGTAGGTGAAGGGGATGGGGGTCCAACTGTTACTGTTGCATTGCTGCTGGTGATGGAGGACAAGGTTGTGCTAGAGGATGCTGGAGATGGAGCTGTGGTCATATTACCTGGTTGTGTTGTGGCTGTAATTGTTGCTGTGTGTGTGACTGGTGTAGTCATAGTTACATTGTTGCTAGTGTGTGTGGCTGGTGTAGTCATAGTTACATTGTTGCTAGTGTGTGTGGCTGGTGTAGTCATAGTTACATTGTTGCTAGTGTGTGTGGCTGGTGTAGTCATAGTTACATTGTTGCTAGTGTGTGTGGCTGGTGTAGTCATAGTTACGTTGTTGCTTGTATGTGTGGCTGGTGTAGTAATAGTTACGTTGTTGCTTGTATGTGTGGCTGGTGTAGTCGTAGTTACATTGCTGCTTGTGAGTGTGGCTGTTGTAGTAATAGTTGTGCTGCTGCTTGTGTGTGTGACCGGTGTGGTCATAGATGTACTGCTGATTGTGGTAGTGATCTTTGAACTTGTCGTGTTATCTGAAGCAGTTGTGGTGGTTGAAGTCTCACTGGTAGTGGTGGGGTTTGTCTCTGTGCTTGTAGTTGGAGTGTGTGGAGTAGATGGAGTTGATGAAGAGTAAGTTGGGCTCCTGGTGGTGGCGCTACTTTTGGTTACAGTGCTGATGACTGTTGTTGTAGTGGTCGTGGAGTCGTTGCTACGATCGTGGGTAAATGATGGTGTGGTTGTAAAACTGCTGGTTAGGTTGTCCATGGAAAAAGTTATAGGAATGGTGGTTGTCTCATTCATTAATCCTTCACTGGCTGCCATTCCTTTAGGGAAAACAAAAGCAAAAAATGTTTTTAAAAAACTCATCACCACCTGTCTAATCTGTCTAACATGTCCAAATCAATGATTTCAGCCACAAGAAAAAGTGTTTTAAGAGCCACTAAAAATCCATGAAAGTCTTGGTTTTGCTGACTTTCAGCATTTTACCTTGTACCCTTGTTTCAGTGATGAACAGATGTGTCTCAAATCCCATAACATTACTGATGAGAGTGGTTATTGGTGCAGAAGAACTCAGATATGACCAAACCCATTGGTGAAGCTTGGTCAAAGGTGAAACAAGCTTGAAACTTCTCTCAGGAGAGAGCAGCAAACCTTTACAGTCTCGTTTTTTTTAAAGCTACCTAAGCTATGTATAGGCGTTTTGAAATTTCTGACTTTGGAGACCCCCCCAGTGAAAGTATCACAAAAGACAAGCACATTTTGTTTATAGCAGCTTTAAGCAGACCAATGTCCTCATCACAACTTATGATCTTAATTAAGCAAGGCTAAATAATTCCTTAATTAGCATATATCCAAGTCAGTGTGTTCGTTAATTGGAGGTATACATTTTAAGTGTTCTCAGTGTTTCAAATCTAATTAGATCATATACTTTCGACATAATCCCTGTTGTGTAAGTATGACATTTCTGTAATAATGATATTTTAACAAAAAGTGTCAACAGACCATTATACACACAGCTGTGCAGACTGTCCACACTGAATACATGCATTTATTTACAGTCTCTGAAAAGCTTTACAAAAAGTAAAAGCACTAATGGCTCTGTAGGGCCTTTTAAGATATGTTTCACTCACAGTTCAGCAAGGTTGTGTCCTAAATAAACATTGAAACTTAAGTACATAAAAAGTTAACACAAGCCATGACTCAGCAGATAAGACTAAACGTAGGTGACTGTGCTTTACAAACCAAGGTGAGATCTGTCGGTCACAAGTGCCACAAACTTCATTTGTCCAGCTGAAAGGAAAGAGTTGCCTCCTTTTTGTTCGGTGTGCTGTTGTGACGCCTGTTCCCATTTAGGCTGCTGCCACTCTCTGCTTTGTGTTTATAGAGGAACAGAGCAAACCAGAGGGCAGTTTGAGGAGTGCTACAAAGAGTAGGAGGTCTTTGATTATGGCTTAGCCTGTTTACCTCAGCTTATCATCTGCATACATTGATTACATCCAAAGCCCCTTTTCAGCAGGCAAAGAAAGAACATACTGGTGCGAGATAAATGGGTTTACGCCTAACACAAACTGTTTTCTCCAGTTAATCATTAGGAGCATTAAGAAGTGGTGGGAAAACCAAGACATATCAGATCCTAAGCACGATTTGATTATTTACTGTGTGTGATCAAATGTCCTAATCACTTGGTAACCAAGACTTATTTAGAAAAGCAGGCTTCACACACCCTGTAAACGCATTTATGGCTACCTTGTTCAATGGCAATGGAATAGGACATTAAGCAAAAAAAGATGATACATGAGGGAGTGATAAAAGTTTGGAAAGTAAAGGAGTGTTCTATTTAGGCATCTATAACTGAGGTTGCATTGCAAGAGATCACTGCTGTAAAGTACACATGTATCATTTTGTGATTGACTCATCTAGATTAAGACTTAAGGGCAACGTACTAATCTTACTGGTTGACAAGAGATCAAGATTAATGGAAAACCTCTTAAACTAGATCTAGCCAACCCTTTCTTGATTAGCCCTGTGTTACATTTCTAACTGTATCATTTTCAGGGACTTGTGTGTGTTCTCATTATGGAGGAATCGAAGGTTAAGTATTTCACTGTGCACGTCATCCCTGCATACTTTGCATTCTACTCAAATCCTATTGGAACAATTTGTATCTTCCTGTATCAAAAGTAATCATATCTTAGCCATTCTTCAGATTCCTCATGCTCTATAGAAACTAGGTAGCCAGTTTCAGTTGCATTCCATCCAAGTATGAAAGCTGGTATGTGACAGCAGCTAAATAAAAGCTAGTGGAAGTAATTTTAACATTTTAGAAATAGACTTCTTTGTAATCAACACAAGTAAACAGTTGATTTAAATGCTTAATTACATCATCATCATAGTATTGGATGAAAGCTACTTTTGTGGACATGAACTCAATCAAAGCTCATCACCTCTTTGTGTCTTGAGTAATCACACACACAAACTTAATATAAGGTCACTGGAGAAATGTTTGATGTGATGCACTGCTCTGCTTTTATTATTATTCTCAGTAAGTGACCATGAGCGAGCAGTTGAACTCTTTTCATGAGGCATTGTGGGTAAAACTGACTCAACTATACAGGGTATTTATTATTTCACTGAACATTCGGACAGCACTACACAGCCAGCAACATGTTATTGTTAGCATTGTCATTGTGTACATGTTAGTTGCTGCTAGCATGAGCCCTGATTGGGGCAGGTTAGCAATTTACAATATCCCTAGCTATAGAAAAATGCAGGTACATAATGCTAAGATGCTAACCAGCCTTGCTAACTTTGCTGACATTTAACAGGTCAAGTTTAATAAAGGCCTCTTGATGGAAAGATCTGTTGAATATATTATTTGGTAATTAGTAAATCATTGATGCTTGATGTGACAAGACCCTAATTAATGCCTGATAAACTATGATATCAAAGTACTATTGCAGTTTCGACATTAAAGGTTCTAATCAGTAACCTTGATCAGACATATCACCTTTATTGAGATCTGCTATTACAAAACTCTTCCATTACAAAAGGAAAAAGTGACGCTGTTGTTTGGAGCAATTACAGAATGATTACTTTACCTGACAGCAATGATAAGAGGTTTTGTGTGTAATAACATTTCTAAAGTTTACTACATTCTTGGAATTAATTTATATATAATGTTGGTATCACAGTGTCATTTACAACAACTCTCTATTACAACCTGGCAAATGTAGCTTTCGCACACAGTGATTATTTGTTTCCAGACTAATATCGCTGACAGAAGAGACTTCAGCTGAGACCTTGAAAGTGTGATGTTGAACACAGGCTGCTGATATGTTTAATTTCTGACACCTACCCATAAAACATAAATAGTCTAGATAAAGAATGTTATAGTCTCATCATAAAAACCATTACACTGTTTAGGGACACAGGAGGAAGTAATGGACAAAAGAGCAAATGTAATGGACAAGGATGTTCATGTGCATTGCGTAACACAAAAAAACGACATGTGACCAAGTTTCACATCACACATCTATGATGATAGCTGCAACAATATATGTTTAAACTTACCCACTGACCACAAGAAGCATTTCTTATAGATGTTCAACATCTTTTTTGTTTTACTTTATCACAACTGCTTTAACAGCTTCTTGGTTCCATAAGATTAGACTGGAAATGTTTGATAAATCTATATACAATGTACATACATTGAAATGTAAACAAACTGACAGTTATTGTAAGAACTATTGCCCACAGTTGTACAATACTGTGTCACACATCTAACAAGAAGCCTTGTCTCTAAGGATTTAACCTGCACTCAGATAATCCCCTGCAGACACAATGGGGATGAATAGGTCATGCAGGGTGACAACTGGGCCTAAGGTCGACCTGTGAACACATACTCAAGAGGATATGGATAAGAAGGTCCGGCATTGCCTGCTGCGAGCTACTCCTCTGTTCCAAGTCAAGTAAGAACACTTGCCACTTTGACAAACTATCAGTGTAATGACGCCACCTAAAAGAAGACATGTCTCTCGAAATCTTTCTTTCCTATTTTCTCTCGATGCTGTAGGATGTGGGAGGGTGTATCTGTTGCCATGGATTTGTTGTCAAAAACTTCTGCTCACTTCAAATCGCCAACCTTGAGAGAAACACAGAAACTGTGGCGTGAATGCTCGTGTTTCAGCTCACTGCTGCACTTGAGGGGATTTCTATTCAAGCAACACTCCTGTGAAGTACCTGTTCATGAAGCTTAGATCCAGTTCCCCAAACACACATCCACAACTTCATGTCCATGCTGCCACTCCACAGTAAAGCCTTGTATTGATAACACAGAGGTCCAAGGGATACCGAATTCCCAGAAGGAATCCTGAAGACAAGCTATCTCCCCTTTTTCTCTATCTCATGAAAGATTTCCAGTTTATAAGCACTTTCCTGTAGTAGTTCATCTATCACGCACAGCAAACTGTGAGAGGGACAGATCTGTTTAAAGAATGCACACAGAGAGTAGGAGGTAAACTGACAGGTTGTGACCCAACAGTCAGGAAGAGCCTGGAGCATAAGGCAGGATCTCATTAGCAGACTTGTCATGTGGAGAGCTGACCTATAGTGATGTGTACGTGTGTGTACATGTGCGTGGAGTGCATACGTTTCAGAAAATATGCAGTATGACACTGAAACAAGCTGATCAAAGCAGAGAATGCTGGAGCCACACTGAACTACAGCTCTCCACTAATGAGGCTAATGAGCGTGAGCATTTCTAACATACTGCTTTTACCATCTCCTGATATTTAAAGATGCCCATACCTGCGCACGCACACACATACAAACACACACCCAGTGTCCATTGCCAAGGCAAAACCTGGCCTGAGGGCTGCCACATCAAAAGGACACAGCTTGAGGCGACCTCACAGGACAAAGAGGAAGCTTTTATTTTTCTTTGAATAACAGGCCATCATCCTGCGAGCGTCTCCTGTCAACCATCTTGATCAGAGGAAGAACCACTGCCTCATATGGATAACAATGATAATAATAATAACATGATTAAAAACTGTCTGATAAAGATATAGCGGACCTAGTAATATCCGTAATTGCTTTTGATATAATATATACTATAACTGTTTTTAATTTGCCACAGAGATATTTTCACTGGGGTGTCTTTGTTTGTTTGTTAGCAGGGTCACGCAAAAACTACTGGATGGATTACCACAAAACTTTGAGAAAGAATGGGGTACGAATGAGGGAAGAACCCATTCAATTTTGGTTCAGATCCAGTTCAGGGGGCCAATTCACTTTCTTTAAGATTGAACATTTTTCAACATTTGTCACCATTTACCAAGTGATGAAAAATATCTGGCATATTTAGGGGACTGTGTGTGTGAAAATTGGTGGAGATTGACTGAATTTAAGGGGACTGTTGGGCCTTGGTGGGGGTATGCACGCTACTGAGTGACATTCTAGTTTTATCTAACTGATCGACTGACCTCAGTCTACTTTACTTTTACTCTAAAATTACACAGCTGTAAGTTTTGCCTTAAAAACAATACAATATTGTGTTAAAAATCATAAAGTTAGTAAACAGCTAACTTTAAACAAGCAATATCTAAGATTGCATTCAATCATTGTAGGAAATGCTGTTCAGCCATGAGCAGAACTGCTTTATTGCAGTATATTGGATTTTCCATGATGGTGTGCATGGTGTGCTACCTTTATTACCCATAGATGGGTAATAAAGGTAGCAGCGCCCTAATAAAGTCTCAACTCCAAGTCCTGCTTGGACTTTACTCATTTCCATTTGGATGGTGACATAAACACTATCTTGGCAGGGATACTTGCTACTGCTGACGTGACAGACATGCTAGATATCTTATCTCGTTATACATGACTTGATTTATATAGATATCTTATGTCTTTATATAGTCATTCTGTGGATCCATTTTTTTGGTTCTCTCATCAGACAGTCTCAAATATAACGGGCCGCCCTCAGTATGAGGAGGTCGACAGACTTTTCTGTATAAAAGCAAACAGAGCTCTTAAACTGTAACATGGAGGTAACAGATGGCTCCCCAGAGCAAGACCTCACTCGCAGGGCCTCTGCACATATCATATCCAATTAAAGCACTGCAAGCATATGCTTTCCGATTACAGAGTGAGATTTACAGCCCTTTAGCAGGTCTAATCCGACAGGGACGGTGCGACAGAGGAAGAAGAAGAAGGGGGTAGAAACAGAAGAGAAAACAGCAACAAGTGTGCATGGAAACAATGCCAGCAGATTGGAAGGCGTCAAATGAGGAAGATGAACTCAGTTATCAACAATAACAGGGAAACAAGGAGAGGAGGAACTGAGTATTACAAGAACAATAATAAATCTCAAATAACACAGTTTGCAGCTTGTCATTGTCATGTACTTAAATTGAGGATCTTAAGGTTTTATTTGGACAAAAAGAGCAACAGTCCATTCTCATTTCTACAACCATCTGTAAACCTCTGACCATATCCTCCATGCTCTGGTAATGATGCAATGATGACTAGGCAGCAAATCATCACATGTGTTTATGTTCTGCTCCTTTCTCTCTGGAAGATTTCTTGCAGGAGGCACAAGAAAATGTGGCGCCAGACTCGGGGGAGGAGGATCACAGTCCTCAGGAGGTCTTTTCTCCTGGACCTCTTTACTGCTACTTCAGACGCACTCAGTCATGCCCCAAAGTGGAGCCTCAGTTACCTCCCACCCACCGTCTCTAGCTGTCTAACTCTGGGTTTTTATAGACGTAGGGTGCATGACAGAAGGGGAAACATACAAACAACCTCCAGGCTTCCAGAGGCTCCAGCACATGACAGTGACTAATTATCAGTCTTCATATGGTCTAGCTTTAAACACAGAGATGCACTTCAGAGCGGTTCCAACAGAATACAATGGGTGACCGATGGATTTAACAGGAGCAAAGCAGCATCGCCACACTGTTGAGAGGGTCCGCTTATACACACATAGAGTAAACTAAGTGTGTGGGGTGTGCTTCACATCAGGATAGCCGGCTGTTGTTTGACTGATGTTTCTTCGGACCTCCAGAGAACTTTTGAATCCCACTGAAGCAAGTGAGTCAGGGCTGCTGACTATTTGGGGAAAACCCCCACAAATGTGTTATGAAAAAATGAAAAAGTGAGATGAAGAAAAAAAAAAACTTGCGAAAGTGTATATATACAGTAAGAAGGATCAAATTCTCTATCTTGCTAGATGCAGTAATATTCCCTAACAGGATATAGATATCATAATAGGTTTTTACTATTGCCAAAAAGAGGTTTATTTCATAAATGTGTCTTGTTTGGTTGTCTATTATCTTCTCACCTATACCATAATATTTTTTAGGTTTTTATGTGTTTTACATGTTAATTTCAGAGACTGGATAAAGGTTGGTGAAGGATATAAAGGAAAAGTCCAGTACTTTATTGCTCTATCACTGACGACAATCTGCTATGTTGTTTTATATTAAAATGTGATCATGATTTTTGTAAACTCAAATAACAAATTGCAGTTCCTCTGTGTGTTTCTCTGCACAAAAGCTCTTTCATCAGGTGCTGACTACGTCATAGATGCAGCACAGTGTGAGTACATACATGGCAAGGGGATATTTCGCCCAGTTAAAAAAGGTCCTGTAAAATATTCTAATAATGTCCATATTATTTGAATGTTATTTGCAAGAATCACTAGTAAAATTTACATTGGATCAAATAAACTTCAAATATGTTCATGGGTTGGTGGTCATGAACATAAAAAAAGTAGAGAAGAGAACAAGTTTGTAAATTAAACTAATAAAAATGTATCCATATATTTTACAGTTACCTCAAAAAAGGGAGAAAAGCTTAATAGTTAATGAACATGTGAGGTGCAATTTTTTGACAGATTTTTACAGTTATCACCAGACAGTCTAGTTACAATTATCTCAAAAACAGCAACTATAACTACAATACTAATTGTACATAAAAAACAATATTATAATTACTGTAATTATTAATCAGTATTATAATTTTTAATTTGACAGGGCCCATTTTTACCTTAGCTCGTCAACAATACTTGAGCTGCTAAAAGTAAGTTGATTTTGAGGGCATAACTCTCTTAATTGTAGATAATTAGTAGTTTTTGTTTTATTTAATCACTGTAATAGTGTAATAATAGTGAAGTGGTATGAAAAGGAACTGAATACCTAACCACCTGTCAGAATGTGTTCGAGTCAAAACTAAAAAGTTAAAACTAAACTAAACTTGAAATTGTATTCACAGGTTTCAGCTCATATTTCTCATTGGGTAAACATGTTACTGTGGATGAAAACACAGTTTAGCCTGATATTTTTTTAAAACTATGTGAAAGTAAACTTGTCACTCACCTCCGGTGACAGCTGCCAGCAGAAAGACGACAGATGACAAAAACATGGTTCAAGTCTCAGGTCTGTGCGTTGAGAAGCAGCCGGTGGTGAAGTGCTGCGTCCTGCCAGTGTCAGAGTAAAAATAAGGGTGCAGTACAGAACTCTCCTCCAGACTGATAAAGGTGGTTCACACAGAGAGCTGCAGCCACTGACAGCATTAAAAGCTTTAGTGCCTCCTCTGATTGGACCAGCTCTCCTGTCACTCATCATTACCGAAGCTGCACTGGCTCTGCCTCCACCCAGGGGCCTGTCACAGCTCTGACTGTAAGCCTGTCATCAACAGTACAAAAGACAACAAAAGTACTGTGCAATACAAGTCTATTTTTAGGTGAAGACAAACTCATATGTACAAGGAGAGTAAATAAGTGCCTTGCTCAAGGTCAGTTGGGTAGGGCAGCAAGACGTCTGTGCCGGGCATCGTGCCATATAAATCCATAAGGATAGTTATTCAGTAAATCAAACGTTTTTGTTAAGACAAATCACTGGAAGAATATTAAATGTATGATGGCAAAATGTGGGTTAAACTTACTTACAGCACAGCGACACCAGCCCTGATCACCAAAAGCTCTTTTGACATCTTCAGTAGTGTCTTCTACTGCTTTTTCATTTGGACATATTTGTTTGTTTTGTTTTTTTTTTTTTCTTGTTGTTTTTTCAGAAACATTTTGGTGGGCTGATTTTAACTGTCCATGAGGTGATCAGATAATAAACCACACTAATGTGAAAATGCCAAGGGTCTACAATGCTCCTGCTAGTGTTTCTGGGACTTAAACTACCATACAATGCTAAAAATATTAGTGAGATTCTAACATGCTAAGGTGAAGGAGATGTCATTTTTATTGCATTTAATATAGTTTAGCTTGTTAGCACGCTAACATTTGCTAAATGGCGCTATTAGTAAGTAGCTAATTAGTAGCTACCCAGTAGTTCTGTAGGTATGGTGAAAAGTTAAGTGATCACCAAAGTTGTGACATTTCATCCCAAAGGATGTCGGAAAGTGAACACAGAAATTCATAACAATCCATTTTGAAGTTGAGACTTTCACTCAAAATCAAAACAGTCAAAATCATAATAATGCTTGATACAAAGTTATCACCAAATTTATTAGTGTAGATACAACTCCAAAGTAGATGTTGAAATATTTCAAAGACAAAGCAACACCTTTTACCTACTGGTGACTCTACCAGCCACCACCACCCAATTTCCTCATTCTCTGTGATACATCGAGGTCTTCGTGATCTCGACAAAAGCAAAAGACGGGTCACTAAAAACAACTAATGTAACTCTGATGGAGGTGCTAGTGGATTCTTCCTCTGGGGATCATGAATGTCTGTGCAAAATTTCAGGGCTATCCACCGAAGGGTTGAAGAGATGTTTCAGTATTTCTACTAAAATGGCAAACTGATAGACCACCATCAATCGAGCATTGCTGCTTGTAGGACTTACTAATCAAGACCTCACTGGAATGACTATAAAGTAAAAAACTATCAATGTCCTTCCTGGTACACAGTGTACCATGAAAATTCCAATCATATTCGCCTGGTTTTATCATATCAACAATAGCTGTCAAACAATGAACAACCCAGCATCCAAATAATACGTTTAATCAAATACTGATAAACTGATTATTCCCATTCAAATATCCAACTTGACGTCTGATGGGGTTTTTTCATTAAATATTACTCACTTTTACATTGTAATGGATTTTTATGTGAACTATCTCAATTCTATCAAAAATATGTCGTAATTCTCTGTTGCATTGTATTTTTGTTTTGATATACTTTTAATTACTCGTTGAGCTGCAGGATCAGTTGGTTTTTGAGTTGACTCTATAGCATTCAGCAGTTTTGGATCAAAACTTGGCCTCTATCATCAAGCATTGGACCATGACCAGGTTAATGTGTCTTGGAATATATTGAAGTTGAGTGGTTTTATGCTCAAATAGTTGTTTTTTTAAAAAAGCAATGAAACTGGTGCATGTGATGGTGGGATGTGGTTTGCACCAAGAAGCATGAAGAATTATTAAATCGGTGTTTATCATAGGTTTTATGGTTGAAGTTTAAATACACAGTTATTCACATTTACTCTTTACATTAGTTCCCTTGACAACGCTTTTTTTGATGGTATTCTCCAAAAAATGAGAACAGAAGAACACAGATTTATTCAGAATGAAAACATAATAAATCCTCCTCAGGGTCATTCTTGTCTTTTCATGTTATTGTTATTGCGGACTTCTTAAGGGCTCAAACATTTCAGACTAAATTGGCTTCATTGGGAAATGAAAGAAGGGATCTTGGTTCATTATTCTGTTATATTTTCTGGGGTTATGTAAGATCTGAGACAACCTTATGAAGGAAGCAAATACAAATCATGTCATTGCTGTTGCCCCTTTGTTATTTGCTTCATTTGAACAATGCTTTAAAGTTTAGTTCACTCAAATCAACTTTTTCCCACTAAATGTAACCTTGTTTTTAGCTCTTTTTTGCAACTATCCATTTGAAAACTGAGTGATTATTTCTGGTTCCTTTGCAGAGCTGAGGCTGCAACTAACATTATTAGTTTTTTTATTTTGTTTGAATTTGAGTCTGTCAATATAATGAGTCCAAGAACCAATGATCTGTGTGGTGTCAATTTCCAAAACAGTCTCCGAGAACCCAAAGATCAGAGTAGTCGATAGTTAATTGTTGAGTAATTTCTGATGACTAACCAGTCTAATATTTATTGCTCTTGTTAGATGATGTGTTGGCTTTCGTGAGGTTTCTTCCATTGTTTTTGTGTTTCTTTATCCGTATCATATTGGGCTGTATAAATATAATTTGACTTGAATGTGAAAGTCAAATGTGGCCACAAACTGTGTAAAATATATACAAGTTTACAACTCAGAAAGTCGTCACTGTGAGTTTTTAACATGTACATGCACTTATGAAAAATGGTTTGTGTTTGTGGTTCTTGTGACGATCTAGAAAGACAGATAGAAAGACCGTATTCAGGTGCAAGACTTTGTATTTCAAATGTTTTGTGTTCATAGCTAATAAATCATGTTGCGCAGCTGCTTCAGAGGGGAAACAGACATATTTCCTTAAAAGTGACTAATTTAACCTCTAATGTGTTTGCATACTTCGACTGTACAGCAGATACAAGTAACTTTTGAAGTAAAAGAAATTAACTTATCTCTTGTAAAAATACATCACACAGAGCCTATGTAAGCACCCTGAACATGTTTTCAGCAGAAGTGCAAGTTAGAGAGTTAATTATTAAATTAACCCCCCCCCCCCCATGGAGCTCTTGCACAAGTCGATGATTCTGTGCCAACTTATTAAAATTGAGTAACTGAGGTAACTGTAGTCAAAGACGCTGGTTCAACACTCACAATTTTTTTTAACCTTTTTACACTGGAGCTAATATCTTTTTTAACAAATGACATCCTCACAGAAACAGCTCCTGCTTCGTTACGTAGTAACAGATCATTAAAGTTATAATACATGAATGTCACTCATACCACAGATTTGTCTGTTTTGTGCGTGAATGTTTTCGTGTTTTTTTTAACTTTTAGAGAACACCAATAAACTAAATAGATGTATACAATTATAAATATTTACAGTCAGGGACTATCTTCCAGGAAGCACCTTTTCCTTGAAACTGGGTTGAATAAGTGCATTGTCACAGTTTAATTACAAGACTGACCCTGAGTTTTCATATTTGTTTAATTTCAGATGACTCACTGGACAGTGCACATCAAATAAGAGACATGAGCAATAAAGATGGTAATCAAATGAGGCTAAATCTGGTGGCATCATGAATTTTGAAACAACGCAGCCCACAGAACATCTCTTAACTAAGCCAGTCTGATCATAACAACAAAAAATATGACTGACAACATTTTTACTCTAGAGAGGTGTTCTGTGTGTTTTTTAATGGAGCTCTGATAAATGAATGTCAAATGGTAGTTTTTTTTAATTAGTGGATAGGTCAGTGTGTCATGTGGACCACTCCTACTCCAAACAAATCCGTTTAAAATGGTGACTGTTGTTGGGAATTGTTGAATCATCCTTACGATCACAAAACTAAACCCCTGATATCGACACAAACAAACAGATGTGACAGTTTTCTTTAATGAAAAGTCAAACACATTTTCATAAGAAGTTTACATGAGTTTTTGCAGTTTTCTTAAATACACTGTAAAAACGATAATTCCTACTCCTCAATAATTATAATCATTATGCTCTTGATCAGTTTAGAAGGAAGGATTTTTCTCCCAGTGCCTTGTTGCAATATTGTTTAACTAAGGAGTGGACTTCATTTGAACTTCATGTATATCGTAAATACAAATATATATATAGTGCAGCTGTGTATTGATACATACACCTTTGTGACCTCATTGTTATCTCATGCAAATACTTTGAGATATTGCAACAGGTTTTAGTACCGTATGTTGATTTTCCTCCCAGCAACGGAAAGCATTCATTCCAGTGGCCACAAGTGCGTCATATTTGAAGGAGAGGATTCTGGGAAGAAGGCTTGTCATTCATCATATAAGCGCACAGTTTAGATTCTTTTGTTGTTGATTGAATTTCATGGCACACAACAGTTCACTCAAAACCACACGTTTTAACTTTTGTTTCTTCCTCTTTAGCTGTGACCCATGTTACAGCATTGTTAAAGGTCCTCTGCCCCTTTATTGATGCTAGTTCCCATTCACTACCTATGTGCATAAAACCTCTTCCCAGCTTTAATGATAATAACATCATGCAAGTCACTCACATCTACTCTGTCAACAGGACTGCAACACAGACACTGAGGGACAGAAAGCTCACTAACTGTTGGTCAGGTCTGGACTCAGTGTCTGCTGTGGGCTAAAACCCCCTCTGACCTTTGACATTCAGGTCATATATGAATGTGAAGCATTTGAGTAAAATAAAACTTGATACAATTTCGTCACAACTCTTCCTGGTCGCACCCAAGAAAATCCACAGAACATATCAGAAACTTTGACCACTTAATCAAAATGCAGTCATTCATTAACAGAGTGTCGGGATTGGCAATGACTCAAACAGCTTTTTGGGTGTGAACAAGTTTGCGACCAAAGGTACTTCTGATATGTAGGCTTGATTCTGCTGTGACGGGAAGATGTATAGCTTCTCTTTATTTGATTTCAGGAAGCAAGTTTAATTCCCCTTGCATTCCCGGAAAGGAAATGAGAGGCAGTTAAAGGTCAAATTCAAGTGGATGTGCAGTGTTGGCTATACGAAGGCAGCTTTGGTTAGAGGTTTGCAAATATCTCAATACCTTCTAGTAATAAACCTGCTTTTTTGCAAGCATCTACTCATTTACTGCCTTTTGCTTAATGTAACATACATATACATATACTGTATAATGGGATCAAACCTTACACAATCTGCTCCCCTATACCGCAGATAATGTGTGAGGTCATTAAAGCTACTACATCAACACATATACTCACATTTTAATCCTTAACTGAGGAAGATCATTTGTGATTCGTGATTGTCATTGTTGTGTCTCTGTAGAATAAAAGTTGAGAACAAAATAGAGGCATGTGTGACATGTTTTTGTTTTATATTAATTGATATCTTTTGAAAGAGAAGTTGGTGGAGTAAAAATTCCGGTTCATGATAGAAAGCTATTAGAAATTCTCATGGAAGAAAATGAAAAAACAAACAAACTGGTTAATAGTAAGTATTTGCAATATTCTCTTAGTCCTCTGTTGAAACAGTAAATCACAAAAAAACCCAAAGAAAACTGGTGTTGTAGTATAAGACATAGATACAGTGTGATTAATGTTGGGAACCACTTGGTGTTGTTTACGAAACTTCACTTCTTTTTTACAGTTAAATTTAAAACAAATTATTGAGAGAAAAAAAGAGAAATAACATACTGAGGGTGATCAAGAAAACCAGTGAAAGGGAAAGGAACAATAAATATCTTTTTTAAAAACATGAGATACGGGATGGTAGTAGTTTTGAGCCATCCGGACACAGACACACACACAGTATTTGTTTAAAGTTACAGTGTGAAGAATTTAGTGATATCAAGTGACTGAAGAAGGAGTGGCGGTGACGACCAGCGTTTCCAGGACAAATCTGAAGGGGGAAAGGTCGAGAGAGCAAGGATGCTTCCTGTCGATACATTTTCTTTTCAAGTGTGTTTGTGTGCAAGTGTGTGTGTGTGTGTTTGAAAAGAACGAGGGGCCAGAGAAAAGGACCCCAGCACTCGGTTGTACATCGACCAATTCTATGTCAATATTTAAATGAGAATATTCCCCACGAACCCTCCACCCTGGCGCGATTTCCTTTTTTCCCTCACAAACTTATTTTATATAATTTCATATTATATAATGAATGAAAAGCTCGACCTGGCCTTGACCCCAGATATTAATCAAACTTTAGAATATCAGCGTGATGCAAAAACACAAGCATTAAGATACTGAGACAAATTTGCAACCGTGTGAAAAACTGCCACGACTCATGACTGATTTTTGATTAGAATAATTACAGATTATTTTTGATGGATGACAAATTCTCTCACACACACACACACACACACACACACACACACACACACACACACACACACACACACACACACACACACACACACACACACACACACACGTTGCAGCCCCTCACCTCCTCCTCTCCTTCCAAACATGAAAGAGAACCTTCAGTTGTCATAAAAACTCAAAAGGTGTTGAATTTGTCCAGTCTGGACCAATGTAAAAAACATGGCGGCCTCCTTAAAGAGGACCCCCTCGATGTAAATATAAAGTATTTAAATATAACGGGCCTTTTCTGGGGGAAAGAAAAATACAATTTGTACAATTTAGATGAGCAAACTAGTGAAAACATCATGAGGATTATTCCACATTACATTTCTGCTAATAGATCCCTTTTACCTAAATCTTACACAACTGACCTTTAAGCTACTGAGCCCAAATATGTAAATAAAAGCAGGCCTGAAAAATAAACTAAATGACGTTTAACATTTATAAACATCTACTAAATGTAGAGACAAAGCTGAACAGCACTTATATAACAAATAATATTTAACTGCATTAGGTGTTAAGATAACTAAATATCAGAGGCCACAGCCAAAAGGCAGACAGCATCTCACTTTAAGAGAGGCGTTATCACCACCCAGTGGTGAAAAGAAATACAGCTATATTAAGCTTTACCAGGCCTCTTTCAACACAATATTGTGCAGGGTGGATCAGCTATGCAGCCTTTAACAATATCCCCATCAATGTGTCTGATAAGAAAGTACATATATAATTTCACTGTAAACACAAAATATATTTCACTACAGCATTAACATGTTTAACACAACTTAGCACAAAGACTTGTTGATACGTTTTTTATTGTTTTCTCCCTAATCAATTTTAAATTCATTGGACAAGTACAGTCTTGTGAAACGACTCACAAGAACCTGAAACAACATAAAAATGGAAGATATCATCAGCTACAAAATTTGGCGGTGATAAAAAAAAATGTAAAAAGGGAAAGAAAGATAGCAAAATAAAATGTATACAGGTGTCAGGATGAAGTACAGCAAGATGTAGTGTTTTGTAAATTTTTTTGTAAACAGAAAGCATATTGAAACAATATGACAAATACGATGTGGAGGGGAGAGGAGGTCCAACGGAAGAGACTGAACATTGGTTGGCATGAGACATTTACAGAAACCCTGAGGCGACGTTGTCTTAATGGGTCACATAAATGTCATGTTCACAAAAATAGTCACACAGACTTTTTTTTAAAAACACATAAAACAGCATCTCTGCTACTTGCATCAATCCGTCACTCCTCTGTCCCTGCTTTATTGTGATATGAGGTATATGTGAGGCGATTTCTTGCTTTACGCCTCAACCGTTCGACATGGCATCACACTATTTAAAGATATTACAGCATTGCATTCGCTCCACCATGTTGAATGATTGCTTAAAACAACAGGCCATTGGGGTGTAAAGGGGTCTGAAGAGTCATTCAGCAGAGTGATATCATTTCCAGCACTAGCTATGGAAGACAGCGCGATTATTGTTGTCTTTACGAAGAAAAAAAAGACATACGGCATAAATACATTTAAAAATCAGCAAGAAGTTACATCTAACATTTTACTAGACAATATCTTGCACCTGTACTTCTCAGATATAGGCACCCAATTCATTCTACTGGGGACAAATATGCATGGTGCTGCCAGCATATGTGAAAAGTCTAAATGCATACAAATTTTTGGCCAGCCATCTTTTTTTCCCTGCTCATACTGCATATGGCTGCCTCAGTAATAGCTGAAGAAATACTTGATCACTAACACATTTTGTCATAAAAGTCAATACAAAAGCAAAGCTGCTAAGTTGGGTAACAAGTCAAACTAAAACTAGGGGTTTGAATTACATTTACATTATCCCGATTAAATGTCACCATATTTTATAAACCCCTACCTCCCTCACCTCCCTCGCTAATCCCTAAAAGTAAGGAGAAAATGTTAATACCAAATCCCACTTTCACATATCGACACCCCCCACCCCATCCCACCCATCAGCCCATGTAAGCCATGCTACCCAAACAATGGGTATCCCTATCATCCACCCACAATATGTTCAATCCCCATCTGCATATACAGAAACAATAAGTCTCAGTCAAAAAGCCAGTCCATTCCTGACGTTTGAGCTTCCTCCATCTGACGGGGTACTGTACTTGATGTATGAAAACGGCTCAAAGTGCTAATTGAATTTTTTTTCTTAAGAAATAAGAGAACTGAGGAAGAAGAGGAGGGCAGGAAAAGGGGAAGGCCATTCTATCACTGCCCAACAGCAACCTCTATTGGCCAAAGAAAAGCCCTAACATCATTTTTGTTCTCCAAAAATATACCACGGACAACATTTAACCCCTGAACCGACCCTTGTTCTCCCCGTACTTCAACTGGCAGTTCCCCAGAATGATTAAATCTGTTATTTTACATTAATATATATTCTTATAAATATATATATATATATAGATATATATATATGGCCCTTATTGAAGAAAACATGAGTTTCACATTGACATGAAAGTACCATAATCTCTATATAGCCAAGTAGAAAGTGTTTCAGTGTTCAAGTGAGCTGGCAGCAGTCGGTTTATGTCACACTCATTCAACAAGTAACAAAACATAAGAAAAATCCTCACACTTCTGAAAACCGTGCTCACTGCACCTCGTAGGCTTCTCCTTTTTCCACTTTTTTCCTGAGTAATACTTTTAACCTTGTAACAGACAACAACTTCTATGTTTGTTTTTGCTATTTCGATTCTGGGCTATTCCCTGCCATTATTTCCATTGTTATTTTTTTTTACAGTTGTAAAGTTGATTGCTCAAACACTTCAGCTCGTTGGAAAAGAAATACGACCGGCGCTACTACTTCTCTTACTTAAAAAAACAAAACAGTACTTTCAGTTCATGAATAATGACTAGACCTAATGTCACTAAAATGACGATAATAAACAGTCAATACATATTTAACTTAAAAATAACAGAAACTTTTTTAAAAATGCATTTGCAAGAAGCCTTGCAGGCTTTTTGTGGGGAGAGGAGTGGGCACAAAAACAGAGCATCAGTATAATTAAAATAAAGACAAATAAAATAATAATAACAATAATAATAAGAATAAAATAGGAGCACTAAAAAACTAAAATAAGAACATCCGCTTTAACGACAGTGTGTTCTCTCCCTCTCAGGCTCTCATCTGTAGCTTTGGCTTGTTGGAGTTTTGGAACCTGTACTTACTGGCTCATTGACATCAGATAACAAACTAGTATACCCTGAGAATTCAGACACAGGTGTCCGTATCCTATGATCCACCTCCCCGCCAGAGTCAGTGCCATAAGACATGCTGCGGCCATTTGATTTGAACTGGCAGCCAAAGGCCTGGGCAAAGTTTTCAATCTGGTAGGAAGGCTTTGAGGAGTCCAGAGGGGCCAGATTCTGCGAGGGGGCCAGAGGGAAGACTGCCGTGCCATTCTTGACCGGCGGTTGGTCCTTCCCATTGCTCAGGTCAGATGGGCTGATCTGGTAGGAGGAGGGGGGAGTGGAGGAGTGCTGCTTCTCCATCTGGTCGGTGAGCTCCTGAGACGGGGTGAGCTGCTGGTGTGTGGGGGGCTCCAGGCCACTCAGGTGGAAGCTGTGCTGTGGCGAGGAGCCAGTCAGCATCGCAAAGTGAGATTTTGGCACAGATGAGGGCAGCGAAGGCGAGGCCACCTGCTGGCCAAACCCACACTCCAGCGGGGACGTAGTATAGATGTTCTTGTCGGCGTAGACGGGGTTGCCTTGGTGGGAACTGGTAAACGGCCCTGAGGGGGAAGGCCCAGGGCCCAGAGGGAAGCTGGTGGTGTGGCTGGTGCGCTCCAAAGCCTGCAGCAGGAAGCGAGAGTACTCGTGCATCATGACTGTCTTGTCTCCAGACGGGCTGGAGTTGTCTGTGCTGTGGCCGATGTCAGGACTGTCAGCTGAGACAGAGTTAAGCTCCACATGCTGGTCACTGATGTCAAAGTGAACGTCGTGGTGCGAGCCATCAGGTTTCTGGGTGTAGTGGTCAAGGAGGCTCTGCAGCACCTCATCAGGGATCCCTGACTTGTCGAGACTCACTTGCAGGTCGTTGTCCATGACACTGGAAATGACGCCCTGTACGACAGATGGCTGAGAAGACAAGTGACCAACGCTGACGTCGTACTCACTGCTGGATACTCCAGCCACCACAGGCCCTGATGGGTGTGAATTGTTTGCTGCTTGAAGGTAGCGTCTCTTCTTCAGAAACTGCATGGCGTCGTCGTAGTTGCTGCTGGTGCCAACTTTGGCTCCATTACCCTGCATGAGGCCAAGTCCATCCATGCCTGCACTCTGCTCCAACTGGCCCGCTTTGGCCGGACTCTTGCGATTGGCCCTCTTGAACGCCATCTTTGGAGCTCGGCCATGGTGGCTCTGCTGCATGCTGGGCCCTGGCTCGGTAGAGGAAGATACTGTCTGATTCTCCATAGAATAATCATGGATGCTGTAGCCTCCAGAAGCTGAACCGTGAATGTGTGGTACTCTGCCCCCTCCTGCATCCCCCTTCTTCTTTCTGCGCTCTCCTCCCTCTCCACAATTTTTGGACTTCCCCCTCTTTCTGCCAGTATTCCCAACATTTCCCTGAGTGATTCCATAGCTGCCATGCCCCATATCAACACAACCCAGGTCAATCATCCCGGGATCCAGCCCTTTCTTTATGGCTTCTCCACAGGTTCGCTTGTGCTTAAGCAGTCGGTCTGTCCTAGAAAAATACTGAGAGAACAAAATGTAATTTTAAAGCGATGGCATATAGTATTAACTTTTACAGTTTTGTCATTGGCTGTGAAGTATTGCTTTAGATAAGTAGCAAAGGCGGATGGCGTATTAAGTTCATTTACCTGTTGGCAGGTCTCACATCTGTACGGCTTCTCTCCGCTATGTGTCCTCTTGTGCCTCTCCATGTGGTACTTCTGAATGAATCGCATGTTGCACTGGTCACAGCTGAATGGCTTCTCTCCTGCCGCAAAAAAGCAGCACAGCTCCGGGTTAGTTTATCTTCCAGTTTACTGCAAACGCACAATGACTCACGGGTTGCATCAGGCTGTCTGGTGGTTTAAGCAGCTGTCGTTTGACACTTACCACTGTGGATTTTCTCGTGTCGCTGGAGAAGATACTTCTGAATAAAACTCATGTTGCACTGGTTGCATCTGAAGGGTCTTTCACCTGAAATAAAATCACAGAGATTCTTTCAGTTACAATCTTGTCTCACTTTGATGGTCAATACCCTTCTGTGAAGAGCCAGGACAAGAACAAGCACCTGCACAACGTAATACAAACCAAAGCAATAATTATTACTCTATTTTTTTTCCTGTCACAGGAAAAAATAGATAAACCTACAATAAACAAACTTGAAATGGAGCATGTGAGGCTTATGCAATAGATTGTGTTGCATTTCACTGATGTTTGTGAGACTGTCTTTATACAACCCAGACTTGTGAAAGAAAACTTAAATCTAAACACAGCATCAAAGTCTGAATTTAGAGAAACCTTTTCGTCACATATCTGAATTTAATGACGGTCAAAGTGTTCATATATTTGCCAATAAGTTGCAATAGGAGCACAAACTAAAAGGCAGCACACAGTACAGGATGATCGCTATAGGCAGATGATTACTAAAGACGAATTGCATAGCTTCTCTGATAGTGCACGCAAATTTATCAGCCCATCCAGCTCACTCTCCTACTCTCTCGCTGACACAAACACACGCACTATGCCCGACACGCACTCTCACGCGCACACACACGTCAGTCGCACAAAACAGGATGCTGAAGAGGACAAATTGGTGTCTGGTTCGTGAGCAGTTTAGCCAACGTTGTCAACATTCAGTACTGGAGCAGAGAGCATTGACGCACCAAACAGAAATAAGTTGTGCTTGTTCAACGTCACACTGCCGTCAGTTTCCATCACAGTTTATTCATTTTGAGACAAGACTTGACTTTTAAAGTTTGCAGCTTCCAGTGTTTTTATCCCACGTTTCTCTGAGAACAACAAATTTAAATGCTGGTTTTGTCTTCTTGTTTGGTTTAAATAATGTCGTATATGTATATGCAATCATACATGTTCAAAGGGCTGCCCCACTCTGTCCATACCTGTGACAACAAGACCAAAAATATGTGGAAATGTACACAAAACAGTGCTGAAAACTACTTTCGAGGACAAAACTTGGTTGTGGACAAGCCACTGAGATAATGCTTTTGTAGTGTTTTCTAATTAGGTACACAAAAAAACTATGTGACGCTAGTACTGTACAAACTGTGAACTGTAATGCGACATTAATTTTCATACTGATGACATCAACATTTTCTTCCTTGAGCTGAAAATATCAAAATAAGAGGGAACATGGCAGAGAGACAATATGATGATGGTGGAGAGAAGCACAGAACCATACCAGTGTGAATGAGGACATGTCTGCGCAGGTGATAGGAGCTTCTGAACGATGCAGCACAGTGCTCACAGATGTGAGGTTTGGTTCCTGGCGACAGGCTGCCTCCATCTGCATCCAGCATCATTGATTGCTGTAGAATGATTGCAGGAGAAAGAGAGGGGTCAGATTCAGTCAGTCTGAAATTCCCTCAAGGCGTTCCTTAGAGATCTCGTTCAAAAGACGGACATGAGGTCATTGTAACCTTGATCATGACTAATAACGCTCTGCTTGGGGCAGCGGAGCTGTGCATGGCCCCCTGGGTCCCCCCTGCCCATGTCATGTATATAGTGCTTTCCACATTGTTTCTGGACTTAAATAGACAAAAGCAAACATTTGTACCTATACAGAAATTATTCTATGTTCAATGAGTACATATAAAGTAAATTCCCTGATGTTATCGACAAAAACTAACAAGAATGGATTACGATTTATTTTGAGTTCTAACCACTGTGTAAATGCTAATGTACATGGGTGTCTTTGGTAAGGATATATGCTAAAATTCACCCACAGATATAGAAATAAACAGACCTTTGCCTCGTTTCTCTTCTTTCTTGGTTTACCCTCCTGTCCATCACCGTTTGACCTTCGACCTTTTCTCCCAGCGGGCTCCTTTCCTAACTGACTCGGCAGCTGTGAGGATGACAAAGGGAGAGGGAGAGGGCCGTGAGAGCAGGCCACAACAAGGAAATCACTTGACTGGAGGTTAAGGACCTTTAGTCAAAAACTATCACAAACAAGTCCATGTTTGCTGCTCATGCAAACAAACCATCAAAAAGGGAAAAAAACACTTGGCCAATATCTGTTGGTTGTGGGTTGGAGACTCATTCTGCAAGATGTGGTTCTAGTGGGCGGAATAACAAAGCCTGAAATTTATGGCTCCTTTATGGATAAGCAGCCTGTAATTCACTCAGAGAGCCTTTCTTATTCAAACCAAAGAAACATACAAGCTGCTCACCTCACATACGAATCTAAACACCCAAAGTAAATAACTGCTCACTAAAACTCTTCACAAACAATCTGACCAAGGTGTTAATTCAGAAATTAGGAAAATAGCCTCTTGATCTTCCTTTAATTCTTTCCGTTTATCTTCCTACTCTGCCATCTCTCCCTTTGCTAACACTCTGCTCCTAATTTCCATATGGAGAATGACGAGACAAATGCTGTTGCACCTGCTTTTAAAAGGAGCTCAGTTTTAGGGTAAAAATGTAAAAAAAAAAAAAAGGTTTCAAAAAAACCTGCAGCACAAGAATATGCAGGAGATGAATAATACTGGCTGTTGGGCTTATTTAATCAATACAGCTCTCAAAATTATTCTGCAACAATTTTAACAATCACTAAATCAGTGAATTTTTAAAGCAAAAATGTTCTCTACTTCCATCATCATAAATGTGAGGATTTGGTGCTTTTCTCTATTTCAGTATAACAGTACAGTTTCAGTCATTTATGGGGATTTTCTGCTTTTCTTAGGCTTACTCAAAATTTAATTTAATATCTTTGGATTTTGGTCTGTTGATTGAACAAAACAGGCACAATCATAAAATTAACTTGGTGTTCATGAAAGGACGTCACTTTGCACTTCGCATAAATATCGTGGCCATATTCCCCTTTGATATTTTATTGACCAAACATTAAATCTATTTATTAATGAATTCATGTGCAGATTAATCAATTATGAAAAGAATTGTTCAGTTGCAGCACTACAACTAAAATTAAAATCCTAACCACGTCGGCATAATGGAAAATTTGGAAATCTGTGTTTTCTTTAGGTGAAGTTGTCCTTGAGTAGACAATATAAAAATAAAAGTGTGGCATAGTGCAGACTAAGTGTCACTGTGTTTTTCAACCTACTTCAATCTACAGCCGTGATGATCGGCTATTGTTGGGAGAGTGTGGTTGTGTGTATTTCTATTTGAATGGGCACAAAAGATGTCTGCAATGAATTGCAAGCTTAAACAAGACAGCTGTGTCCTTGCCAAGACATTTTCATTCATGCTGAGGCTGATGACATCATCCTTCTACTCAGAAAGAGAAACGGGAGGGGAGGGAGGGAAGGAGACATGAAAGGGTGCTTGTCTATAGTTTAAATTTTAAGTCATCAGTAGAAATTATATCAACAACTACTTTCTCACAAACACTTCCTGTTCAGGCTTTATAATCTGAATTATTTTTCTCCATAACAATTGATACCACATTACTTCTTCCTTGGTAAATGCATGCTTTCAGCGCTATCCCTACCCCTGTTTTGTCTAAAATTATGCCATAAAGTTGTATTTGTGTAGCAGAAAAGGAGAAATTTGTAGAGTTGCAACAAATCATATTTTCATCAATTAAGCTTCTCATGTTCTTGATTGGTCACTTCCTAATGTTGGTCAATAAAACAGAGGCAGAGATAACTTAATGTAGCATGATTATTATTTACATAGGAATTTTAAATGTGAAAGTTTTAAATTATCTAAATTAAGATTTGATATTTACTCATCTCTGTGTTGATCTCTCTCTGCATCATGCATCTTTCTAGGTTGTATTATAAATGATTTGACTGCAAAGACGGTGTAACTGTAATTCTCTGAAATACTTTGTCTGGTCTATAAAAGGAAAGAAAATAGTAAAAGCTACTGATGACTTTTTGCTACATTACATCTACATTGGATTCTCAAATTAGAGCTGAGATGACCAATCAACAGACAATTGATTTGAGATTTTGTTTATAAGGAAAATTTGCTAAATTTCTTTCTTTAAGTCTCTAAACTGTTACTTGGCAATATGTTTCCTAGTTTGATAGTAAAATCTTTTTTTGGTTTTCGACAAAACAAGCATGTGAAAAAGTCTCCCTGGGTTTTAGGAAACAGTGGGGATTTTTCACCATTTCCAAAAATGTTGTAGCCATTAATGGATAAATTGGAAAATAAGATTATTAAATAAGAAAAAGATCATTAGTTGCAGTCATGTTTTCCTGGAAATACAACTGCAATGAATAATTAATTGCTGAAACAGCTACGGATAAATCATACTTGTAAGCACAGCCATTTATTCAGACGTAGATCAAACTTTAGATCACAATTTGATCTCCCATCAGAGGTACTCACATTGCCCATGTTGAGGTCATGCACCAGCAGGCCCTGGTTGTTACTGACTGTCACCTCCAGCAGCTCTGTGCTCTTCCCATGGCTTCCAGGGTAGAGGGGCAGGCGATAATCATGCTCAGACAGCTTCTCCTGCTTGATACCCATTGAGTGAACATAGTCTCCCACTCCTGCACAGCCAAAGCTGCCACCCTGGGTGCCCATGCTGCAGTCAGGTGAGTCACGCTCCTTCTTCAGGATCATTTCATGCGGTGGCAGGTCCTGCATAACGGAGTGGGCGGCCAGCCGGGTGAAGCTGGTCACCGGCGGGAGATGGCTAAACATAATCATGCCAGGGCCGAAATTGGAGTCCATACCCCCGTTGGAGCGCAGGAATTCATTGCCTAGTTTGTCTTGAATGATGTTCATGGTGAAAGCCGGCAGGCAGGAAAACTATGAGGTGGTAATAAGTGTCATCCTGTGAGGAAAGTAGGTAACAGGTTATAAGGTGGCCTTTAACACACAAATAACAAACATCAGAAAACAATTACAGTGCCTGTTAAGCGTGGTATTCAGGAATCAGTGTCACGGCCTCTGATCTCACAACTGTGCGCTTAGTCGGATTAAAAACTGACGATTTGTGGGTCAACAAAGGGCTTCCGTCTGGCACACTGACAAGAGAAACACGTCGGAGCTGCACTGTACAAAATTCTCTCTGTTTGCTTACAGTGTGCATGTGGAGTATTTCACAAGGGGCAGGAAAGGTCACAGTGACTGCAGCGCTAGACACAACATGAGATGAGGAATGAGAGGATTGGAGTTGTGTGTTAATCTGTTTGATGGTCCTGTCTCTGACCCAGTCATCCTATTTGCATGGGCTTATCTGCCAATGAGAGGGCACAGACACAGACGAAAGGCTGGTGGTGCAACTGTGAGCACAAATCAAGTGCATGCTCTCTACTGGAGTGATATAACACGGCAATACGCACATTAAATGCAAGTGATTGGTTATGATTAAACACAGTTTCCTGGAGGCTGCATTAAAAGACATATACAGTTATTTTTCAGCCACCGCATGAACGACCCATCCGGCTAATGAGGGCTGTCTGCCTGCTGCCAAATGCCTTCAGCTTTGATGGTGAGCTAGCAGCAATAACCCACTGAGCTAACACAAAGCAAACTTTTACACACACGAAACGAGCCGTGTGTTCCTGCAGCTTTCTCGGGTGTATTTCAGGAGATGAACATCGCACTGGCAGAGCCCTGTGGTGCAAGAATGTTTATGAAAAACTACCAAGCTTCATCGCAATTAGCCACCTAGCTAACCATCTGGCTAACCACTCTTGCGGGGCCCTTCTTCTTTGTGATGCAGGATCAGGCAATAATTAATATGGCCATGCAATAATCATCACCGCAAAACGCCGAGCAAACAATGAGCACACAACCCGCGGAGCCGCGCGCAAAGTCTGCGCCTTAAAACCGCGAACAAAGTTAGTTTTGCACACTTCTTGCCTGAGATTAAACAATAGTCATTTAGCAGCATTTAACACCTCACACACGAGACCAGCAGAACAAAACCTGAGAGCTGATGGGGAAACGAGGAAAATGACGATCGCTGGTTTTGCGCTTGATAACAAAAGAGACCGGACCGTCTTACTTGGTCTGTGCTGGCTTTTATCGCAGCTTTCGCCGAGTTGCTGGCTTCGTGTGCCGGACAGTTACCGACTGTAGGTGATGGAGCGACCACACGGGCACGACCCATAACAAACGGCCCGTACAACTCCAGCGAACAATGATGCTCGTCCGGCTAGCCGCGGCGGGCTAACTTAGCAGCTAACTAGCGCTGCGCTTTGTTGTCTGTCCCGTACGAGGAGTTTAACCGACTCAGCGGCCGCTTCTGTCCCGAACCCCCGGCTTTGTGTGTTAGTCTTACCGGCGCGGGAGCATGGCCCGTGGTCGTGGCTCGCCTGGTTCGCCCTCAGCTCCACGTTTCAACATCTAAAGCCAAAACATTGTTTTCCCGCAGCTGCTGGGCTCTTCCATCTTGCCTCGGCGCAGAGGATTCTGGGTCCCGCAGGCGGACCCGTCCTGAACAGAGACGCAATAATAAATAATGAAAGCGATAGTTCATGAAATGACAATGAGAAACATAATCAAATCGTCAAAATACATTTCACCTTACATGCAAATAACATTACGTTTTTTCTAATGATGTTAGTGTGCAGTCGGATACAAGAGCCCACCACTTTGAACAAGGCTCTTTGTTTTAAAAGACAAAAAATAATATGCTAATAAACACAACGGTTTCAGAAATATATACACATGGAATAATTAAAATGTCCCCTCGGGCATAGACAGTTAATGCCCCCCATCCCCCTACACATGGTTTGTATTTGTTTATGTCTCTGTTTGTTTTGTCATTTTGCTGTGTCTTCGTTGCATCTCTTTCTTCCTGTCTTCATTTTACTTCCGTTTTTGGTTGTTGTGCATTTAGTGGTTGTTTATCTCCTCTGAATATTAGTCATTTGCTTTTGGTCATTTTTGAACTCTCTGTGGTTGCTATGCATCTTTTTGTGGTTATCTTGCTCCCATTTTCAGTTCGTTTGTATTTCATGGTTGTTTACCTTCTCTTCGTGAGTATTTTGCTGCTTTTTGTGGTTCGTTTTGCCTCTATTGACTGACCTCTTATAATTCTCTCATATTCTGTTGCAAAAAAACAGCCTCTTCAATACAAATAAATGATCTCCAACAAATCCAGAGAAGTACAATTAAAAAAAATGCTCATCATAACTGTACTTCACAAACTCCTCTATCTCAAAATCTGTAAATAGCATTGACAAGTGTGACTTTTGTAAAGAGTTAAAGGGCTAAACAAAAAAAAAAGTTTTATGAGTGGCCAATCACAATAAAAATAATCTGGAGAAAGTTTGTGGGATATTATGTGACAAACTTTAGGTCTATTTTGGAAGCCAAGGGTATTATTCTGTGGTAGCAAAAACAGGAAACAAAACACAACAGTGTCCACCTTAATCTCATTAGGTAAATTTCATATTTATACATCCAAAGTCTCCCTCGCCTATTAACCCTAAGTAGTTCAGTGCCACACTAAAAGCTCTACACAGCCAGGCACAGGTGACAGTAGCGCTCATATTCACTGGCCTATGTCAGGTTTTACATTTACAAATTTTTACAAATAGCAACTAAAAGTCACTTTATTTCCACTGACATGCTTTTTTCCGACGCAGATAAATAAAGGTTGATAATTTGCAGCTCCAGCACAGCAGAGCGAGCCCTTCAGATGCTTCTGACAGATGTGGAAGTCTCTTAGATCTGCCCACTGATTGACAATGTATACATGTAAAAGCACATCAGAGTGTCCTCTCTCCTAATTGCCTTTGCTAATGAACCAATTAATTCAGAAAACCGAGTATAATCGAAATGCAGACAGTAGAGTAGTGCAAAAAAAAAGGTCAGTGAGTGCATGATGTCCCTGCTCCTTTCATATATCCATGATGATGACCCACACAGATGACAGCGAGAGCTTTGAAAATGCTCTGTAATCTTGGGCTGTTCAAATATGTATGATGGTGTGATGAGGAATCTGCCTGATGAAGTGAATCTACTTGAAAACCATTTATTACAACTGGAGGAGTTACTTCAAGTCAGGTATGAAATTAATTACATAACGGCTTCGGTGTAACCAAGAGACAGATAATAATCCAGAGACATCTCTGATTCACTCACATTTTATAACAATTAATTCTATTATAGCATAAGGACTGGAAACAGAGGGAGACTAAAGCTCATTAATTACCTCGTTTTACCCTGTCTATTTGTTTATTTGTAAGCAGGATTACACAAAACTAATGAACAGATTTCTACAAAACTGGGGGAAAGGACGCATTCATTATACGTCAGCGAAGAACCCTGATGATTTTCATTTCTGGGGGAATAATTCATGGTTCTAGATGAAAAAACTCAAGCATATTTAGTGCACTGATATCTATGAGTGTGTGAAATTTGGTGCAGCTCCCAATTTAAGAGGACTATTCGGGCTTGGCAGAGATACAGTATCCATTCAACTGAGTGCCATTCTAGTTTGCATTTTATATTTTGGTTGGCTAATACTTCAGCAAAAGGTAGTAAGTGTAAAAATGACAAGTACTTATTTTTAGGAGTTCTGCCCTGAGGTTATGTCTCTTTCTGGGAATAGTTTGGAGCGTTAACACTGTAAAATCGTTGTTTGTTTACTGTCTTTATCATGTTTTTTTATTCAAGATTTGATTTTATACAGCTATATAAAATTGAAATATATGATTTAATGGTGGGGTGTAGTTGTATTGAGCAGAAAGCAAGTGAATATTTCTCAAAATGGTAAAAGTGTGGTTCTCAAACTGGGGGGGTTAGAGACACTGCAGCGGGAGTGAAAATGACTAGATGAAAAATATGGTGAAAATTGGATGAATAAGATTTATAGGGAAAACTGAAAACACAAGTTAGTGGATGCTATTGTGAAAACTTTTAATTCATTAAAATTCAACTGGAATCCTCTATCATTGGTAATGATTAATAAAAACTGAGATGTGTGTGTTATTCCTATGTCGTCTATACACACACCAAAGCTCATCAAACACAAACTAGAGACAGAGAGAGGACGTCCTGTAAGTGTGGTGCTACTTCAAGGTAATCTTTTAAATCTCATATGCCAATTAAACTGAGACGTGCCCAATGTATGGCTCAACTTTCCATCAGTGAGCTGAGTGTTTGGGACATAAAGGTCGCAGACATCATGACTCCTGCTCTATAAGTTGTGTCATCTGCCACTGGCAATGATTTGCCCTCATTGTGGAGGGGACAGAGGAGTGAGCATATTTGTACCTGCACAAACACACACACACACATCACAGCTGTAACAGAGAGGTTAAACTGGAAAAATAGGCAAATATTAAATGTCTGTGTATCACACGACCAAGATGATTATCAGGTCTATAACTCTTCATTAATAATTCAGTCTGTGCAGCGTGTCTTTGTTCCTTCCCCTGAATCAATCCCAGCCTCACGCACCACAGACTGGATATGAGTCAAATGTCTTTCCTCATCTAATAATGGAAGCCAAGAAAACCGTTTACAGCAGAGACCCATGGTTCAGTTATTGTCTCTGTTGTGCTTATTTGGATTCCTCTCACTGGGAAAGTCTGCTGCTTATACACAACAGATGGTGATCCTCGCCGTCGACTATCTAATCCTCGGATGTCGGGAGGATCACGGCTGAATATGAGTTCACGCTATCGAGACAGAAGTTTCCTCTCAGCTTTAGAAACCTGTGTGGTGGCATGACATTTCATGGAGATAAAGTCAAATTAGTTTGATTAGAATTAGCAACCCCCTGCTAGAGGTAGAGGATAATAGGTGAAGGCAAATTAAAAAAGAGAAAAAAGTTGAATTCAAAGAGACACAAAATGCCCACAGAAATGTCAAACAACCACAAAGACGTGTAAAAACTACAGAGAGATGCAAAAAGACCAAAAAGGGACACACACTTACTACAAAGAAATGCAAAAAACTCAGTCAAAAATGATCACAGAGACATTAAAGGAATATTAAAGCACTGAATGAATGTACTGATTATTAATAATGTAGTTAACCAGGTCTTTACTTTTGAGTCTTTTTAATCATTTCTAACTGTTTCTAATATCAGTGAGGGTGGGTTAAACCTCATACACATTACATTTCTAGAAACTGAAGCCTCCAAATGAAATTTAACTTGAATCCAAACCTCTAAAATAATTTCCACAAAAACTTATGAGGAAATGACTGCAAGTTAACAACACTGTGATGTTAGTTTGCATTATTTTTATCTGAGTGTACCCTTAACCCTCGACTAGGTGAGGGAAAAATGAAGTTGCATTTCATTTAGATCTACGACTAACAGTACGAATCCTGATGCAAAACTCTCTGCACCATTTCAGATTGATCTGACGAGTTTACAGACACATGAGGAAAACATCTTTTTCATCCAAAGAAAAAGTTCTGACTGAGCTGACGTGTATAAACTGACCCAAAGAAACGTGACGACTGAACATCTTAAACATCTGTTGATTTACAGTTGCTGATTCTCCATAGACCTTTGTCTGTCAAATTTAAAATATATAGATATAACTTTTGCTTTATTAAACCTTTTGTGGTGTGTTGCCTCCTAAACAACAACTAAAAAAGTAAGCACACATTGAGCAACACTCTTACAAACCCAAATCTAAAATGTATTTATTACGTAATTTATTCATGAAGTGCTCAAAATACCTTGAAAGATTATCTTCGGAGCGCTTCATCAATAAATGATGAACTGAACTGATTTTTAGGATGTCTGCAGACCTCTTTCACATCATACACTGGGTCAAAAGACAAATTAGAAAACGGAACAAAAAAGACTTGAGATGAGGGTTGCAGTGAAAAGAAACGAAGGGCGTCTTCATACTACATCTTGACTGAAGCTCAATTAGCTATAGTAGTACTTACATATAATATAGATTCTGTGTTCTATATGATTCAATTAAAGGCAAATGGGGATCCAAGGGCGGACCGTCCATTTTACTACTGTCCTCAGGGAGAATAGTGCAGGACACCCTCCACTGTAGTATAGCCATCCATTGTCGAAATCAATACAAGGGCTTCACAGGAAAGAGGAGAAGAACAGATTTAATGTCTGACTTAAAATGGACAAAGCCTGGAGACAAGTTAGTAGTAAATTGAATCTATTTAAAGCAACAAGTCCAGAAAATAAGACGATTTCAGCGAGTTATTTAAAATTGGAATGAGTCGGTTACTGTAAGTTCTTTTCCAGTACAGGTAAATTACAAGACATTATTACCTCAATTGGAAAGTTTTCAATTTGGCACAGGTTTGAGCAGAAGCAAAAGGAATTACTGGAGCCATATCTGCAATTAAATTAGTCGATGTCCTTCATGTTGCCCCAATTAGAGCATGTATTAGACCAAATATGCACATGGATCGTCCATCCAGTAGATGGCACAGTCTAACTTAACAGCACAAAGATGCTTCAACCTCATCAATTGAGGATCTCTGAGTCTCTGGGCTGTTCATCACACAGGAGGATAAGCTACAGTGGAAAGACAATGGAAGCTCCTTCAGAGAGATGAATGAATATAATAATTAACTAATTAATTAATGCAGTTAAGCCCCAAGCTGATTGAAATTAAATGCACTGAATGGTTGCCCACATCATCCATCCCCCTCTTTCTTTCTCTCTCCACCGAGCGCAGTCTTGTGTAACTCTCCCCTCCTCTCTCCCTGCCCTCTTCCCTCCCTCTCCTCACATATCTCCCTCCTCTCTCACACACTTACCCCTTCATCCATTACAGTCCACCAGAAGCTGTGAATGAGAGACGTCTCCTCGTATTTCGCTTCACCGGTGAGCATCACGCAGGTCAGTCTGAGTGGAGGCAGAGCAGAGCGCACAGCTGCAGCCAGCGACTGGCTGGTGTCATGTGGAATAACTGGAAGAATAGTGTAGGTTTTTAAATAAAATAATAACATCTGTGGTTTAAAAGTAGAGACGAACGCGTCTTTTTTTATTATTCCTTCTATTTTTGTGCGCGCAAAGGTGGCCATGGCGCATATTACGCACTGCAGATAACCAGTGTTTTTGGGCTCAAACAAACAGGAAACATGGACTAAAGGGAAAGTAAGTTTGCATATACTTCAGGAGAGCTCCAATGGCGGCACTTCGCAGAAAATTTGGCGAGGACTACCAGGTGGTCAACACGAACCGGGCCAGCACTTTCTCCGCCCCGGTCAAGAAGAAACGCCAGCGCTTCGTGGACAAGAACGGCCGCTGTAACGTGCAGCACGGAAACCTCGGCGGGGAGACCAGCAGGTACCTCTCTGACCTCTTCACCACGCTGGTGGACCTGAAGTGGCGATGGAACCTGCTCATCTTCATTCTAACTTACACCATCGCCTGGCTGGTCATGGCATCCATGTGGTGGATCATCGCGTACATCAGGGGAGACTTGAACCACGGCCACGACTCGTCCTACACCCCCTGCGTGGCCAATGTTTACAACTTCCCCTCAGCTTTTCTGTTTTTCATCGAGACCGAGGCCACCATCGGCTACGGGTACCGGTACATCACCGAGAAGTGCCCTGAGGGCATCATCCTCTTCCTGTTCCAGTCGCTGCTCGGCTCCATAGTGGACGCGTTTCTCATTGGCTGCATGTTCATTAAAATGTCTCAGCCCAAGAAACGCGCAGAGACGCTCATGTTCAGTCAGGACGCTGTGATTTCTCAGCGAGACGGAAAACTGTGCCTCATGTTCCGTGTGGGGAACCTGCGCAACAGCCACATGGTGTCTGCTCAGATCAGGTGCAAACTCATAAAGGTAAGTTCACAAAGGGATATCATGATAAAACTTACTGAAACCTTTTAATGTAAAAGTTAACAACATTCAGTTACACCTCACAGTCTACAATAAAACATGGAAACAAAATACGCATGAAAATGAACTTGTTATAACTTAATAGTAATGCTGCTGCACTGGTCAGCACTATCAATCTCAGCAGTGAGGAAACTTGCTATTATGGGTTTATGCAAATAGTAGAAGCTTGAGGAAAGTGATTTCCTTTTTGCACACTGGCTGCGTTCTTGACAGACAGCTTGCATCTCTGAAGAATCTTTACTCCCATTTCCCTCCTCTCTCATCTGAGTCCACGTGGATAAGCGATGGTTGCACATTGCATATCAATGATTAAAATTAACCTTCTTTTTCATTCAAAGTGCAACTGTAAGCAGGTCCCACACTATGTGCCTTGTTAAACCAAACAGGCTTAAGGTAGTATTACCATAATCCCTCAACTGCAGGATGGTGAGGCTGAGTGGCAGCCAGGTGGATCCCAAACCAAGGAGATAAGGGAACAAAGGCAGCGATGGGTCTTTTTGGCTAGTGCTGCTGAGGAGAGTGGACACTGTGTCCAGCATCAGTTCCTCTTCTGAGGGTGACACTTGGACAGATAGTGTCCGAGTTGAGAGATGGCACCCAGAGGAAGAAAGATAGGCTCAGTGAATCAGTGGTGAGAGGGAGCTTCACACACTGACACAGACCACTGAGGGGAGTAAAGCACTCCTGAGAGAAAGGTATTTATGATAACTGTGAGGAAATGCATTATTTTGTCTGCTTGGATAATTTGATTGGTCGTCCATGATTTATAAAATGTGTCATGAAGCTTCACACAGTTTAAATATGGCTGCAGCAAAACCCTGGACCAAATAATCAGCCTGTCCACTAATGTGGGTTTGGAAGCTCCTCATCAACTGTGCCACGCTGCCACACTCCACTAATGAAGAGCTCAACAGATTTTTTTTCTTTTTTGTGGAATATGGCTAATGAACCTGGAACTCTGAAAACAAGCAGCAATGCAGAAAATGATCACGAGTAACAGCAAGGTCGGACGGCTCTTCCTTTAATGATCCTAATCGAGCTCCTTTCAGCCACATCCGTGTTCAATGTGCAAAATGGGCCATAAAGAAGACAAATAGCATGGTTGAGGTGCTTGGAGCTTGTTTATGTCTGTGTTTCACTCGGCACAGCCACGGAGAGCACAGCGTTGGTCAGCTTAATGATGCGTGCAGGCAGAGGGGGTGATTCCACAGTCACAAGTGTGGAGGAAGTGAAAAGCCCAATAGGCATAAAGTACAATCACACATGTCTACAATAATTTCCCCCAATTAAGTAAGCTCTCAGCCTCACTATTAGACTCTCTCGACCTATGACACCAACTGTGATACCATGAAATGTGGTGTATTACCAGTACACACTCTTACTCAGAGTGATAAATAGTGTCTTAAAACTGACAGGTTTTGTGTTACTTTCAAATTAGAGGGCAAGAGGCATTGTAAAGGAGACGAGAACAAATGTGACATTACAAGAAAAAACAAATAATTTCTAAGCAGCAGTCACAACCATTCCGCCTGGACTGTAAGAAATACAATCAGCATGAATTCCAAGACCTCTCTACCTACATCATTGTTACTGTCCTCTCTGTGAAATATAATAAATACAGCATCCACTGTGTGCTCCTTAGTGTTTCTTTTTCTTTTGCTTCGGGGCTTTGTGGTCTAACCTTATTCTTTCGCTTCAAAGACTCTTTCAAATACAGAATTTTTGCTGCAGCTCTGCCCGGGTGCAGACCACAAAAAAAGAGAAAGGAAAAAAAAGACCCATAATGCATAAACAAAAGCTTTGTTTGAGCTCAATGTTTCTTCTACCTTTACATATACATGTCATATGTATATAGTACTAGTAAAGTAGATAGTAGATAGATATTTAAGACTGAATGTTTCCATTGCAGTCCCTGTGTAGACATGCTGGTGGTGCTGTTGAACTGCAGCCCTCTTCAATCATGCCTCATATACTCAGACATTTATTTCATCCTGTGTAGATACATTGAGTTTTAGAAAAGGGTTTTGCGATGACTTGTTGCATCTAAAACAAAGTAAATGAAGGACTCAAAATCAATAAATGCACAGAGAGCTTCCTATAAGTCAAAACAAATCAGTTTCTCTGACACATTTTGTACTGTGAGAATTTATTTCTGAGTATTCTGAGTAGTTTTATGTTTAAAACTCCAAGTTGGCTGCATTTTAATTTGTGTTGTATTGTTTTTTTAAGTTATAGATCTGCTATTTGATGGGACTCACCTTTGAAGAGGAGTAAAGAAGCTCTGAATGAAAAAATAAAGACTATGGTTGAGTTAGACGTTAAAGATCTTATCTTTTACCTACTCTTCAGATCACCTACTTATGGTCTTTATCTCATTACCTCCATAAGGGTGGTTATGTTTTAACCCCTGTCCATTTGTTTGTTGGCTTGATTGTTTTGTTAAACAAGGTTACACAAAACTGCATGACACATCGACAAGAAACTTAGTCAGGGAAGAAGCAATTAAATTTTGGTTCAGATCCAGATCAGGGGGCAGATCCAGGAGCACTTTCTTTAACATTGTGAGTTAGGGTATATTCAACATTTTCACCATATCCAGGGAATAATTCATGACTCTTGATTAAAAAAGTCAGACATATAGGGAACCGATTATGAGTGTTTGAACTTTGGGGCAGCTTGATTGAATTAAAGGAAACTGTTGGGCCTTGGTGGAGGTATGTGCTCTGCTGAGTGTCATTCTAGTTCTCTATAAACTATTTAGCCACTACAGTGTTACTCCAGTGATGTGGAGCCACAGTAAAGTCGTCTCTTGCCTCTCATCCACCTGAAGCTCGCAGGCATTTTTAGTGATGAGCATTTAATTTACGTACTCAGCTTTGATTGGGCACTTCATTTCTCCTGCTGCCAATAAATAGGTTGAAATAATCTGTTTACTCAGTGAGTTGCTTTTCTTATCCAAGAGAGGTGCAGTAGAAAATACCTTAAATCGTAGTAAGCGCTTGGCTCCGACACATCAATGCACAGTTGTATGAAGTCAAGTCTTTATCAACCTCCACACGTTTTTGCTCTTGAGTATTTAAATAGTTGTGAATTGTACTTCAATGGTGTTTCTTATTTCACAGTCAGTGGCATATTCTTGCACCTAAAGCGTTGGTAGGTGTCAAAGGGCATTAGGGACGCTTGTTGTCAGACTCCATGTGTTTTCATAGTGTAAGGAATCAAAGCTGTAACCACTTTGTGTTCCACATAGGATTTTCCCTGCACCAGAGGGCAAGAGGGTAAATGGTGCCAGTTGCTGCTTATTGTGTCAAATTTAATATCCATCATGCCACATTTGCAGAACTAATTCATACATATGTTGACCTAACATCCTTTACATATGGGAATAACAGGGCACGTCTTCAGTTTGTCACTTCAAGACAGCATCAAAATCCTGTCCATTTGTTGCTTGGTTTGTTTGTTTGTATAGCAAGATGACGCAAAAAGTGAAATACTGAAAGTATTTTCATGAAGCTTGGTGAAAGGACGTAGTATTGGCCAGTTAAGAAGCCATTAAAGTGGTGTCCAATGAGCAGCATGGAGAAGCAAACTGGCCTCTTCTGTCTCAGTTCCATTCTTGTGTTTGGGGATGTTGCAGACACAGAACCCCTCTTAGTGCAGTACAGTGTGAGATACCAGTGCAATAAAAAAAACAAAAAAAAACACTGACCTTTGCATAGAAGTGAGCCATCTGCACATTCCCAGATAAAGAATTTTGGTCTCTTTTTTTCTCTGGCAATGCCAAAATGTGTTTGCCTTCATTAGCCAGGGTGTCACTGCACACAATGCTCGCAGGTTGTCTCCAGTGGAGTGTGTAGTAACAGGGAAGAAGGCATGTCCTCCATATTTGCAGTAAAGAAGAATATGATCAATACAATCTTTATCTAATAATGGCAGTTCTGTTGGTGTGAATCAGCGAAACAACTTTGATTGGTGCAGATGAGCAGATGATGGTGTAAGTAGTGGTGGAGGAGAGGAAGCACTCATTTTACTTGAGTAAAAGTACAATTTAATAGACAAACATGAGCTAAAGTAACAGTTGTTACCACATTAACTTTTCTACTTACGTAAAAGTAATTAACTACGCTCTTTCAAATGTACTTAAAGTATTAAAAGTACTCAGGGAAATCAATGTGGTAGAAAGTACAGATATTTGTTGCAGTGGAGTGAAAGTGATAAGAACCCAAATATAATTCTACTTATGTAAAGTACAGATACATTAAAAAAAAATGTACTGAAGCACATTAAGTAAAGAAATGAACTTTATTATATCCAACCACTGGGTGTAAGAAGCAGACACACGCAAATATTAGTGGTGCCTGGAGTTTTTTGAGGACAAAGCCTGTTTGACTGTGAGCCACTTGTTGGCGCTGCTGTGTTCCAGACAGTATGTCAGTGAACCAAAGCTTGGATGAACTGTCACGGATGATTGCTGGATAACAGCGGAAATATTGAAGAGACAGACCGACGGGACCTGTCATCCAGAGTCCTACAGTAAGTGGTTGAAATGCAGCTTTGAAGGGCATCCATGACGGCCTCACTGGGCATCCTGCTGGAACATCTCAGCTGAAAATACTGCTCTGATAATACGGCTGAGAGAAAGTGAGAGTGAAGAAAGTTATCGAAAGTGATGGAAAGTGGTGACTGAGCCAGAGAGAATCTCATTGCAAGAGAGGGAAGACATAAAAAGTGTTCCCAGGAGATTTTTCTTTTTAATTGAGTGATTTTAGAAAGAAATCCTCACAGCTGTAGACATCACCTCAAAGGATTGCAGAAAGAGATATATAGTAGAGCCTAGAACTAGTATTGATTTCCGTTTCTTTTTAATAAGAATAGTGATGCAATTATGCTATCAGGTTGTGGAGGTTCGGAGAAAGACCTTGAAACCCACCAGTCATCGATTAGCAAACCCCAGAAGCAGAAAACTATGGACTGCTCAAGATTCTGTCTTTGTATCCACTGTTGACAATTTTTCATCAACATTGAATGTTTTGCTGTTGGAGGGTTCATGCTGAAAGATGCAAGAGCATACACACATACAGAGAGAAACGACCAGCGCTCTGTAGCTGGGATGGCTCGGACTCTAAGTGATGTTGTTGATGGAAACATTGGCTGCGTTCATGACAACGACAACTGATTCTCCAGTTCGGGGTTCTGCTTACTGAGCCGTGCGTCACTGACCTTCGAGTAAACAGGTGAACAGCTCATTGTGCAGCAGCTTTAGGGTTCTTGGGTTAGAGTCTTGTGGTCGGCCTTAACTTACCACCATTTAATTACTGCAGGTTACTTTCACAAAGAAAGTTGCAACCATACACAATCCCTGCAAATGCCCTGCAAAAATACACAACAATACTGCATAACACCCTCGCTGCCTAAAATGAGACCTGAAGTTCACAAGCACTAAAGAGAAGCATTATTCTTCTTGAATGAACTTTACATCTTCAGGCTCTTGACAACAGTAATATCTGAGTCTTGTTTCAATGTTTTCATCACCCAAGTACAAATCAGAGGCAGCACAGTCACAACTAAACACATTTTTGGCCAAGAACATTGTGACACTGCCCACTCCTGCCAAAGTCACTGTGTGTCACAGAGAGAATTAAAACACGTTCCAAGGGAAAAAAAGAAGAGCATCAGCACATTTCTGGATTTAGTATTTCCAAATAATGTCTCATACTATTTATATCCTGGTTGCCCAGTTCCACCCTGGCTATTTTTTATTTTGGTGGAGTGTGAGCCTCCATAGGGACCTTAAGATTATGATTTCATGTCTTCTGATCACAAGACTAACAAAACAGAAACTGGTTTTGACTGAGGGAAAGAAATTATCTTTATCGTCTGCAATCCGTAAGTAATAAAGGTTAAAGTGAGGAGTCAGGGTGTGGCTGTGCTTGTATTTTGTCGTCTTGAGTTCATATGACACGTGAACAATTAACACCAGTTTAAAAAAGAAGTATTGTGGCCAATCTAAATAAGTGTTTTGGATGTCTAACTTTAATCATACCTCACCTTTTACAAACACCAGCATTTATGCAGCATTATACACAATCAGGTATTTTGCAGATATGTCCAGCACCAACATAATGTCAAAAATTTGCTTTTAGATGATGAGGGACTTTTTGGTGTTAAACCAAATTAGTGTGGGCCCTGACACAAACACTTCTCCTTGTGACGGAAGTCACTTTAGGTCTTTTATTTAAGTCTCAGCCAGAAACTGTGAGGTAGAAACATTCTGATGACAAAGCTCCGTGACCTCTGAGTCTCTTCACGCTCATACATTTTAAATGTCCATGCAAGTTTTTAAACCACACAGCCGCTGTCACTAAGCGGTGCTCCTTTATGCTATAAAATAGTTCAAACATTTCACGGATCAAGGATCATTTTTATTATCCCTGTAGGGGACAATTTGTCGTACGGTCAGCTGTGATCATACAACCATCAGATAAACAGTGACGAATGGACAGTTTATATAAAGGTCGACATAAAACTCCCAACGAGATATTTAAAAGGCTGATGGCAGCTGGGACAAATGAGTTCTTCAGTTTCTTTTTTACTAAATGTTTGACTTAAATGCTACTAAATCAATATTTTATGCTTGTTAACCAGAGATAAATAATTGAATTGACAGTTGCTGCATTAAAACACAGTGTAGGTAAATAAGCAGGACGTAAGAAGGTGGTTTAAATCTTTTTCAGATGTTGACTGTGATGCACAATGTTGTTTTGTGACCAAAAGAGGGGGAACAACAGATGTTTGTGGACAGACCTTTTTTCTAAATCATACTGTGGACACAGTTTTTTTTACATAAACAGAAATCAGTTGATTCAGTGTAGATAACGTCTTAAACACGATTACATTTTATCACTATAGGAGAAAAATGGGCTGTGTCCATTTCCATTTATTGTACTCTTGATTCAATCTGAGTGTTTTATCTCACACACTTGAGGCTGGCCTGTGTGAAATGTTAGACTCGCCCAACCTTTCCAGATGCACAAAGCAGGCAAACAGCAGAATGGAAGCCTTCCTGATGCGGCTGGTTTCGACCTGAATGCATACAAACTCTTCTACCTTCCCTTCATGCTGCTGACTGATGAAGGCCCAGCAGAGAATGGAGTGGAGTTGAGTGAAGTTAAGGCCACGTCAGGTCTAATCAATTTTATTTATCACCTCTCTTCACCCATTAGCATTGTTCACACCACAGAAAATCCTTTTGTGTTTATGAATCAAAACCATGTTGTCTTTTTTACAAGAACTAGTGTAGTGGCCATTCTAAACCTGATTGGAATGGGCTGTTTGTCTGTGGTAAAGCTGCTTGCTGCAGAACTCTAAAGCTGCACGACTGCTGCTGCACAAAGAGCTGTTCACCTTTTTATTCAAAGCTCAGTGAAGCTTGACTCAGTGTACAGAACCCCCAACTGGAGAATCCGTTGTCATCGTGAACGCACTGTGTCTCTGTTGTCGTGATTGACAGCATCACTTAAGTTGATGAGTACCAACTGCCGCTGCTACAGAGCACATGTCGCCTGTTTATTCAAAATGTATTAGTGATGAACATATCATGTTTCCCCATTGCACCAAATTCAACCCTTCACTTCCTTAGGCCTTTAACAATACACAGGCCAAGTGTAAAGCTGATAAGATGATGAATTCTTAAGATATGCAAGCCACATAAAGACAGACAGTTGGAAAGACAGAGATTTGTCGGAATTGTTAACTAGATTGGTGAGTAGTCAAATGTGATGGGTCCATGTTAACATGCTCATCCAGTCATTCTGAGGTAACATCTCCCCAAAGGAATCATTATAAATGACTGAACACCAGTCTCTGGGAGACAGATCTGTCTGTGTGTTGAACAGAGTGTCAGATTTACAGAAAAGACAGCAGACAAACTCGGCTATCTCTGAATCTTTGTGCGAGAAGAAGCGTATGACAGTGCCAGCAGTGAAAGTGTGAGGAGCTTTGCCTGTCAATGTTTGCATACAGTCATCCATCTTTTTAATCTTAAGCGACAAAGACAGAAACGGAAAAGTAGAATTTCCCTAAGCTAGCATGAGATAACCCACATGGAGGAACAACGCCAAACAGTATTCAGCAGCCTGTAAGCACCCGACAAGTGAACAATGTCCTCCCCGACATGAAAGTCATTTTTCAACATAATTCCAGAAGAGCATCTCAATGATATTCACAGAAGATAGAAATAGAATGCAATGCTTTCTGGCAATGCAAAAAAAAAGCCTGTTTACTCACACTTCATTCACAATTTGTGTCTCGGAGGGATAAATTGGGCAATGTCAGCAGGAGGTCAAGATGAGCTCTGACTAAAGTACAGGAATGACCAGGAAGAGACACAACAGAAGGTTTAGACAATCCACTGAGAGTCAAATTATTTTTACTATTTTTTATTACTATTTTGTTTTATTTAAGTCACCAAAATTATGTAATACATTAGCCAGTTAAAATGCCCTTTAACAGAGAAACTGTTTTCTGATAAAATCCTGAACCTGAACACAATAAACCAATCATGACTTATCAGCTGTAACCAGGTCACTGCAAGCTTTAATGTTCTCCAAATGTATGGGGCTGTACTTCGAGACACATTTTGCTTCGGTATCTGAAATGATTTGAGTAAAGTGGTGTCTCTTTTTAACATTTTTTCAAAACCAGAAACACAAATGTAAAAGCAGCAATTGTGAGCAAAGGCCAAGTAGGACACCATTGATTAACAACATTGATTTGTCTTCATTCTCAACTAGCTCTTCCATTGTGTAGAATCTTCTGCCTGTGTGGAACTTAGCTGCCATTGGAGTCAATGATAATAATAATACACTTTAATTATACAGCACCTTTTAAAACACTATTACAAGGTGCCTTAGAAATAACAAATGAAAAATTGAAGGCATCAATAGAAAACCAGCACAACTATGGGAATTGTCTTTGTGGGAGTCATGTGCTTATTATTTTATTTTTATTTTACAACTACATCCTACAGTGAGATCCAGAAATAGAAGCATGGGTTGTAAAGAATGGGGTGGGACAGTGTGTGTGGGAAATCAATTTGAAGCTGTGTGGTGCAGGAATAGTGTGTTTGTGTGAGTGGGTGGCTGGTAGCTGACACATCCCAATTATTGGTTGTGGGTGGAAACAATGAAGAAAAAGATAAAAGGGAAAAAAGAAACTTATGTCATTGAAGACTATAAGAGAAAATCCACACTGCACTTTTTTTTGTGTTTAATTAGCTAAAAACCGACAAATTTCGGTATTTATACTAAAATACCAAAGCTGTGGAAAAAGATACATGCCTCCTTTCTGAGAGGCGGATGTGAGCAACATGGCTTCACATTTGAGGGGATGAGTGGAAAAGTGGAAAACAGGCTGTAAAGTCGGGGGAGAGAAGGATGAACAGATGGATCAGACAGAATAAGACAGAAAAGGTAAAAATAATTCCAGGAACCATTGGTGCTGAGCGCCAACATCATCAGGGCAATTAAATGCTTCCGCACCAATTCACACTGTGTGGGCAAGTCCTGTCCAAACACAGCCATCTCATACGTCTAATAAATGACCACCAAGACAATACTTAATTTCCATTTTAAGTAAAGGACTATATTTTGTGCCAATAAAAACAACGTTATGATCACAACAAAGACATATCATCACATTTTAAGTACATGCAGTGAATTTCTTAGCAAACATTTGCTTATTCACACGTCCAACAGTGACAGAAAAACACGTGTTCAACATTCACTTTCTTTTTGTCTTGTTTTTGCTCTGCTGCTGCACATGCTCCACCCTGTAAAAATATCTATTGCAGTCACTTTGAATAAAAGAGTAAAAACACTGTGCATTTAATCCTTTTTTTTCTTTCTTCTTATTTTACATCTTTTCTCTCTGTCCATTCCTTTCTCTCTCTCTTTCAGTCTCGTCAGACACCCGAGGGCGAGTTCCTTCCTCTGGACCAGTGCGAGTTGGACGTTGGTTTTGGGACAGGTGCAGACCAGCTCTTCCTGGTGTCCCCTCTCACCATCTGCCACGAAATCAATCCCAAGAGCCCCTTCTTCGAACTGTCCCAGCGCTCTCTCAAGAACGAGCAGTTTGAGATTGTCGTTATCCTCGAGGGCATCGTGGAAACCACTGGTGAGGAATCTTTACCCTCCACTTCTTACAGCTCTTTGTATCCTGTACCCACTTCTAATCTGCATGTACATTTCAATATTGATATCAACCCACATAACGTTACTATCTAATAAATACTCATTATCTGGACTGCAAGATCTCATTTCCCCGCCTTCCCACTTTTGTATAGTCGAAAAATGCAGGAAAAAAAGTGAGAATAAGAACAACACATTAGAATGATGCCGTGATTGAATTATGAGGGATATTTTATTACGCTAGAATTGGTTTATGCCCACTCTATGCATAATAAAATCCTGTGGTCATAAATGCGTGTGTCACTTTGATAGATGAGATTTTGGTAGAAGGTCCACTCCGTTTTTTCAGTCAGCTGAGAGCAGAGGTGATTTGGAGCCCGTGAGACATTGATATTTACCCACCACTACATGCAGCCATGCTGGAGTATGCTCTGCATCAACACTGCTCTCTCCATTGCATATTTAACAGCATGATTTTTCCCCAAAGTCCAATACAAGTAAATCCAAGTCCCCTTTTTCAGCCCTGCTTCGATAACCCTCGCCTTGCCAACGCTGTAGAAGGAACCACAGAGCTGAATAGGCTTAGAGCAGGGGGGAGGGATCAGCAGGGAAGCGTAGAGGCAGGCAGGCAACACAGTCTGTGCTCTGTTGATAATACCATTAATTCAGGGTGCAGCCAGAAGTTCAGAGTCTCAGCGCTGTGGCACTCAGGGCGGAGGGCTAGAGGAGGGAAGCTCTGGCAGTGTCGCCTTCACTTGGCCACGATATCCCATCATCCTCACACTAACACACATCCAATTAACGTGAACTCATGAACAAATATCCCCTCACGTCCATCCGCTGCTGACAGAGCTGTGCAGCTTGTGCATTGTCTCCCCAACTCATTCCTATTACGTCTCAACCAGAGTTGACAGTTTCCACTCAGCCACTCTGATACTTGTCAGATTTAGTTCACGTCTTAAAGGCAGTATTGGTTCCATTTTTACACATAAGAGCATGATTGACCTGAAATGTAAACTAAAGGTTTTTCCTATACATCTGTTGGTGACCCTGGGAGGGATTAAGCACCAATAGTGAATGTTCTAGTGGAGAATTTAGTCTCTAATAAGCAACACATTTTACAGTTTTATTGTTTGACTCTTGGTGACTCATTATGACAAACTTGGGTTAACAGACATATAATAATATTCGAATTGGCAATCAATTCCAAACCATCATCAAATCAATCCACTCGTCAATATTTGACTTGAAATGATTTTTTTTAAATCAAAGATCAAACGTGCTCATCTGATTCATAATAGACCCATGCAAAACCACAGGACTCAACATTCATGAATTTATTATAAAAAACAAATTCAAATGGGTACCAGGATGGACAGTCACAATTATCTAAAACAGACCAGAGGAAAATAATATTTTTGTCCTGTTGTGATCACCTCAGTTTAACACTTATTGATACAAAGATGAAAAACCTGCCCCTGAATCTTGATTCTTAGGAATCAGAACAGTGAACACACTTGATTTTAGTCCTTTTACTCTTTTTGCTCTGCCATGGTGTCTCTGTCGGCAGGTTACACTTACATTAATATGCTGATGACACACACCTCTATGTATGTGATGTAATTTAGATTCTTACTAAGTAACAGTGGTCAGATTTAAATAGAGTCACAGAAAAGGCAGAGGACCATAATACACTTTCTAGCCAGTGCCAGTGAAGGCTACTGCCAGGAATTTTACATAAAGTCCTCTTCAGGGGCATCGTGCTCGATGCCAAGTGTTTGCATAGCTGCACTGAGGGCTTTTCTTTTCACGCACGATCCACTCAACATTAAGCAGCGGGTTGAATACGCCTATGATGCCTGAATGATGAAATAAAACGGCTTGCATGTCAGGCTCTGAAGCAACTAGCTTCCAGTGCTCTGGTATTGTTGCTGACTTGTGTTATTACAGTCAGCAGAAATACAGTCATTCTGCTGGTGGCTTCAGGAGAAGACAACTGGAAAATTATGCCAGACTCACTTTAGTCTTAAAGCTTCGGGGCTAATTAAGAAATACGATGACCTTTGTTTGGATGTGGACGGTTTTCTGTGGCTGAAGATGAGTCGTGAGCCCGGAATAGCATCAGGCTGTGACATAACACTCCACGTAGCATCCCTCAGAGGAACAGGGTCAGGCTTCTACTCCACAGTGTTTAGTGAGCAGTGTTTAACAGAAAAGCTCAGGTTGAAGCAAAGCCACTGGATCAGAAAGAAAAAATGGCCTAAGTGTTTATTGATCGCAAAAGACCTCCAAGCAGGCATCCGAATGTCAAGAATTTTTTTTACGAGAGCTGAGGTCAAATTAAAAAGTGTGTTTCGGATACTTGGAGGCTGTTTTAATCCTGTTTACGGCAGACACACAGGCACCAGTGTCTGCATAAATGATGACCAATCTGCACACCAACAAAAAACTGCCAAAAGACATCAGGAAATCAATGGATAATTGATTTGAAGCCAGCGCACTTTGCAATCAACACTACATGTAACAATAAATATGTGTTAAAGAAAAGTCCCATGGTTTCTGCCATTGATATATTGATGTGACAATGGTGCTGGGCAACTGCTAATTATGTTGATCAGATTGCACAATTATCACAACCAACACAAGATGCACTGATGACAAGCATCAGTCGCCTTTTACTTATAATAACAGCACAAAATGTGGGAATCACTCACCAGTTCATGGAGACAGCACTGCTACGAGACTTCACTGAGTATAGTAGCATTATGTAAAGATTATTCATATATTAATATGTAAAGATGTCCTTTATGCCACCATCTGAGTTATTCTGTTTATATTGGAGGCGACATGCTTGGAATGTGAAAAAACATCATGTATAATAGTCAACAGTAATACAGATCCAGACAACTTAATCCCAGAGGGATAATTCCTTCGTCTACCCCATTCACATAAATAATGATGATGAATAATGAATAAATTAATTAGTAGACACAATTAGACATCAACATGCCTGTGCACATATCAACAACAACAACCAACTTCAGGAATGTATTAGCCTGATAGCAGAGGGAATTAAGGAATTAAAGCAACAATTCATTTTATGAGTAGCCACATAATGAAAATATGATTATGAAGGCTTATGATTCCTTTTGCTTTCTTGACCACTCAATTCTTCCAGAGGGAGCACAGGTCTTTTTGCTGGACTCCAATGATCCTGGAGAAGAACTTCAACAGCTTTTATCCTTGACAGAAAAGCAAATAAACCCACACAAAAACGAAAATGTTGAACGATTGAACATGGATAAAAGTTGCATACAATGTTCCCACAGACACCAGAAGAGATGAGCTCCTTCAGCAAGTGTTTTCTATGGTTTCCCTGCTTCACAATGTAATCTGTGTTTGCATCAAATCACCGTGTAGGACACTGGCTTTAGCTTTGACACTGTACTTTGCGTAAAAGCTTTTAAGTCTTTGTGAATTATGGCCTGTGAATTCACTATTCAAAAAATATTTACATCTCCAGTAAGTGACCAAATTGAACTATAGGAAGAGGAATGAGGCAGCGTTTTGATATGAAAGTGCGAAGCACAAAGAGGGATGATGGGACGGAACGCTGTCCTTTCACATATTTTCTTTTCAGCCAGTATTTGTTTTGTTGGAGCTTGACCCTCATTTAATGACAGTTATAAAAAGTACTACCCTGTTCATCTCTTGTAGGTATGACATGCCAGGCACGGACATCATATACCGAGGATGAGGTTTTATGGGGCCATCGCTTCCTGCCGGTGATGTCCCTCGAGGAGGGTTTCTTCAGGGTAGACTACTCTCAATTCCACAGCACGTTTGAGGTGCCGACACCTATGTACAGTGTCAAGGAACATGAAGAGAAGAATTCACTGCCCTCGCCTCTATCTACTCCCGTCCCTGCACTCAGCGAGAGCCACGGCGCCAGGCGTGACAGGGTGTTTTCTGTGGATTACATCCACTCTTTAGAGGAAAGGGGTCGCCAGGCAGGGGCCGGGGGTCGACTGCCAAGCAAGCTGCAGAGGATGAGCTCTTCTGGGAAGGAGGACCTGCAGAGGAAGGTGCTTCTGCTCAGCTCCCAGCACTCTGAGAAGGCCTGCAGCACAGGAGACTTGCCCCTGAAGCTGCAGCGGCTCAGCTCCTCCTCGCCGGTACCCGAGGCGGAGAATCGGCTGCAACTCAAGTCCCTCAAAGTGGGCTTCGAACCCATGACCCAGTCTACTGGAGACTTGTACCAGCACAGCCTTCAACCCTCACTGTCCCCTGCTCCGGTACTCATGCACAGCCCGTTGCTCTCAGCTGGAGGGAGGCCAGAGGACAACCTGCCACCGAAGCTACGGAGGATGAACGCCGACCGCTGAAATCCAGACAGCTCCTGACCACAACAGACTCCCTGTGAGCTCTGACTGCCGACACACAGGAGGAGACAGATTAAGATATGTACTTTACCATTCATAAGAAAAAATAAATGGTTTACCAACAATTTCAACTAAACAACCTTTACTGGAATTACTGTGATTTCTGTATTTCATAGCAGTGGGATTCATGCAGCCGTTGTTACACACAAAACAAGTAAACACAAACTTCATGCTTGATGCAAACTTGATCATTCTGCCAGAATTGTGCATGTATACACTAAATCCATTGTTTAATGCACCACTACACTATATAGTCAATCTTAGTTTTATCTAAATATAAATTATATTAAGATGATAATAAATGATGTTTGATCATCAGCCTCCTTTGTGTTTTTATTGTCGTCACACACACACAGAAATAATCAATGTTTAGTTTGTGCACGCATTATAATTGTTTGTGCAACAGTTCTGCCAGATGTCAATAAGTAAACCAAAAGTGCAACACAATGCAGTTTTAATAGGCAGCTCTTAATGCCCTAAATCTGCCCCCTTGGCAAGCGACACTTAATGCAGGAACAATCCCATAATTCCTCAGTGCATATGAGAGAGAGAGGGGGATAATGAGCTGCTGCTGAGAGAGAAAATATGAAGGGTGTTTATTGGAGAAAGGAGGCTGATTAGAGTCAAAGCTTCGCTCCAGACAGAGGAGTAATGGGATCACTGAGATCATATCTCAATAACACATCCAAACGATGTATTATGTAGACACTTCTCAGTCTTACTCTTTTTATCCAGCTATGTAAAGTATGTGAACACAAGAGGTCTTATTTAATGGTCAGTTTATGTATCTACCATAGACTGTATACAAGGATTGATGATTGATGAGGTTCTGCTCCCGAAAAGTGAAGCCAAAGCATCACCACCTGGTGGCTCCCTGCAGTATGAGTTATAAACCCTGCCTCCTCCATGTCAGTGCATGGGATATGGACCAATCTTTAAAGTCAAAGTACATGCTATTTCTGTCATTTTATGTAGTTCTTATCACACTGATGTATGTTCAAGTGTTCAACTTTCTGTTAGATTGTTTTTTATAAAAACAGAGTAAAACTTAGTTCTAACCCTTGGTAACTACTGCGCAGACTCAGGCTACAAATGCACCAGTTGGCGGTGTTCATATTTTGGATAATTTAACAAAATTTTAGACTCATTTCTGGATAGTGGGAGGAAGAGGAGATATGTCGTCCATCTGTATAAACACTCTATGGTATCTCCAGTCAAAGGAACTTAAATAGTAACAGTATAGGGCAAGAACTGTGATGTTTTCTAAAAATTCTAAAGAAAACCGATTACAGCAACAAGAAGCAAAAAACACACGCTTCACTAAATCCAGGGACAACCTCAGCACTACTAAAAGCTTCTTCAGCAGCACAGGGTCAGCGAGTGTCTACAGCAGCTAAGCCTTAATTCACCTCCACCGCAGCACAAAGAGAAAAATCAATGGAGGCAGGAGATTTTCCCTTCCTCAACTGCACATTTGCAGAGACCTTCCCCCACTACCATTCTGTAGCTTTGACCACGCACTCAATTTACACACTGTCTTAACTGGTCCGCACACTTCATCCCTGTAATTTAGCCACATACTGAGCTCTGTGGGTGTTTTGTATAATTACTTCATCACTGTTTTCATGCTGTGTATGATTTGCTGAATTGTATGACAATGAAACGAAATGTGCTCATTGCAATTCAGGCCGCCTCACACAAAACACAGACAAAATTATGCTGATGTATAAGTTGTTATTTCTGTACATGGACTTGCAGCCTGTCAGAGTGCAGCTCATCCACCCACAAAAGCAACAAATACACTGAAACGAGTAAATACATCATATAAAACATATGAAAAATAAACGAATAAGGTCATACACAAATACAATAAAAACAATTATGTTGAAAAAGTTCTAAATCACAAAGAAAGTCAGTTTAATCTCTTTTCAAAAAATAGAAAAAACTATATTTCATTCTTTCCCACCATATAGAATTTGGTTGCTGTTTTGTCATATAGCTGATTCATTTACAACGAACAGTTCGTCATGTCTTTGTGCTGAGCTGCAGCAACTGCGAATGTGGCTAATTAGGCCACTTGTGGTATCCTAAAGGAAATGTGCCGGACTGCTCCACCCAATTGAGATACCGTACACCAGCGTGTCTGCACACGCACACAAACAAAAACACAAGACACACAGACGTGCAGAGATGCAGCTGTCAATCAAAACCCCCACTCCCTTCCACCACAGTCACCACGGCAACACGCAAACCTTTTTGCCTTGCAGCAGTGGGGATAAACATACAGCTGAGGTGTGTGTGTGTGTGTGTGTGTGTGTGTTTGTGTGTGACAGATATCATCTTTTTCCCCTGCTCTCATTAAGCAAAGTCTAACGCATTTAAAATATGAGTGTATATTTGTGTGTGTGTATAAGTAGTGGTGTGTGCAGATGAGTTGAACAGCTGATCTAAACTGCAGATATCGAGCGCCTCATCCTCAGCCCTATTCCTTCTTACCCGTGGAGACTAATCCTGTGGGAATAGAGAAATAGAAAGATGGCAAATAACATCAGAGGCGCTCATCTTTGTGTGCGTAGCATTTTAATTTAAACTTGTCTGCTTTACAATGGAGGTAAACACTGGTGACCTGCTTTGAAAATAATGAATGGCTGACTGCATTGATTTTTCCATGCATACATTACCATAATACTTGCCCATGGCCACTTGCGGGGAATGTCTATAACAATATAGACAACAATATTGGTTCTTTAAACTACAGCGTCTGTAACTGAAGTGTTGGAATGAATAGTTCATCGTCGGAGAACAAACGTACAATCCGTGCATCCTCTGGGGATGCCCCTCTCTTTGCGCCACCTAACCAGGCTAAAGATCGAAGGGCCATTCAATACCTGTCTTGCTCCAGCAAATTGGGCCCTGACTGGCAATGCAGTCTTACGCTACAGCGCTTGCATAATCACTGGGATCTGCAGGGAAAGCCGTGTCAGGAGGGATTAGAGGACAGAGCTCCATTTCCAGCAGAGAGAAGTTTGGTGCACACCGGGCACAATGACCTCGCATCCCCTCACGTGGAATCAATAACTGTGATCCCCCGGCACACGCAAGAGACACTCAGTAACAGAAATGTACTATTTCCTTCAGAAACAGTCATGATGCCTCAGTAGGACGCGTGTTTGATTTGACTAATTGCTCCTGTTGAACTCTGGACACACGATGGACACATATTTCATATCAGATTAGCATGCATCTGTGTTTTACAGCATCTTTTATGAATTGCAGTTCTTCCAGGGTGTAGTAATAAAAGACAGGGAATTCAGCATCATTCAGTTCAGCAAACTACAAGCCACCATTTCTGTACAGTAGAAGATTTAAAGTAATTTATTTTCAGCTGTACACCTGTCAGCTTCAAAGGCTGAGCTTCTTCTTGTGTCCAACATCCTCAGTGTCTGAATAATCCAAGTATAATCTGCAGCCACAGAGCTAAAGGAAACACAGCAGAAATCAACGTCAAGCCATCAGTAAAAACATTTTCTAGGATTCACACGGACCAACAGCAAATGTATGTGAAGTCACACTGAATTATAAATGTCACTCTTTCCCATATGGACTAAGCTCTGGTGTCGCTGCTCGTTCACCTATTTGTTCTTCCATTTTTTCCGCACAAACTACCCCCAACCCCCCTGGGATTTTGGTGTCATACCCACATCTGGAAAAGCAGGTCATGTGATGCCCTCAGACACGAAAAGTCTGTACACATCCATGACAAAAGAAGCAACTGGAAAGTGAAAAACACATACTCATAAAATACTGTATCATGGATATATTCACAATTTAATAATTAAAGAACAATTGAACATTTTTAAAGGCAAGACACATGCATGTATAATTGGTTCAGGGCAGGTTTGGCCTGGGCAGCACAAACTGAGAAAAATATCTCCAGGCTTGATGACTGCAAATAATGAACCTAAGCTTAAAACAAGAAAAAAATGTTCCAGTTTCTTATTGCTGCTTTGCAAATCACATTTTTCTGCATGAAATGTCAGGGTGTTTGGAATTTGGATTCCAAAGAGGTGTGTTGAGAATATATGTAAATTATAGTCAATAAAGGTTCCCCCCAAGAGTGTCATAAAAACATCATAAAACACACATTATGCTGCAGAGAATGAACTAGAATAGCCCTCAGCAGAGTGCACACCTCCACCAAGGCCCAATAGTCTCCTTAAAATTAATCAAGACTCAAGACATCGAACACACTCAGAAATCAGTCCCCTAAATATAGCAGATTTTTTTTTCATTCTTGATCCATTACCTGGAAAATTGCAATGTTGAAGATGGTAAAAAAAGACAATATTTGATCTGTTGATCTGGATCTGCACCAGGAGTTCTGCCCTGAACGACACCACATCCTTACGCCAAGTTTTGTTAATCCGTCTGGTACTTTTTGTGTAATGTTGCTAAGCAAACAAACACAGATGAAAACATAACCTCCTTGATAATAAAACCTGAAGGTACTTGAAACCTTGCCCCCTCAGGGCCGTTACAACAGGGAGGGGGCCCCAGCTTGGGAGGGGCCCCCTCCCAAGCTGGGAGGGGGCCCCAAAGAACAGCTGATTATGTCAGTCCACGCCAAAACCTTTTAACAAGGCCCCCTAACTTTCTACTAAAACATTGTAAATTTAGTGGTTTGGTTAAAGACTAGACTGTCTATATACAGTATCAAGTGTTTCTGTACACATATGTGCTAACTCACGATCCCACAGATACTTGACTTCACAACACACGTTGTGTGTGTGCTTTCTGTTGCATGACAGGTTGGAGGGTTAATTTGTCAAAGCACCACATAGACACCAAAATCTCCTGCACTGTGATCATTACCTCTTCTCTCTGTCTGTCATAAAGGAAAGAGTCTTAAACCTTTAAACTTGAGAAATGGCTGTCCTCCACATTCCATTTATCTTTTTACTCCTTTCTCCTTATCAATGCATTTAGTTTTGGTCCTGTTCGACTCTTTTACGGTTGCATTGTCCTGGCTACTTTGTGCCTGATAAGCACTTTTCCTCACCGGACAAATCGTTTGTCTGATGCTACCTCATCTGTGAAATTGTACTTGTCACATGCAGGCGTGCGCTTAAACGAAATATGATCACACAAAGAGACACAAATGTGCACACACAATTCGACAACCGAGGCAAGAATGCAAAGGGAGTGAACACCTCCACCTGACTACTATTCAATACCTCACTTCGCAGCCTCCTGTGAAGGCAAGAGAGCTTTACTCTGAGGAAATATTTGAAATCAATCTTCAGACCCTGAAAAGTCTTTTACTTTTTAATCACACTCTTTCACGGGACTTTTAATCATACTTTTCCCACAGACGAAGGGAGTAGTCTGACAGTGATGTGGTCAGTGAGTGAAAGCCAAGAGAATAAAAAGAGACCCCATCATTACACACATCCGTTCTGTCGCTCCATTAGAAAGAACAAAATGACCCTTATCACCCTGTCTTCCCCACAGAGACATAATTGGGTTTTCAGGGGGAAATTTCTCAGGACCTAAATTGCATTTACTCCGTCTCCTTCCAGTGCTGCCCAGCTCAGCCCACCCCTGCAGCGAATAGTTGGTGAGGGCTCCACGGGCAATAATAATTCCTGTTGTCACCCACTAATGGTCATTGCAACATAACTGCATCGCTGCATGGAGAATAATAACATTAATTCTCTAGTGATGGGTGCCGTCAACTTATATATGAGGCCAATTTCTCGGGACGTAAGTAGGATGAGGTGTTGAAATTATTAAGAAAGTGGCGAATCGCTCATTTGGACTGTCTGATTGTTTCTTGTCCTCTGGTAATACTTGACACATAGGTGTGGTTAATCACTTTAATTAAAATAAAGATTTATTCATATAATGAAGGTGATGGTGAGCTTGGCTGCATTAAACTGGGCCCTCGGCAAGAATTAACTATGGGGCCCTATTGATAGCATGAGGGGTGCATAATTTATATACAGCATCTCATACATTTTCAAATATAACAGTTAAGTAGTTTATTTTCTAGAATTTCCACTTGCCATTTTAAGCTGTGTAATCACGTTCAAGCAAAATCCTGTAAATGGGATACCTTTATTAAAACAGTCCAGATTGACAAGCTAATACAACCAGATATTAAGCTTTTGAAAAATGCTATCCCACCTGTAACAGACTTTGGCCTGAGTAGCACTACTTGTGTAGATGTTTTTTGTTCTGCACTGGATTCAGTCCTCAACAATTCTGACAAAATATAAATTCAAAGAGCTCAGGGGGCTTTGGTCCGGACCGTCAGACTTTTCATTGTAGTCTGAACCAAAATAAAGGGTGTGAAAGGTGCCTTGGACCAAAGTCCAGACCAGGGGAGACTCAGTCTGACTAAAACAGGTGGTCTCTGTCCAGATCAAACTGAACTATGCTGCTTGTTTGCAGTGTGTAAACTCTTAAGTTGAATTGGCTCTTTTTCTGTTTCGCCTCAACAATATAATGTTTGAACAACGAGGGCGGTCATCTGTTGCATTTGAACTAGACAATAACTAGTGTGGAATACTGCACCTTAAGTCTTTGATTCTGGTCCCAATAGGATCATAATATTTCAGTGGTAAGGAAATTAAAGAAATGAAATAGTTCATTTATTTTACAACACGATGTAGTGATCACACACCAATGTCAGATGCACTTCTGACCACAAACTAATCAATGTCAAGTGTAGGTAGACGCAGTCCATGTAGGTGATGATCACAGGACGTATGTATGTCATATAATTCTTTAGTCTGCTCTCTAACTTACAATGTAACTTGATTGTCTTGAACTATTGGTGACACTGCCTCCCCATGATTCCCGCTGGTAATGCGCCGTTTTATTCGTATCGACGAGCTTTCAGAAGACCTGCACAAATATGGATGAAATGCACAATGTACTGACAGAATGCTCCTTCGGTTTTCCTACACATATTTAACGCTGAGCATAAATGAGCCTTAAGTCTATCTGTGGAGAACATTTTGAGATCACAGCAGCAGCTTTTGACACAGTCACAGACTCACAGTTTTTCACACAAATGGTCCAACTGTAGACTTCATGATTCCTTTTTATGCCCATCAAAATAGATGAGGCACAAAAAATCGTCACAATAAACTTTACAAGGGAGGCCAGAGTTATGATGTGATTAAAAGAGTGGAAGAACAGAAGCCTTTGTATTTTGGGTACATTAGTTTTGTGTTGGTCATTTCCTTCCAATATGAATTATACAGTGTTATTGAGGTTATTAAGTTAATTAAGTTTCACCTCAGCCCCCTCACATTAAGGGTGCAATCATAACTGTGCTCTTTTGCTTCTATGGTGTACTGATCACACCCCAGAGTCCACTTCTACACTGCAGCAAGGTGAGTTAAACCACCAGAGATTTCCATGGGGGTGTTCATTTCCAGCTATAATCAACATTTTCACTTTTTCTATTGATTTATATGACAATGTTTCAAATGAGGATGTGAAAGGGGTCGCTCGTAGTTATGAACCTTCACAAAGGTATCACTCACATCTGCAGCGACCATCAGCTACAGAGAGATTACTAGAGATTTTCAGCTAAAAGCTCTTAAGCCATCAGCTTCACTCTGACCACTTCTCAGTTTGTTGTTTTCAGCTGCAGTAGGCGACTGTTTCCACTGAAAAGCTCTGACCTCATCTCCCCCATATCTGTGCAAGCAGCTTGTTCAAACCTATGTTTGTTTGATGGCCTCCAGTAATCATGACATGAGCAAAGGAGGAAGTCAGGTGATGTATAGAATGACGAAGTCCACTGCAGGAAGGGGTTGGGGGAGGGATGCGTAGACAAGACAAAGAAGACCAATTCGCATTTGCAGTATTGTTTCCTTTTTAACCATCCTGTTACCCAGTGTGCCGGCACAAGCAGGGTATTGTTTTCACCGTATGTGTGTGCGTGTGTGTGTGTGTGCGAGTGTGTGTGCGTGTGTACAGAATACCTAAATAATGCATGAATTGATTTTCACCAAACTTGGTGGAAATCTTACCAAGGAGGGTATCTCCAGATGATTAGCTTTGGGAGCTCAGGTTCATTGGCAACAACAATATGATCCAAAAAAACACATTTTCCACAATATGTCAGCAAATAATAGGGCCAGAGAGACAGTCTAGAGCTTATATCGATCAGAAATGTATGTCATGAAGAAGTCACAGCTTAATGTTCAAGAATGTATTTTCGAGGTTTGTCTGCATCCAATAGGATTATATCTGCAACCTAAGTCTGCTGCTCAAGATGTATGCTCCCAAATGGTTTGTGCCACAACCATTCGTCATTGGGTTGCCCCAAACGTTGACCGTTTATTGCAGGCAGCTGTCTGCTGTGTCAAGGTCAGTTAGAGTACAACTACCCCAGTACCATCACAACATCAGAGTGCTAGTGTCTTTGCTTCAGAGAGACAGCAGGTTTATAGTCATAAAAGGTCCACATCAGGAAATGACGCATGCTGTTTTCTCTATGGTGACCAAAAGAACAACACATTCTAGTGTCTGATTCTCAACAAGGTGTTTAAACCAAGATAAATACCAAGTCTAAATAAGTCAACTGGTGATAAAGAGGGTCACTTTGCTCCTGTACTAACGTATAGAGCTGAGTTAAGATCACCACGCCTTGGCTTTGATATGTAAAATCTGTCCGTCTGCCTGCCTGACCCGCCAAATAACGAGTGCACAGCTTGCTTCTAATCTATTACTGTTGTCAATACAGCCAAACCCAGCAGCCCACCCTTCCAACAAAAGAAGAATGCACACACGCCGAACATCTGGCCCTCTGTCAGCCTGCCAACTTGCTCGTTAAAAGGAGCCCCAGAAATGTTCAGACATATCACAGAGGCAGATTAATTAAATCACACCAGTGGGGAGGTCTCTTCTGCAAAAAGACCTCAGGTTGCTTTGGTTAACATGCATATTTTCAGCAGGATGTCACTCCAGAGACTCATGGTATTGTTCCCCAAACAAAACAGCTGAAGGTCTCAGTAGACTCCAAATGAAGAGTGTTTAAAACCAACTTTCTGATATCTTAATCAGTAACTTCTGCACACGTCAAGCAGAAGATTAAGAGCTTTGCCTGTTTTCATATTTGTATGATTCATTACATAGAAAATAAAAAGATGTAGTTCAGCTGGTTTCATTTTGGATCAACGTGTACTCTAACCTCCAACAATTTCTCTTTGACACTAACGTTATCTGCAAATAAAAACATGGTGACATACACAAAGTACACAGTTGTTTACAAGACAGTAAAATGCTTGAAAGAAGGAGCTCACAACAAATAGTGGAACAACAAGTATTTATCTGAGCCTGAAATAGTCATGAACCATCAGCAAAGTATCAAGAACCTTGATATAAAAGTACCAAAGGATTGAAAACCTGAAACAGCTGATGAGGCCACGAGTCCCATCAGTCCAGTGCAGTCCCAGCCAGGGATGACTCAACCTTACACCCACCCCTCACCTACCCTGTTCCAGATCATCACTGACAATGAACCTTTGAACTGAACAAATTAGATGAAAAAAACAGTTCTAGTATAGATTTATATTTAATTCTGGGCACACAAACATACATTTGCATATTTGAAGGTGACAAACTTAAAAAAAATGGGACAAACAAAATGTTGAAAGACAAAGTTGGAAAAGTTCACCTGGACTTATGTGGCTTATTGTCCCTGAGTTAAATGAGAAAACAAAAGGTGTTAGAGGACAAAAGAATTCCTGATTAAATTCTAATGCTGCCCAAAGCAAAACTGAGAAAGAAAGAGAGCGAGTGAATGCCAAGTCACTTTAATCTTTCTAGAGCTATTTTCCTTATTGTTTGTTCCACACGGATGTAAAAAAATACTTGTCTTCTGTTTAAAGTTAAAACAAAAATAAAATCCATAAAAGTGGGGTTCGCCCTCCTCAGCTCAGACATGTAGTCTTTTGATTATTTTGGCATTTTAAACACACACAAGAAATGTATTTGCTGTCTGACAGACAGACAGATGGCTCTCCAGGTGATTCATTTTTCTCTGCCAGACATCACTGATGACCAGCAGGAAACAAACATAAATTCATGCAAGCACACACTCACGTGCACACACACAAACACACACACACACAAACGCACCTTTTCAGATTCATAATGAGCCCCTGGGAGAATAGGTACATTGCCATACTGTGTGTAATCCAAGCTAGATGTATGAAGAAAAATTCTTTTCACTTACTCCAAACAGCTGATTACAGATTATGGAAAAAAACATTTGATTTCTCCAGGTCGCCTGGAGTTTCTGATCAGACAGAAAACAGTTCACTGAGCTACAGCGTGTGTCGAGAAAGTAGATTTTCTCCCTCCAAGTAAACGGAGTGTTCCTGTCATAATAATGGAAACAGCACGGAAAGTGAGGTGACATAAAAACTGGGGAAAGCCTGAGTCTTGCGACTCAATAACGGCCTGCCTGAGGATATTATGTTCACCTGATCATTACATTTGTCTAAAGTCACTCTTAAAAACGTGCTTTTGTGGACCTTTCTTTGCTCTGAGAGTAAGAAAGAGCTGTTTATTAAAATGTGGAAATTGAGCCAGTGCTGATTTTCAGTGAGTTCTGCTCTCATCTAAATTTTTTTGTTTTTTTCATCAGGCTGATGAAGAGAGTTACGACATTTGATCATAGCGCTCATCAAATCTTTCAGTGACCTCTTTCATCATGCAAATGGAAACACTGGAGAGCACGAGTCCCATCAGGACTTATGAGCTTCTCTATGAGAAGCTTGAGAGCAGTCAGAATGGATTTATGTATATTAGTGTTCATTTTTGCCTCTGATGAGCTGACAGACTCATGATAAATTATTAGTCATGAGTAAATATGACTGCTGTCAGCTCTCATTTGTGCATGTTAATTGTTGCTGGTGCATTTTTGTTGGCAATAGCTTTAGAGATGATCCTGTAATTAAAGCTAAGCTGTAATGCAAACACAGTCCGAAATAAACGTTTTGGTTTATTTTGGTGTATTTGTCATGTCCCGATAGTCAGATGGAAATTAAAGGTTCAGTGTGTAGAATTAAATGACATCCAGTGGGGAAATTGCATGTTGCAGCTGAATACACCTCACTTCACCCTCCCCTTCCAAACATGAAAGAGAACCTGTGGTAGCCTCCAGTTGTCACAAAAACTCAAAAGATGTTTAGTTTGTCCAGTCTGGACTAATGTAAAAAACAGGGCGGCCTCCGTAGAGAGGACCTGCTCCTTATGTATATATAAACTATTCAAATATAAGGGTCTCATTCTTGTGTAAAGAAAAAAACAATTTGTACAATACAGATGAAACACACTGGTGAAAACATCACTAGGATTATTATTATTCAATTTCTCCCAATAAATCCCTTTCACCTAAATCGTACACACTGCACCTTTAAAGCAAAACCTTCTTGACTGGGGCGAATATTGAGAAACTGATTTTTAGGGCTCAACAGGTAAAGTCCCAGTCCAGTAGCTTATTAAGCCCATGAAACTCCCCTATCTTCCTTAAATTTGACATATTCAAAAGACTTGTCATGAAATCCTCTAATGACCTTAAAATTACTTAAATATAACTCTATCCTCATTTCACGACAGGGATCAATGAATATGCTGATATGGTCCCACCTCTGACCCCGTTTCGCCCACCCTCACAGCTCACCATTGGTTGAAGAGCCTTGTCCAGCTCCTGAGCCCCACCCACAAGTTGACAAGATTGGTTTCTTAGCTTTGTGACATCACAAACCCTATCTGTTTAAATCTGTTTGGTTTATTTGGGGTTCAGCCTGGCATATGTTTTGGTTTGTATTTATGCTTTGATTTCCACATTTTTTTACACCTAACATCAAAATTTGAGTTGAACAAATCCACAAGTTCCAGAGAAACTTTAACTGAACATAACATAATAACACTGTTTTCTGAACCAGCAGCAGGAACTCTAAAGAAGAGAGCTTTGTCGCAAATACAGTCTTTGAATGGCTTCTTTGTTCGCTGCACACCTCTACACACTGGAGGACACCATGAACTCATTGGCGAGCACGTCTCCGGGGTAGTAGGGTCTTGACATTAGACAAGAAACTATGCATTCTCTATTCTATCTCAGGAAAGGCACCACTGTGAATATCTCAGACTCATCAGTGACGCCCTCTTTCCATTTCTTCTGCCCTGAAATATATGTGTGCTCATAGGCAGAAAATAGAGTTTCAGGTATTGTTGTAGCATCGGAGCGATCCTTTTATCAGTTCTATTTAGCGAGGCTCAAACTTTGTCTCCGAAAATAAGCTCTGCCAGCATCTGTGCTGCTCTTTTCACTGTACAAGCCGGCGCCTGATTAAATGAAACAAGCTATTGTTTCTTTTTCTTTATTGCTTCTTTTTTTGTGGCATTGAATTTGACAGGGTCCTTATTTTGGAAGCAAACAAGATGCCGTGTTTGAATCAATGTCAAGGTGTCTGACCATAAAACCAGAGTCGGGTTCCAAATGATCCTGACAGGTCTGTGCGCATGGAGCCGCAACCGCAGGTCACCTGCATTTAGTCCTGTCAAGCATAGTGGGTACACTGTGCAGAGACATTTCCCTGGTGCTAACTGCATCAACTAACATTTGTTTATCATTTCAGGAGTGGAGGCTGCTTCGGCACAACAGTGTAAACACTAATTAAGTTGACGCACTGTCATAAGTTGTATTTGTGTGGGCAGAACATCCAAATACTGTGCGTTGTGTATATTTAAGTGTGTTGCACCACTTTAATCACTGGAGTACAAAAGCCTACACAATGCTGTGTTGCAATAAAAATTAATTAATCATGTGTCTCTCAGTATATGCAAATGCTTACTCTCTCTAAGTCTCCAAGTCATGCAACATTCATGGCCCAAGCATTCATTAAAATTTGACGGATACAAATGAGGGTAAATGAGGCACTGAGACACATCTCACAATGTGAACCGTATTGAGAGACCGCAATAAGTTAGAAGAAAGTGAAAGCATAGGCAGGAGTTTCTAGGAGTGGGCGGTGGAGCAGACAGAGATGTAAAAGCTGCTGTTTATTCAACACAGCTTATTATTTCAATATGTCTGCAGTATACAAGGTGTGTTAGTAGATTCAAGTTTTTATGATACAGTTTATTGGGAGGTGGGACAAGAGACTGCAAATTGGTCTGAATAAGACACAACCATCTGAACAGTGTTTTCTGTGAACCTTAAACTGAATAAGGTCATGCTCAGAATAAACAATGATCAAACATGTGATGGATTCTGACCTTAGTCTTTTTATATACACATGAATATGTTTTAATCAGATTATAATATTAATATAATAGGAATTTTGCAAAATATGTCAGTTACCAACTGTTGACTATCTAGTATTAGGATGCAATGTTTGCTGTGAGTCATAACTACACTCTATTAGCAACTCAGGTAAACATCATAATTAAAACAATATCTTATTCAGAATAAGGTATAAAATCAGAATATGGCTTTCTATGGAAATTTGCGGTGGACTCCATTTTACCCACACCTAAAACTAGAATGGCATTCATTGCAGCTCATACCTCTGCCAAGCCCATAGTCCCTTAAATCAAATGAAGTTGCACCAAACTGCACACAATCACAAATATCAGTCATCAAGATCCATGATTTACTCTCTGAGGGGAAAGGTTGTGAAACATCCCACAAATCAGAAGAAGAAAGTGAATCCTGGATCCACCCCTGTCCTCCCTGATGTATACCACATCCTTCAACCAAGATTCATGGTGATCCGCAGACAAAAACAAAACCAATTTACCCAAATAAGCAAACAAATGACAATAACAGGATTAAGGATCAATCATCTCCAATAAGATGGAGGAGGATGAAGAGGAGGGATGTGTTTTCATCCTGGGATTCAGGGCCTGAGCTGTTGGCAGAAGAGAAAGTGATGCTGAGGATGCTGTTACAAAGTAAAAACCACAGACACACACACCTCCAAGCAGCTTTTAGTAGATCAAAAGACTTGACCCCAGAGTCGAAGCTATCAAATTCTATTTTTCACACACCCCAGAGCAGAGGACGACTGTTCATGCACTTTGGTTTGTAAGGAAATAACTTTTAAACAAATTATACTCTACCTGATCCACAGATCAAATTACACTGCAGTTTTTGGGAGGCATCACTTTTCTCGCACCTTTAGGGGAAACAACAACACAAACAGCTTTTTACTGAAGCTTGTTTGTCATGGTCGGGTCAGACAGACAGATTTGGAGACAATGCATCTCATGGTGAGGGGGGTAAGAAGGAGACAGAGACAGACAAAAAGAGAGAGAGAGAGAGAGAGAGAGACTACCTCTTATCGCTTATCTGACACCAAATCCACATGCAATGCATAAAGCAACACACGAAAGCCATACATGGGCCGTGACAAATAAAAACACACCCAGGGGTTGCCCTGATCGCTCTTGATGTCACAGACAAGACCTCAGAGACCAAAACAGAACTAGAAGAGAGTGATTACCCACTTGCATTGGTGAGTCTTTTATGAATCATAATGTTGCTCTGTCTGACGAATATGTTAACAGACAACTTAAAAGGTTCTTCACTCCCCTCTTTTCCACCCACCTCTTCTCTCTCACCCATTTCTCTCCTCTCACCTCCACCAATCAAGGCCGATGCACACCTACACATCTGCTTCTGGTTTTTTAACTATGTTTGCTCATTGTGGGATCTGTCTCTATAATATTGTAATATCTCGACGGGGAGCTGGAAAGTGATTTGGTGTCAAACAAATACAAGTGAATAATATGTCAATGTTGTGTTTGCTGCTTGTTTCCACAGCTAAGGGGCAAAACATCTCAGCTAATAAAGTTTCGTTTTGTCATAAGGAAAATTTAGCTTTTTCCTTTTCTCACAATGCTCTTATAAAGACAAAATAAGATGTATATCTGCTGTGCTTAAACACTACCAGTCTCTCCTGAGTGCAACCAAACTTATTTGAAATAATCAAAATCAGAAATGCAAGATTGTGAAGTCACAAATACAGAAAGTAATGTTTCAGGAGAGCAGGGAAGGAAAGCTCTGAATCTGACAACACATTGCTGTCTCTCTTTTTGTGATTCATTTGACATACGTCTCATCTGTTAATTCACACAAGTCTGAGTACACGACTAAGCAACTGGCATCTCCGTTGTCAATATAGTTTTCACAGACAGACGAGAGTCAGAGATGGAGAGGCCCTCAGGCAGCGAGGAGGGAAAAAGCTGTAATATTATTAAAAGCCTGTCATATTTGCTTTGGCTCTTTTTCTGCTGGCATGAAATTTTCAGTGTGTTGTCAATATGGAGAGAGTGAGAGGAAGCGGGCGGTAAAAGCAGAAACAGTTGCAGACGTGGTTTTATATCGAACAGCAGTAGAACCTATGTTTGTAGCATCGTCCTCCGGATATTAATACCAGGTTAAAAAACAGAACTCATCACAACACGCCTGTCAACAAGATGATATCAACCGATGACAGATGTATCGATGACTTAAGTATGTGTAAATATATGTGTTTCCAGTGCTGCTCTATTTTAAACAAGGTTTAGATTTGATTTTATTTATGAATGTAAGGAGCCAAAATCAGAGAGGTCAGTTCGATTTTGGATCTTGGTGAAATTGATAAAACTCGTTCAGTGGCTGTTCCAGACCTGCCTGTTTGGAATGAGCTGTTTGTTTGGCCTGGCTGATGCTGGTTGCAGTTTTCTTTCTGACATTGTAAAAGTGACCGACAGGAAGTAAAGACCTGTTGCTGGACTCAGTTCACAGAACCCTGAAGCTGCACCACCGCTGCTGCTCAGACTCAGTATGCAGAACCCCTTTTGATAGTTTTATGTTATATCCTAAGTCTGTGTTTTATTGCTAATGTGTTCTTATTGATCTATCTTATATTAAATGGCTTGATTTTATTGTCAAGTACTTTGAAAGGTGTATGAAAGGTGCTGTATAAATGAAATGTATTATATATTATTATTATTTACATGATGTAAGAAGTTCAAATGTTTAAAATTAAGTTTGTAAAACAAAATAGCTAAAAATGTTGTTGAGTGAGTAAAATCAGTTTTCATTGCTCACTCAAAATCATACTTAAAAATATTCAGTGAATGCATTCAAAGCTGAATTCAGATTAGAGACAAATACAAAGAAAATAAAAAACACAGGCATTAAACATTGGAAATGAAGGGAATTATAATACAATTAAAAAGAAAATGTTCACCCCATGATTCAAATCTACCATGTTCTCTGTGTTCAGGGTTTGGTGTTCATTGCAAATCTTTAAATTTTAGAATGTTTCAGAAATGTTAGTAGAGACTGTGGTGAAAAATCAGGAATCAGAAATTCAACAGTTTTAAATACAGAGCGATGTCTACAACACTGTCAGACTACCACATCTTCAAGAGCACATGGTGCACCTCTGCACTTTAAAAGCATTTTACTCAATTTACCAAACTTCAGCTGAGACAGTCCTGCTTGATGTAAGTCTGTATTTGGGTCAGTGGGAGGCAGTGCTGGGTCTGATCCGATCTGGGTCTGTTTATCGGCGCCACTGTGCTGTGTGCACCCAGGAGAAGCTGGAGTCCTTTCACATCTCCAGTTCCTTAACTGGAGCAGAGCACCACACCACAGAGTCAGCCTGTGTCTCTCAGAGAAACCCTGGGGCTCTGTCCTGGATATGGAAACATAATTCAGCTCAAAACTCCCCTGCAATAATTTGGTTTTAATAATCTTAATTATAATGGGTGTGTGTATTGATGGCTGCTTTGATTTGCAAGGAATTTTATTAACTGGTCTAACAAATTTTAACCCTCCTCACTGTGAAGTGCTTTTGAGTTTGTTGTTTCATTCCCTTTTTATTTTCTGTTCGAATTTCTCCTCTTTGTTCCTTTGTTTGTTCGTTCTCTTTTGCACATTGCAGATAAAACATGAGGACAACATTAAAAACCGTAGAGTTGACTAACATCTCTGGCTCACACACCCAATATCAACAAAAAGCACATACTCACAGATGTTATTAACATGCACAGCACACACACACTCATTGCGTATGCCTGTTTGCCACAGAACCCCTGGACATTATAGGCTGACAAGCGAGCGGCTAAATAAGCTGAGTTATAAATAAAACCCACACATCTGCCTCAATCAGTCACTTCCTGTCTGCGAGAGACAGCCACTAATGGAGTTAATGTAGCCAGTTACCCTTGATGTGTCTGTGTAGGAGTCAGTGATGCCCCTGTCCTTTGCTCTTCCTGTCAGGCTCTCGAGCCTCCAGACAACCTGGAACACGTTGTCCTCGCCTGCCATTGGCTGACACGGCGTGACACAGTCTGACCTTAGAGCTAATAATAACAGAAGGGCCATGCACCCTTATAAACTCTGCTGGTGAAGGAGAGAAGATGTTGACGGATCTGATGGTGAGACAACGGGATCAGACAGGAAGAAACACTGCAAATTGTTGTTAGACACAACAAATGCATTTATGTGTGTGCGTGCCTGTGCTGTGTAAAGGTGGCTGTTAAGTCTTCCCTGTGTTGAGCTGCATTTTCTTTTCAAGCTCCTCAAGAACCAGATCCCAAGAAGATGTAACGATAAAATCATGGCGCCAGAAAAAGATAGATGAATCGATCAATTTGATTTAGAACTGATCAAAACAATATCTGACCCTAGACAGGAGTGGAAATGTGTGTGTCCATGGTTCAAGGGGCAGAAAGTCATCACTTTGCCCATAGGTTGGTTTGTTTTGTTTTGTTAAATTACATACACTTTGAACTTAATGTTCAATTCCAACCTCAAATTGGCCTCAAATTCTGCTCTTGTCGTCGACTGTTGTTTAGTGTTTTTTTTAAAGAAGAAAGGTATTGGTTCAGGTACTGTTTAGGCACCAGAAGCATTTCAAAAGTAACAACTACATACCGGTATCAGAAAATATTCAGAGATACCCATCACTATTCATAAGGGGACGATTTGGCCTTGGAGTAATGAAGTTTAAACCTCAAGACACTTTTAAAGGTTTTTACTCAACATGTATAGTCAATATGTAATAACTTTTAGTGTTGACTTTATTCTCATTTGACAACAAACACAATCTCTCATCTTAATTAAGTTTTAAATTACGAACCATTTCTTATTCCAGTTCTTATCACACTGATGTTTGTTCAAGTGCAATTTGTCTGATAAGTTTGGTTTGAATGAGTTATTTGATGCTATAGAACCAGGATGAAACACCATGATTGGCAGCTGAGACTGACTTAGTCGAGCTTGTGTATCGGGGGAGCCATGTGTGATTCTGTAATTTGGAGATATTTACACGTGTTCATTCAATTTGCTCCGTGTGTCTCTGATCGTCACCCCTGGTCATGATGGAGAATCACATCTTCTTGGTGATTTTGTGCCTGAACTTCAGACGCTGTAGAGGATTTGTGTGATTATAATCCAATCGTCCTGGATGAATATTAACGCCTGGTGTTACAGCACATAGTTGTCAGCTTCTGCATGTGTCCTCCACGATTCCTGAGTGGAGGACACATGCAGGAATCATGATAATGGGACGGTGGGAAAGTTTGTCCACCTTTAATCTCTCTGACAAGTGCTATCTTAGCAGCCTCTGCTTCTCTGAGCGTCACACTCTCTCCGAGCCATCAGCTGTCAACACTCCTGCAAGTGACAGCTTGGTAATATGCGTGAGCACTTTTAAAAGCAATCTCTCTTTCCTGACGCCTTCATGACCCAACAAATACCCCAGCCACCATCAGAAGCTCTGAGATAGTTTTCCTTGTTGGAGAGCGCTGACCAGAGCCCCCCTGCTCTCTGCTGCAAGCAGGACGATAAGGTGGGTTTACTAATCGCACACACACAGCTGCAGGGAAGAACCATTTCAACATTTTGTTTGAAAGGCAGAGGCAGTTCTTCTCAAAAAGTGTTGACACGCAAGTCTGTGTCCGATTTGACTGGGAAACTAAATATAACGTTTTTTAAAATGTTATAACTATTAGGTTTTGAAATTTCACACCCTTAAATATGCTTTAGCTCTGATGTGGTGATGCATTTGTATTTTTCAGGATGTGACAAAATGTTTTTTGTGCTGCTAAGATGTCAAATTATGAAACATCCAAAAATTGAAATTGAAATGGCATTTACATTAAACTGGAGCCAACTTTCCAGACATGTTCCATTGTTTGCCTTTTCACCTAAGAAGCAGGACAATCCACAATCAGAGGCGTACACATCCCACTGTGGAAAGATCCATTTTGTTTTGTTTACAGCACATTGACTCCAGTGTCAGCTCTTATTACCAAAAGCTCCTGAATCTCTCTCTCTCTGTTCGATGTGAATGGCTCCTCTATTTAAACCTGAAACGTTTTTATTCGAGCAGATTTGCATCTGTCGATTGTTAGAAACGTCGTCAACGCACCCATTACTCTCTGTGGACATTTTCCAGCTATATTCTCACATGGGCTCGCTCTGACATTTTCCCAGACATTTTACTAGGGGGCTGGCAGGAAAGTTTCTGGAAAATGTCAAGAGCAACTTATGCGGACATTTGCGTTCTCACATACGTTCCAAATTTCAGGAAAATGTCCGGACTTGAGCGCGCGTCTGGAAGCGGCAAAAGAGACATTTTACATTCTTTGCATGTCCTGACTATGATAGAAGAGCTGCAGATAAATTCAATTTAAAAGAATGATATCATAGATTTTTCACACATCACAAGATTTTACTGCCTGAGAAGAAAAAGTAAATTCACATTAGCTCTTCATTATAAAGAACTAATGAAGAGGCCACTTTTGATCTATAGCGTATTTAGTGGAGAAGAACTGCTGCATCAGTTTGAATCAAAGAACCTCTGACAGGTGCTTTACGGGTTCTCAGCTCTGTTTAATGTTTCGGCATATTCTAAATGAGAGGGTATCGTTTTCTTTCATCCTGTTTCTTTATTTTTTACGATGACAAATCTGTCACTAAGTGCAGCCGTATACCGAACTCACAGATCATTCCCAAAGCAAACTGCTTTAAAGGCAATGTGGCGGGGTGAGAAATGGTCTGTCTTTCTAATTCACAGCTGCCACTGATGTGAAGAAAAGTAAATGGGAACAGAAGCGGAGTCCACAATGACCCCAGAGTGTCAGCCTGTGTGTAAAAAATGTCTGCACCGTACGTGCAGGTTTGCACACGCAACCTGTGTGAAGGGTTTTCCACGCATCTCCACATTGGAAGACATGTTGGATCGGTGTTATTGGTGCACTTAACATTCCTCCTGAATGGCGACCCATGCAGCACTCAGCAGACTTCACACCTTATCAAAGTAGCAAACATCGGCTTGATTGAGGTGACAGTGAAGCAGAGGAGCTGGAGCGAGGAGCTGCCACATGAGCAGGAGCTTCTCTCCGAAGACAGAATACAGGCCATTAGCCACATCTGGCCACATGAAACGCACTTTAATTAGAAGCAAAAAGGTCATCTTAGCACATTTTGGCCCTTCGGCAATGCCCCAGGTGACCGCTGGCCACGATATTAGGGGCCTGCCAAGTTGCCCCGAGGTGACCATCCTGTCCAAAGTTCCCTCAGGCTCAATGGGTCTGAGAGGGTTTTCTCAGAGGAAAGGCGTCGTTGAAATTCAAAACGAGTCCTCTAGCCATCTGAACATGGCAAAACTCAATGCAGAGCAGCTGAGGTGAGGATGGAGCTCAGTTGTAAAGCATGTTAAGTGTGACAAAGGTCTTTAAATGCCACTCTCTTACTGAGCATCTAGGGGTATAACACAAAGCTAAAGCATGTTTTTATATCACAATCTGCGTTTGGGTAATTACCTCAGGTGGCAAAGGTTTAAATTAGAGGCTGTTGGAAATGATTTTTATTGCTTTATTTTAAGTCAAAATTATTTTATATTGTAATTTATACTCAACTGTAAACACAATATACAGTATAATTTGATATTTCAATCATCTAAACTGGATGTAGAGTTTCTAATAGGTGTCAAAAGGAAGCTACTGACACGAAGTTAAAACACTGTCTTGGTCATTAAAGATGCACTTTGGGACAGACCTGTACTTCACTTTCTGCATGTTCAGAGAGCATTATCTGTTTATATGCAAAATGTTTTTCTATTTGATTCTCTAATGGACTCTCAGATCCACAAAGTCCCCAAACTGTAAATCCAGTGCAGGTCTTTTTCTACCCACTATCTTCACTCACTCTTCCTCATGTCTCCAAACAGTGAGATAGTCAAGCTTTCTTCTACAGATAAAGATGCGTAGGAGAGACTATTGCATCCAGACTCCGCCCCAACATGGCACTGTGCTGTGCCATCTGAACGCGAGCCAGGAGCTGCAGGAAAGGATGTGGGGCACAAAATCAATTTCCTCTGTTGCCTCACCAGGACCGGCTGCTCCCCTGGACCAGGCAAAATTTAATCCTGCCACGACTCCTCAATTAAATCAAATTCTAAAAAAGTATATTACTTTCTGTGACTTCTCTCCATCCTTTTCAAAAGGAGATTAGCCACGGAAATAACCTCTTGACAATAATAGAAATGTTATTAAAAAATGAAAGGGGAGAGGATTCAGGACATTTTGGTTTTCTTGCGGATGGGTGAGCTTCTTGTCAATAACACACAGAATGTGGCAGTTGAGAAGATGTTTTCAAATTAATCTAGTGTGTGTGTGGGGGTTCAGACTTAATCTCATTACATAATAAAAGTAGATTGTCTATTGCCAGCCAGGAGGATTTAAAAGAAACATCTGTCTGCGAACGAAACAATCACTGTAAATGGCATCATTAAATAGCCAAAGGGAAAGTATATATAACAATAGAAGAAGGCACTTTAATTAACAAAATGTATGAGGAGAAAATTAGACCAATTTATTCTTTGTCAACTGTCTCCCTTTCAGATGCAAAACACATGTTTTCAAAGGGAAGCGAGCATGTGTTGTCCCCGCGGGAAAGACAGCACAGATGAAAAATGAAGTTGAATGAGCCGATGAGGAGAAGGTGTAAATGAAAACTTGTCATCCGAGTATAAGCTTCCTCTGAATTCTCCTGCTACTATCCCTCACTTCACCCCTGACCTCCTCTCCAGAGTGTAGATGAGCGCCACAAGATGATGGGGTGTAAAGGAGAGAGAAGCGAGTGAAGGGGAGGAATATTTCAAGAAGCGAAAGAAGGACCAAAGGCAATCAGGAAAATGGTTATCTTGTAACAAGGAGGCTGGACGGGTTTCTTATTCATAGATTCATGGTCATTCTTCACATGATGGGACACAACTCAGGGCTGAGCAGAGTCACCAGTGACAGAGGACAGAGAGTGTTGTTTATTTAAAACAACAATATATGAACTTACATGTGTCTATGCTGTATACAAATAATTATACCATATATACAAGTGTTATGGTAAAGACTTTTCACTTTAATGACACATTTGATATTGATTTCTATTGTTCTGTAGTTTTTTTTCCATATGAGACCATTTCTCTTCTAACAGATGATACCATGGATCGACATGAAAAATGACTTGAATGCACAACATCTATAATACAGTCAGTTTATAACTACCAGTCATGTGTGCAGGTGACTCAGTACGTCATGATTTATAATAAACAACATAAGGTTGAAATATAAAGCTGCACAAAGGCAACCACAACTTCACACCTATAGTGTGCAGCAGCCCTTAGGCACCAAAATCTGAATATTCTCGCAACCAAATTATTTCGTGCATGTCCATCCATCCATCATCAATGCCACTTATGGAGCCAATCCCAGCTGACATTGGTTGACAGGTCATCAGTCCATCACATTGCCAACACACAGACAAACAACCATTCACCCATACAGGCCATTAAGAGTCTCCAATGAACCCAGTCCCCATGGCTTTGGGCTGTGGGAGGAAGTGGAAGTATCAATAGAAACCCACACAGACACACGCATATTTTTCAAACCCAGAATCTCCTTGCTGTGTGGCGACAGTGCTGACCACTGCACCACCGTGCCACCTTATGTGCATGTCTGTGCATTAAGTGTTTTAATGATTCTTAAGCCGAATGAAACCCGTCAATGAACTGTCTTTTTAACTTACCACACCATTTTCTTTCACGTCATTTGCTGAGCAATGACAAAGATTGTCCTCACATCAAGCTGAGAGGAAATTCGCTGCATGTTTCCTCGGGTTGAGGCTTTAGTGGAATTGATTTTTAATTTGGTGTTTGGGCTTGATAGAAGTTTCCATGTTGGCAGTCCGTCCAGACTCAGCATTTCACGCTTGTCATGCTGCTGTCAGGAATGATGTTGTGCAGTTTTTTGCTGCTCTACAGATGTGTGAACCTCCGCTGCACACTGTGAATTAGTAATCCCCATCTTGACCTTACACACCTCCCACTGTTTGAACAGCCCTACCTCACAGCCCGTGGTAAATGTTGGCATTAGCATTTTGGCATTTCCAGTGTTTGTCCTTTTTTGCATGTGTGATTCATGTTGTGCTTCAGCTCAATTGTGCAGTCAGGCTCTGCATTTCTGACATTTTTCACAGTTTTGTTCTTAATAACAATAAAAAAAAAACATAAATTCAGAGGGTCCTGGTCCCAACCAGGAGGAGGACAGAAATCCTAGATGTCAAGAACATCCCTGGTAGATATTCTAAACTTGCTGCCTGCCCTTTTCAGAGGGTCAAAAGCTCACTTTTCACTGATCTCATTACAGACAGTGGCATTTCATTAACCAGGATCTATCATAAAACACCATTATCTCCCATCTGATGGAGTCTGCTCTTCACAGCCTCCCAGGCCTGCTATAAATGATAGCTAATCTAATCCTGGAGCTCAGTGAGTCCCAAGTGAGGAGAGAAGGAGAGGAAAAAAGTGGGGGATGGAGAAAGAGGAGTTGAAGGTAACAAAGAGAACTTAAGAGTGAGAAAATGTAGAAAGCATGCTGAGAAAAAGGAGGGTTTAACCTTTTCCTTTGTTTGTATTAATTGTTGCATCATACAGGAGCCTGCAGGGATCAACTATTCAATGTTTCTAGCTCTTGTTTCAGTGCAGCTTCACAGGTCAACTCTACACAGTCAATCTGCCTTTTGTCTTAATTACAGTATGTTTCACAGCAGTCTGAATGATAAATGTGATAATGGCTTCTACCCTCCCAACGTAAAGGGCTCTTTCATCATAAACAAAAATCACTCCATACATTCAGCCAAAGAGACATCCTTTGCCGTCTAAGCAGCCCTCTCCAGGGAGCGCTCCATGACAGCGGTGTAGGTGTTTGAACTCTCGACCTGCGTGTGTGTGTGGGAGGCACAGCCCAAGCTACCAGCAGTAATTAACTCAATTATAGTTAACTGTGCGGTAGCATCATGTTATAGGCTTTAATTAACAGTGGAAAAGTGACCCGGCCCTCCCAATTTACGGCTCCTTGAAATAATAGACTCTTGATGCACCGATATTACAGCTATATGTTTGCAGCATGCTAGCGTGACTGCAAGCTTTAATTTCAAGGTTCAAGAATCTCTAAAAGGAAAAAAGAAATGCACATGCATGACTTACTTTGCCTCTCAGCAAATAATTATTTCTTTGTGTGCAAAATCTTCAAGTATCTCGATTGCTGTGTGCATCAACAAAAGGCTAAAGAGGCTCTGCCGCCTGTCAGCCGAGCAACAGCCAGTCTATGATAAAACTTTGAAGTGTAAAGCATCGCAGCTCTGCTGTGTTCAATTACGAATCAGTGTTTCTGCTGATGTAGACACTGCCTAGTGTTACCAACTCAATATTGACTAAACTGGAGGAGAGAAAAGGTTTGAGGGCTTTACAGTCAATAATTGATTAAATAAGGGATCCGATAGAGGAGTATAAACCCACTGAGCTCTAAAAAAGTAGTTTGATGGATCGGTTTTCTGCCAAACTGGACCTGTATTGTCCTTTTAATTTAAAGCTGGATATCGTTTAGCCTATTAAAAGGTTATAACTGTGGCACTCAGCTCAACAAAGTTTTTGTTCTATATCAAATGCCATGTTGGGTTTTATCATATTGAGTCAAACTCAATCAGACATTTTAGTGTTCAGGCTAATTTATGCTGCCTTTACATCTTAACGGGATATGTCCGCTTCAAATGATCATATTTGAGAGTTATAAGTTTGTGACAACAACAAACATGGCGACCGTGGAGAAGGTTGTGTTCAGAAAGAGGTCAAAGCTGTTTGTCCCTGTGCTCTGGTGAAATAACATCATCAGACACATGTTTCTTACCAACATGCAAGGTTCTCCTTAAAAACTTGTTAAAATGTCTCCCTTTGCGACTTCCTAGTGTCATCTTGCTTTAACTATTGGTTACACTGCCCCCCCAAGATTTCTGGTGGTACTGATCTGTTTCTTCCAGAGTTATGTTTTACTTTTAAAAGGCATCACTGTTGCTACACATAAGTTTTAGAACGTCTAAAAGCTGAGAACTTTGGAAATGTTTTAATTTGAAAACTGGGGCTGCTTTTTAGTGTGGATGGGCAAAAAGGGATAAGTTTGGAAACAATGATGTGGTCACCAATATTCTGTGGGTAGGATGCATGTTCTCCCCCGTGTCTGCTTGGGTTTTATTCAGCTACTCGAGCTTCCTACCACAGGAGGACGTGTGGCCAAAAGCTGTTTTGTATCTTGTTTATTATTAAAAGAAAAAGAACTCAAATAAATGGTGTTCTAAAAAGGTCAAATATTTTAGCCCCTAAATGCAACTAAGAAACACTAATCAAACATGTGTGTGTGTGTGTGTGTGTGTGTGTGTGTGTGTGTGTGTGTGTGTGTGTGTGTGTGTGTGTGTGTATGTATGTGTGTGTGTGTGTGTGTGTGTGTGTGTGTGTGTGTGTGTGTGTGTGTGTGTGTGCAAATGAGAGGAAAAGACAATGAGGAAAAAGCACTTTGTGCATCTCTCAGTTTAATAGAATAGATAATAAGTACTTAATACGATTTTCCAGGCAGAATGTGAATACCCATAATTCCCATTATCCCAGTGCCCAATAAGACTAACTACAGTTAACCATCAATGTGGCAATTATTTCACGATCTCCCCCCACCCGCTCGCCACCACAGCACCATTTCTTGTTTAATAGGAGACCTGGATGTTAATCCCTCACGGATATTAGCTTCATCAGGAGGATCAGGAGGGGGACACACTGTGATTAACAGAGCGGAGTTCACTCACATGAATTAATGATTCTTTTTCATTGCTTTTTCTAATCGTCTTGTTTCTAAGAAGACATTTTGTCCAGGTCACATGATACCTTACCATCATGCTGATCTCATGATAATGACTTATGTTTATGTTTATGAGGGCAGGACATTGACAGCCTCAATATCCAGTAAAGAGAGGAGACTAAAATATGATAAGGTGAAGTATCCTACACAAACATAGTGGTGACCCACAGTATCCACACCCCAATTCATACAGGACATTATCATCTATCTGACTGAATGGGACCATAATTAATTAAACACCACGCTGCACTGAAGAAGACTTGAAATTAGAGTTTGAGACCATAATCCCCTGGAAGTTATAAATCAAGTGAGAGTAAGAGTTAGAGTCATTTTCTTATACATTTCTCTAGAAACAATCAGTGGACTGCTGGTTGTTTGAGAGAAAACTAATTTCAGGGTGCTTCTAAATTTGCCTCACTTTCCAGACCCAGGGTCTAACTCCATTTTTATATACAGTCTATGTCAAAAACATAGCACACTGTACACCTCGCTCTTGGTTCCCATCCCAGTAAGTGATTGGTTTTTAGTTGAGGAAACCAAAACAGTATGTGTGTTAAAAAGATATATCTCAGCTGACACAAGCTTATTTTGTTCAGGGGGCTCATTCATTTCTGTTTGGGAGACATGTTGGAGTTACATACATTCTGTTCCTCACTTAGAAAGTGAAGAGTAAATCTGTCATTAAGATAGGTTGCTCTATTTTTTCTCTGTCAATCTCTAAAGGACAAAGCTGTAGTCTTTATTTTGGTTATTGACAACAAATGCAATGTGTGGTGCTCAACCAACAATGAGCTAATCCTACTAATAAATGTTGCCTTGGTAGCCACAGCCTCATATAGGACCTATTCTTTGACAGCCAATTTACACATCCTGTTTGCAGGAAGAATCAAACAAAGAAGGAACTGAGATGTGGTACAAAAGAAGCACGCAACAAAGGTTGACAATGTCAACTATGATGTTACGTAAGCTGCATTCAGATATAAACTGAACAACAGATAATCTCCTGACACTCTCCCGAGGTGCTGTATGGGAGAACGCAAATGTCCTGACGTTCACCAAAAGTTAAATGTTGGGTAAGATATTGTCTTAGCAATCCATGCTGCCTACATACATACTATACATACATATTTGGACTCAAAGTCTTCTCTTTATCTGTAATAATGCAACACCCACACATTCACGTAGAAAGAGAATAATACAATCTGCAAGGATTGCGTCACACTTATGATGTTTGAGAGTCTGCTGCACAAAGACATGAAATACACTGTGATGGTTACAGGGGTCAGACCTAACTGCTCCTGTCAGTGAGCCTCAAAGGAACACAGTGCGGCCGTACACAAAAGCACCTCCCTGAGGATTCATCCTCCTCAGTGAAGTCTGAATTCCTGCACTTGTCTGATACAGCACTTCCTCCCCTGTCTTACATTTTAGTTATCCCTGAATGGCAATTATAGTGATGCCTGATGCTTCCTCGCCTTCGGCAGAAGCAGAGAGAAGACGACAGACGTGATTAGGGGATTAGGTCTCATACTTCAACCTGCAGTTACAGATGCGTGCAGGGCTGTTGTGTATCTAACCTCATCTCTGCCATATTAGCTCCATCAGCTGAGGAGAGCGCAGCCACAGGTGAAGCTAATGATGGAAAGAACTCTCCACACGGGCATCGTGATTAGTCAAGGGCCTGGGCATCATCGTTATTTATCGGGGGAAGTGATGAATAAAACATAAACTGTCAACCAATGGTAATGAGAGATGAGAATTTTTATAGAAACACAGCAGAAGGAAAACTTAAGAGGGCAGAAGTGGACAATTCGTGCAGGAGAGCTCCACAAACTGACCAAGTGTGTTGTTTACTCAGTAAATATGGATGAAAACCAATTTTGAGCCATGTAAATTGAAGTTTTGGGCTTAGTTTCTCAGCCTCTGTGATATCATTATGTAGAAAGTGTAACAGTTACGATTTAGTGGATCTGTAGTTTGTTATCAGCAAGTCAATAGTTTCCTTCTTGGGATGAAATGTTCAGGAAGAATGTAAATTTGAAAGAAAATGATGTGCTACACAAAAAATGATCTTTGATTTTTCAAACAATTCTTTCGTCTTTGGTGTCTTGTTTTTTCTTTGTGAATTAAGGTTGAAGGCTGATTTCTAGTGGTACTGCTCCGTCTCATACGTATCAGTACGTTTTCAGAAGATGTGCACATATGTGGAGGAAATTAACACTGACAGAGGGCTCAGTTCGTGTCCATAAACATTTCCAACGTTGAGCATGACTGAGCGTTCAATGGATACATTTCAGTTTCCAAGAGATCACTTCATTTTAATGTGGCACAAGCCAAAAGGCTGAGTCTGTAGCTTCCTATAAATCGGAACTTTAAACACTCCATTCCCTGATTTTACTTATCGTATTTGGAAGCCATTCTTTAAAAAAAACTGCAATACACTCAATATATAATACAACTATGCTTTGAACATAGAAAAAAATCTGACAGTTGAACAAATTATATCATCACGATATATTCTGCTGTGATATATAACATAACATCTAAAAGATTGAATGTACATAAATTTCTTTATCTGTGTAACTTCCTGCACACTTTTCCCCCATCTATGTCCTGGCATGTTAAAATACACCAGCTTTGTTTTATGCAGAATGATTCAGTGTGAGCGAAACAATTTATCACCGGAAATGGCGGCGAGCCGAACAGAAGAGGCATCACTGATAAATTGAGTTGAGGGGAAATGGCACAATGAAGATTAGAGATATAGTGAGAAAGAACCCGCTCTCTGTCCTTGACCCGGAGGAAATACAGCAGTACAGTGCCAACACACCTTCTCTGTATTCATGGGAAATTTGATCTATGGGCTGCTCCTGCACCACATATACTATTCTGTGAAATACACTGTTCTGATCTCTCATGCTTTGCCAGTCTAATCGTTTGACCTCCTTTGGGTCGTGTGCACGCATGCACGCACACACCCGATGAAAAGGCAAATAAATAATGAAATCCATTCTGTTCTGCTACAGTGCCATATGGAGCTTAGCAATACACCGTAGAGGAGTAGAGAACATCCCTGAGGACAGAGCAGCACAACTCGCTGGGCAATGAGCCTAGAGTGTAATGTTTTCCAACCACTTCACTGAGTCTCACCAGAGTTATCAAGTGAAGCTTGGTGAAACAACTACAGCCGGTCATCGTCCGACTATCGCAGTGTCAATCCACTGACATACTGTACAGACTCAGCTGAGGTACATTGTTGTGGAAATGTCAGGGAAGCCTCACCATCAATATAACTGCAGCATCACTCTTAAGCACATGAGCATTTCACTTGCAATCACACACACACACACACACACACACACACACACACACACACACACACACACACACAAGACATGACTTATTAACTTATTATTTTCATTTGTAAGAAGCTGAGTTTAATGATGTTACTTCTCACTTATATCAGCTCAGTGAAACAAGCTCCCCATTGACATCAGGACAGCAGGAAGTCTACACATATTCCGCCGCAGGCTAAAGACACATCTCTTCCGACTACACCTTGGTTAAGAAGATGTATAAGTCAAGTTGCATTTATATGTTGCACTGACATGTAGCATTTTGTAGTTATGATACGAAATGTCTGTTATTTAGCAGGTAGCTGACGCCACTCGACAAATTACCATCAAACCTGGTGGAACAGGCAGGTTTCTGGAACTGGTAGTTATAAATGTGTGCAATTTGGTGCAGCTCCTGTAAATGTGTTTTCATAAGGGGACTGCTGGGTCTTGGTGGAGGTGTGTGCTCTACTAAGTTCCATTCTAGTTTGAAGTGATGTTTGTTGCATGAAAGTCAAACAACAACTTGTTTTTGCTCAGTTTTTTCTCTACAAACTCCTGAGGGAAATATTCGACTCTGAAGTTGTTTATTGCTCCAATACATTCACTATCTGGTCTCTTTGTGAAGGTTGAAAGCTCTTCTCTGAAATATGTGCTAGCAGCCAAACATTATGCTATGAGAGCGACATGAAAGCTGTGAGCTGGACAGCAAAGCATCGAGCTAACACTTACTATAGAGATCAATAAAGCTGAGTGGAGCGGCAGAGAGATTCATCACTTCATCACATTGAATCCTTTGGACTTGTTTGAGCCTGCTCATCTATCTCTCTCCTCTCTTCAACGTGTGAATGATGTGCTTGGTTGTGTGTCTGTGTGGTCCAGTGTCTTTGCAGCAGGTGAAAGTTGTTTGACATCTTCCCAGGTTGTGGTCTTCATTAACAATCTATACTGTAAATCTTCTGCAGTGTTGTTGAGTTCTGTTTACATGACATCCATTACATGTCAGAGACAGAAAGTGTTGTAGGTTGTACGGATCGATTTGATTGAATTGTGATACTGGGCTACATAAATAACGTCTTGACTAGAATATGTTTGGCCATCACATTGGGCAAAGATATTTTTTACCTCAAGCAAAACCTAAAAAAGGCCCAGAAATAATCCCAGGGTTACTGAAAACCAGTAAATATGGCTGAAGGCAGGAACAGTAATGTTGCTACATTGTGTCTATTTATTTATTTAGCATTTTTTAAGTCTTATTGACAACTCAAAGCACTTTATGGTACAAGTCACATTCACCCATTCACACACATATTCATCCTGTGCCTCTATATGCAGCGCTTTTTTCTACACAGCCATCAATGGAAATATAAGGTTCAGTATCTTGCCAAAGGACACTTTAGAATGCGGACTAGAGCCAGAGATCAAACCAGACCTTCTGGTGCGTGGACGACCCTCTCTACCTCTATGGTGGGAACCATTTTTATAAGATCCATCGTCACAATACATCAGTATGTCAGACCCCATCTGTCCTGAGTAATCTGATCAAAAGTGGACTGCTCTAAGTTTGAGGTGTGAACGCACCCTAGACGCCTTGAGGAAAGTACACACGCATAAGCTACAAGGGTTTCCCATACAGTTGAATTATTTGTGGCCTCATCATCAACATTGCCCACCATGTGTTGACTTTCTATTTTTCTGTTGTTCAAACTGGTAAAATCTTATTTCACTGTAAATCAGCTCATTCATTTACACAGCCCCTCTTGACTCCACCCTCTCTGACCTCTCACACCGCTGACACACACACAAACATGTTGACAAGGACCCATCTGTATCATCACACTGGATAAAAACAACATCATTTGGTCAAGAACATGAATTGTGTGCATGTTTACTTGCATATCGAGCAGAGAAGAGATCATGTTGTCACAGGAGACACATTTTAATGTCACATGTGAACTGATGAACTTTTCTAATAACTTAGAACTATAATGAATAACTTTTCCAGATTTTAATGCCAGGTCTAAACAGAGTCTTACTCAACTTTCAGTTTTATCTCCAAATTAAGTTTTTTAGATCATCTAGATACAACCTGTCTCACTGTTTTGTGTTTTTTTCCATTTGATCTCAGCAGTTAATTTATGAATAATGTTATCTTACCTGACAGAAAGGATGGTTGGAAATATGAAAATAATATACAATTCATCACAAACCATGATTATCCTTGATAGTAAACCTATAAAGTCACATTGTGTTGATCGGCACAAGAACACTACATCACAGTGAGCAGCCTGTCAAAATACGAGGAGTGGGGGGGATCGGGAGGGAGACGAGCGATATGCCGACATGCAGAGATATGGTGAATGTTAAGCAGAGACGAAAAGTGATGCAGAGATTAACATTGAAATAGGTGGGAGAGTGCGAGTGCCACCAGAGGAGAACAGGGGTGTGAAAAGTGGGTGAGAATAAAAAGATATGGTTACAGACAGGAGGTGAGAATGAACGAGGGCCAGACAGAGGGTGACAAGAGGTGACCAGATCCCACGGACTGGAGGGACGGATGTGTGAACAAGTGCTGGACAGATGATTAGCACATGTCACTGTGCGGTTTCAGTCCTGCGATGACATGTTGGCTGACTGACACAATTAAAAACCCTGTCACATCAGTGGTGAGAGGAGGGGGTCGGGGGGTCGCACCGTCCACACTGGGGGGAGTGGGGGCGGTGGCCTCTACTGCAACTGGCAGAAATTGTGTTGTGATTGCGACAATCAGCAACATTGTGTATAATATAAATCCCCTTTTGAACAAACCCTTAAAAATAAAAGATCCAGAGCTTCTCCACTGTGAGTGAGTCTGAATTCCAATGATTATAATGTCCGCCTGATCATTTGTTGTGTCTCTGCAAACGCCGTGGTAAACTGTGCTTCAATCATTTGAGAGTTTCTATCAACTCAATCAGAATATGTTGTGAATTTACGGTTTCGGAGAATCACAAATACCTTGATGCTGAACAAATCAGTAAAACGTTCTGTAAAACTAAATATCCAGTGATAGTGATTACAGCTAGGGCAGGACGATGCAGAAATGAGGTCATGATAAAACATTTCATGTCGGTCAATATCAGTGAGTAACACAACAAATATCAGATTATATTGTTTTGTTTTGTTTTGCTGAGACTTAGCTGTGGTTTTTTCTCTATGGGCAGAAAACTGTTGGACACAAATCTGAAGTTCAATGTGTTATACATCCTCACTGTGATTGGTCAATGCAGAAGCATTTATATATATATTTTTTAATCTCCTTGATTAAGGTAATTCTTGTTATATTGCCTAACCCTAATCACAGCTATGGTTATGTTTAGAAAAAGATCGGTCTCCAGTGATTTCAGAAACATGTTAAGTTAAATTTGTCTCAAACCTAAATCCTTCGGGAAACTTAACCAACATGTTTTTGGCGTGGATGTTACCTCCTGTTCTACGCTTTGTATTCCCACCATTTACTCCAAACAACTCCTGGCAACTCTGCTCCCATTAATAAATGCAGTGTTTGACTCATTCAAAAAAGGAAGTCGCCTCTGAGCAGAATCCGACCAGCAATTACGCGTCCTATATAAGCAATTTGCTATTAACCTTTATTCGCTAAAAACACAATTTCTAGAAGACACAGTTGGTTTCTGGGAGCTGGCACAGGAGGTGCAGAGCATTACATTTAACATTTAGGCTATTTTAGTAATTTTGGAGAAATTATAGCGATTCTCTATCTGCACTGCCGCCTGGAATTAGACTCCTTTAGAATAAATTAGGGACGGAAATCACAAGGATCTTAAAATTTAAAATGCTAAAAAATACACTTAACACTCAGTTTACGTTTTTAATTTGGGGTTGAAGTCAAATGAGTGTGAAATATTTAGTCCCCTCCCCATACACAATAATGAGACGTGGTGAGGATGGTCCTGTAAATCCCAATGGGAGTTATAAGGGAAAAGGCATTAGGGGTCGTGAGAGGGGCAACACGTAAACATGCACATAAACACGGCCAATGGAAGCAGAAAAAAGTGAGCTGAATTTATTATGTTAGCATTAACTAATTCCACTCAAGCCCTGCCGTGATTTAATAAAGCTGGTCGTTGATGAAATCGAACACGGCACACACGTGAGGTAATTGTCATTTCAGTGCTGTGGTGGTACGGAGGAGAAACGTGCAGGAGAGAGGACGGAACATTACCTAGCAGTTATTTACATTGTGACTGAGGAATGTATTAACATGCCTCTGCACACATGGACACACACATAAATTAAAGAGAAACACAATGAAGATTTACTGGCTGAAGCTATATTTTCCATTCTATAAGTTTTCCATTCTATTGACTAATAGTACTAATACTACAGACTAATTAACTAATGGAGAAAGGAAGAGGAAAAAATAGCAATTAATCTTTGAGGGAGAGGAATTGATTGTTCTTTACTTAAAATGTGTCACCCGGTGCTAAGGCGGGGAACAGGCTGGCCTGCTCTCATGTACAGTTCACTGGTTAACATGGGAATAGGCCTCGACTAATTGAATTGCTGTGTTGTGTCCTGTAACAGATCTTAATCAACCAGGAGCTTCAGTGCACAGACAGCAGGCCAATACGTCTCCGGGCCTGACATCTGATCGCTGCAGGAACAATTACAAAGCAATGCACTGCACTGCTGCGCCAGAAAGTAATAAAATCAGAGCTGATAAACAATAGTTCTCTTTGCTCTGTTTTTGTTTCCTGCTCATTTGAAATCTAAACGCAACAATCAGGGTTTGAGTGGTTATTATTCAGACCCTACATATTCAAGAGGAGGCAGCTTTCAAGAAAAAATAAGTGTTGTGTTGTACTCTGAGCTACTTCAGCAGAATATCCTCAGCATAGAGATGCTATTAAACACCAAGCACGCTAGCAGTCAAATCACTTGAATGGTCGTGCTGAGCGCTAATGCTTGAGCATGCATGTGCATATATATGTGTTAATGTGTTTATAACCACGTGTGCATGGAATAATCATCGTTATTTGAATATGTGGATGCAAGACAGTGTCTGGAATAAATAACCACATAACAACTAGTTCTGTATCAATCCAACAGAGTAAAAACACAGAGACACTTTAATTTCAAACAAACAAATATTAGACGAATGTTTATACCAAGTTAGTTAGTTTTAAAACAACACTTTTATTATCCCAGTCAACGAGCTAATGTTTTCACTCTTGTCTGACGGTTTATTTGATGTGAGCAAGATTACGCAAAAACTACAGGAAAGATAACCACAAAACCTTGTGGAAGGATGTGGTGTGCAGCTTCCAGCAGAAGAGGCAAATATAAAGCATATGTGATGAATTTGTTTGGAAATAACTGGGTGAACTGATCAGAACAATTTGGTGATTGTTTTTTATATGATGGAAATGTACATTACTCTGAATTTATCTTTGGGAAATGTCAAATAACGAATGACTCCATCATTATTTGTACATGTATTTACAGTACTATGCAGAAAGTGTGGGCTTTTTTTATGATATGTTGGAATATTATGGCTGATACATGAGGTGATGTTGAGGTGGAGCAAACTGAGAATTTTAAAATAGCAAAATATTACATTTCATGAGTTGTAAAATATGAAATTTCAAAATTAGTAATACAGTAACTGTTGTCATCAAGTAATGCTAGTTATAGTGGAGTTAAAGTATAAAGAGTTAAGTACAATTATCTCATACCTGAGTAAATGTACTCAGTGAAGAAACGCTGCAGCCTTCCCTGGGAAGGTGGGAGAGTATTTGGCCGAACCTGATGGATTTCATTCCTGGACTCCCTGCTGCTGATCCAGCGGAGGCACAGCAGCTGGAACACCATTACTCTGCTTTTATCACCAAACTCTTCACTCACTCACAGCCTGCTCTGAAATACAGCCTCTTCTATCCATCTATCTCTGGCTGGATTTTAAATTGCCTGGGCTATCCATCTTACACTGTGGTGTAAATAGTATTCACTGCACAGCTTCAGCGAGAGAGAGAGTAAAATGCTTCTCATGCCCATTGCAAAAATCCCTGACAATAACAAAACACCCTCAGCGCTTCGATGCATTGATGAGAGAAACGGGACCATTCATTGCTGCATGCGAGTCGCCAGGGCCCGGCCGAACCTGTATTTTTCACCGGGGCCTTTAGAATGCGGACATCGCATCACGGCCTTTGTCCTGCTGAATCTCCATGTGAAATGTATTTGTTCAAAGGGTGGTGTCCCTGGTGATGGAGGGCTCCATATGTTCCACATTTGTTTACCCACTGATTACAGGCCTCTCCACCTTGTGTGTGAATGCAGGCCAGCAAACTCCGCCCCCCTGCCTTCTTCTTCATCTCCATCGTCACGGGAACAGCAGCCACAGGGGAGAGACGGTCCACAGGAAATTAGGAGTGTGACAAGATAAGACCCAGCGTTCATCTGATACTGTTCCCTGGCAACCAGTGAGAGCAGCGGAGAATGACAAAAAAAAACAAAAACAGAACAATGTGCATGAAAAGGTTTGCTGATGTAAGTGTAGCAGACATACTGACACATCAGCTTTGCCCCATTAAATGCACCTATAGAGTGTGAATGCTGTAAGACAACCCCGACACTTACTTTCCCATAACTCATATGTGACGCTAACACTATCTGAGCTGCCTGCGGTGTCGACCGTTTGCTGGCAAGTCGATATTTCACAATCGTTCTTCCAAACACTGCCAGGGAGATGTGTGACTATAGGCCCATCTCACAATGTGCTTTATAGGTATCCACATCAGCCTGCGCAGATAAAGTGTCCCAGCCAAACGAGTCATCACAACTTCCTCACTTACAAGAAATCCCTCAAGTCTCATCTCATGGAAGATAATGAAAAAGTGTCATGTAAAATGAATCAAGTTGAAGGGAATCAGTTTGTGGTGCAGGGCACATTGTGAACAGGACTTACAGAGCGTTTTTTTGTAATGGCTCCAGGTTTGAGCAGATTTTACCAGCAGTGACTGTGTGTGTGTGTGTGTGTTCTTATCTCAGTCAATCTAAACTGTCCTGATGTGTTGAATCCTGCGCATTCAACCGTCTCTCCAGATTCAGATGAACACTTTTTCTCTGTGGATTGCTCACTGATGACAGAGCAAGGCAAATGTTCTTTTTAGAATTTGGCTGCTTACATAAAGGGAAAAAAATACCCTCCTGTCTTTGTTCACTGCAGCCAGAACACATCCTTCAATCAAATACACAATCTAAACCCATGCAGTGTGCACGCTTCCCCCTGACTCCCTGAAAACTAACACAAAGCCACAGAAGGTGATGTTTGTGCCAAGATCACAGCAGTTAATACGGTTGAAAGAAAATATGTCAACATCCAAGAATAAATAAATACTTGGACTCAGTGTTGAAAATGTTGAAATTTATGCAAAAGATGTAATCAACAATATTATCAGGCTGTAAAACTGATGCCTGCACAGGTACAGCGACTGTTTGGGGTTAAAATCTTTGTCTGCAAGATCATTTTTGTTGATGTTCATGGTTATCAGTTCAAAATTCTTGGCAAGCACTACTTGCTGAAATAATCTCCAGCAGACCATTTTTAGGACTGAGAGCGCTACTTCACTTGAACTGGAACACAGTTCTGTTGAACAGCATCCAAACCTTCCTCCCTACCAACTCTCTGCCATTTGTGTTGCTGTAACATGTCAAAATGGCAATACAACATCCACACACTAATCATTACAGATCATAGACTGTAAATAAAGATATAAAATAAAGACATGTCTCCTCTTCCTCCTACTGTCCAGAAGAAAAAATGACTAGGATATAAACACTGCCACAGTAGTCAGAGCCAGAGTCTGCGTAGTAGCGAGTGGGGGATGGAGCAGCAGTATTAAAATACTGCAAGTACACAATCTTAACAAATTACCAGTCGGTCTCAGCTGTCAATCATGACTTTTCAGACCCTTTTTATAGTGACAAATAACAAATTAAAACTGATCAGAAAATGAACAAATATCAGAACGAAGATTAATTCATTAATGGTAATAATACATTTTATTTCACAGCACCTTTCCAGACACCCGAGAACACCTTACTATATATATATGAATAAACAAGAGATAAAATCAGATTAGGAGTCGCACACACCTAACAATACAACATATGTCGCACAATGTGAGTATTTTTACTTTTTAGTTTGGTCTATCCACTAACATGGAGGAGGCAAGGTTCATTTTTGAGGAGCTGCCATGTCGTACATCTTTATATACAATCTATGAAATCAACAAAAGCGAAGAGGAGTCAGGATTTAGCAAATCTGGAGTCAAATCAATGAAAGCAGATTAAAGGTTTGAGTTAGAGATATTATGACTTAAAATAAAAAGCACATTTTCAGTTCACGGCTCAAATAGAATCACAGACTGTCGATTTGCATAAAGCTGGAAGGGGTTCAAAACTAATCTCAACAAGTTTAGACATTCGTCAGTCCACAGTTAGCAATGTTATACTGCACCTCCTCTCCCGAGAAGTACAATAACCCAGCTGAGATGACTTCAAAGAGACAACTGATGAAACTCAATGAGGGAAAGGAAAAAAAGCCCAGAGTAACAGAGGTAAAGGAATCACTGGAGCTGGTTTAACATCTGTGGAGGATGCTCTCAAAAACAATAAAGTGGTATCAGTGCATAACGTTTCCATATAAAAGAAAACTGAATTTGATCAAACCCTCATGTAGGTTTTAGGTTCCACCATTTGTCATTCAAGCAGCTGATCTTCACTCTACTTGGCACGTGCGTATTCAGTGAAGCAACACTTGAGGGTTACAAATATATTTTGAGGAAGAAAAAGCAAGAAGGCAATGAGGCGCGGGCGAGTCTACAGGAGGTGGAGGAAGAGTTATCTGCTGTTGCTGTAGCAGCGGATGAGTCAGGACGTGAGTGTTACATCCATGAGCTGGTGGAGAGGGGGGGGGGGGGGGTTCTGACTCAGTGCTTCTCAAGCATTTTTCTGCAACAAGGCAAACGAGGAATGAAAACAGGTGTTTCTAAGGAACATCTTACATATGATTAATAGCTTTGTAAACCATCTGATTCCGAGGCACACCCACGTGCCATTGATTACACTGTGGTAAAAAATAGCAGCAGAAAGCAATAAGGTGCTAATTGATGTCCATCTGAATATTGGCCTGTGGTGTCGCTGTGGTTTGTGACTGTCAGACTACATGGACTAATGAGCATTAAGGACTGTTCAGTACCTGTGGGATAGAATAATTGGAATCATGGTTTGCTTAATCTGATATTAATTGGTTTGTTCAAATTGGCAGTACCCACGTGTGAGTTAAATAAATACAAATATGTCCTCAAGTGAAAGTATAAGTACAACATTAACTTTTCTACTTGAGTAATAGCAAGTAAGTACTTGCTTTTTAATATACCTGAAGTACTGAAAGTGCCTGATTTGTGAAACCTGTACAAGGTACTTTGACTGTTATAAACTTTGTTGGCAAGAATCTTCTTGTTTGTTCAAGAAATGTTTCCTCAAAAGGTCGAGTTTGATGGATTTAAGGTCAAAAAGCTCAGCAAGCTCTGCATGTGGCAAACACCACAAACAATAAAACCAGAACATTTGTAAGACTGAGAGTGCTAGTACACTTGAACCAGAGCACTGTTTGGTCAAACAGCATCTAGTGTTTGGGATTTCTTAAAAACACTATTTGATATTGTCCCTGGCATCATTTAGCAACTGTCTGTGTGTGTGTAGGTGAGAAAATGAAGCAATGTGCAACAGCACAATTTCTCAAGTAGGGTCTCTGCTGTTAACGAGCGCCACCATGTTGCATCAAAGACGTCTGCACACTAGTGAATGTGGGATTTTCTGTCGATACGAACGACCAAATGTAAGTCTAGCTATCAATTGTGATGTTTCACCCCTGCTTTTAAAGCATTTACAGAGATATTTCACCGAAAATTCACTCATTATCTACCTACTACTTAAGTGGAGGGCTGTGGGAAGTGTTTGAATCCACTTTTGGAGTTTCAGGGGTAAACAGTGTTGCAGCTAAATCACGAACAATACAAATAACTGGGTACCCCTTCTTCAGACGTAGTAAAACAACAGAAAATACTGCCCCTGTGGTGTCAACCAAGTGTCCGTAAGCCTCATACATTTAAATGTTGGTAGCATCACTAGTTAGGGTGCTGTTTTGAGTCAAATGTGAATGTCAGGGCTTGCGGACATTTGGATGACATCATACATACGAGCATTTAAAGGAGTCACCATTTACTTCAATTGTATTGGATTTAGCAGCACTGCTGTTTACCCCTGAAACTCCAGAAGTGTTCTGTGGACTCAAACACTTCACCCACCCCCTATCAGCATAGTGGTGACTATACTGGTGACCTATCCCTTTAATAACCAATAGAACATTTCTTGAAAATGAAATAAGTCCAGTAAAAGTACTTGCCGAGTGCATCCATTACCCTAATGCAAATGTCTACTACATCATTATGAGTCTTTGGTGGGCATTTGCCCTCTTGACGATGATTACCTTTAAAAATAAAGGTGGTGTCATAGTTGTTACACTTTGATATAGTGAATCATAGCTCTGAGGTCATCAAACACATTAACACAGAGCCATCACTCAGCTCCTGGATCCGCCCTGATCCACATGGTCACCTGCCCCATTACTGCAGGGGTCAGATCTCATCATTAGTCAGGCACTCTGGCACATTCATTCACTGATTTACTGCCTTAACATCAGAGAATTAACAGAAGAATCCTTTACTTAAAGAATGAGACATTTTTTTCTTGATTGAAGAGGAGGCAGAGATGCTTCTTGCTGTTGTTCCTTCCACCAGGGAGATTGTGTTTTCATTGTTGGTTTGTAAACCAGATTACATAAAAACTCTTACGGACTTTCACGAAACATGGTGGAAGGATGAGAAGTGGTTACGGGAAGAATCCATAATTTTTTGTGGGAATCAGGGGGTGGATCCAGGAATTTTTTTTCATTTTCCTAAACATAATTGTTAATTTCTCAGAGATTTTAAAATTTGTACCATTTTCTAAATCAAAAATCTTAAATGAAAAAGCAGACACATTAAGGGAACTGATATTCATGTGTAAAATGTTGTCTAGCTTGATTTAATTTAAGGGACTGCTGGGTAGGGCTGGTCAATTGAACCGTCATTTATAAACTTTAACCGAATTAATATTTCAGTTAATATGTTAATATGAATTAATATGCAGCGGCGGCCCAGGTACCTTGCATTGTGCCATCTGCTGGATGTGCTCCCTCCTCACTCCCCCGCTGATCTGCACCCACTTTAAATGTTAACATTATCACTAATCAGAAGTTATTAGGACCTGAACAGTACTGAAGTTTACTTTGTGTTTGTTTGATTTGCTCAAGAGTTTCTGAGACACGTATTTAAAGACACAAAGTTGGAAATAATCGAGATATTGATTTGAAGTCATATGGCCAAGCCCTACAGCTGGGACTTGGCAGAGGTATGTGCCGTACTAAGTGCTGTTCTAGATGCTGCTGTGGTTTGTTAAAACAGCATCTGTGCACCATAGGATTTTCATGTGGAACTCCTGTGGCCACTAAAAGCAACCTGGAGGCCAATGCAAATGATAAAGTCTCAGCCAGGTCGAGGATGAGCATTTAATGTGTCTCTGTGATTACAGGGAAGTGGCTGATAAGTAACCAGATCATCAGCATGTGCACGAGATTAAAAAAATCGAAGCCAGGTGTCATTTATAATTACGACAGGCCAACAACAAGCCTCTGGGCAGCGAGGGAAATCGCTCTGACGGGATATCGTTCTCCACAGTGGACATGAAGAGAAAGTGAGCATCTGTTCACATACTATTTCTGGATGCATGTATTTACAGTAGCAGGGTGGAGAAAGTAGGCCATCACAATGATAACAATCTGTACATAGTTAATGATGGTGTAGGTGGGGAAATCATGCAGCCGCTTATTCGCAGGTGAAAGAAAATGTTTGTGGTTTTTCTTCTCGTCTCATGACCTTTTTGTTTTTGACAATTAAATTGATCAGCACTGAAGTCACAGTAGGAGACCCTCTTAGCAGAGAAGGACACACAAACATCAGTGGTGCACTTAACAAAAAGGATGTCCCTGAAAATAGACCCGCACAAAAAGTAAACACAAACACTGACCTTCAGCACTGCTCTCAGACAACACGGCATTGCAGTTCAGAACCATTAAGGATCATGTGACAAATGATCTGACAGAGGCCAGGCATTTAGATTTTAGATCATTTAGCTGCCATTTCTTCTGCCATTACAACTTCTGCAATTTAGATCACATCTAAAACCAGCCGTCATTATTTATGTTGCCATCAAAACAAAAATAAATGTGAGCATGAAAAAAGGGAAGAGAGACTCTGATTCAGATTCACTTCTACACAACCATAACATCACAAAGTGCCACAAATTTCAAGAACAAAATAAAATGTTCAAAACAAAATTAAAAAGCAGTTTAAAGATCGACTGACTGAGGAATGGCTCAATGGCTGATAAAGTTAGACTTGGCTGTTTCTATGTCTTCATGGTGAGAAATAGTAGATATGAAGTTAGTAAACAGTTACTTTAAGCCACAAGCAATGTAGATATATTGTGAAGTTAAGTTTTACCTTTAAATGTTTGCAGAATCTTTTTGGCAATGGTAACAAGGAACAGTTTAGTTTTTATCCCCCCAAAAAATTCAGTGAGGTCCTGTTTTAAAGCTTTCAGTCATATCACACTATCTACATTTTAAGGTTAATAATACAGTGAAAGTTTAACTAGTTAATTATTAAAACAATAACTGCATGCAGCTTTGTCACTTCAGAATCTGCTGCAAGAAGTTTCAATTATGTTTTTCCTCATAAATTCATTTCAAACTTCCTTGAAGTCTGGTAAAGAAATTCATCTTATCTATCAGATGCGTCAGATTTTATATATGTTCTCTTAAGCAGCTTGTGAAGAAATCGATCAATAATTAAATGTTTTAACTGCTCACCTCAGGGTTCAAAATATGAAATGAGCAAACAAGACTTAAATAAAACCTTATTTTTTAACTTTATAACTGACTGATGCTTAAAGGGACAGCAATAATATTTAAATTTCTTTTTCCATTTGTTTGGCTCCAAAAATGTAAAAAAGACATATTGCCTACATTAGGTATCACAGGTATTTAAGTGTTGGAACAAAAAGATGATGCATATATATTTTTTTTTTTCAAATTTATTTTACTTGAAGAAGCTTAAGGGAAGAATGAAGGTGTTTAATAAATGAGCTCTACATAAAAAGAAAAGATGACACAAATGTACAGCCAGCTCTCAGGACAGGTTTATGGTGGAGTGCGACCAACTTATTGGCTGATATGAGCCTCAGATCTGTATCTGTGTTTGTTTGCCAATATGAAAAGGTTTATTTTACAATGCAGAAAATATTTGTTGCATTTATGATTACATTTTCATTAAAAAAGGGTCAACGTCAAAAGGGTTTGATTGTCAGATATTTTGGTATCAAAAAGGTTTTACTCCCTAATATTGTATCAAGAGCGACCCCTAAAAATCCCTATCAGCCGGGCTCTAGTTAATCATGGAGATATACTGTATTTCATGGCCTTGTAGAACTAGAACATATAGTTCCTACAACGTTTAAGACAAAATAAACACCATGTGCTGCTGGGAAAGTGATGAGTGTATATTTTGGAAATGATGATGATGATGATGATGATGATGATAATGATGGCAACTGCCAGCACAGTTTCAGTTTCTTATAGCAAACATCTAGAGTTCAGCGCAGGGTGTCAGGCTCACCGCTGGTCGCTGCCACTACAGGACCATCACATAAAAGCTATGTGTCACTGCAGATCACATATCAGATCTCCTTCTCCACATGAAGCCCCTCTCCACAGGTCATGTACTGTTCCACCTCTACTTCTTCCACTGTTTACCCAGCGTTTCAACATCCAGGTTGTTTCAGAAGGTTATTTTCTTGTAATGGCCCAAAGCAAGGAAGTGGGACAACTACAGAGTGATGACATCTGACTTTGCAAACAATCCTACAGGACAAATGTGGCAAGTATAGTATGAGGAAGACTGTAGCAAATAAACCATGTAGAAGGTATGGCTATGGTGAGGTAACTGAAATACTTGTATTATGTTAGAAAGGAACGATTAGAGGGAGGCTGTAGACTAAAGTCATGCTAACAAGTGCAATATGTTAGCAATATATTTGTATATTAAGGTGGTCGTCCCATTTTCCATCCGACATTAAAAAATAAAGCCTAAATATCATGGATACCAATGCCACCATTTTGCCCCAACTTCATTTAGAGCTGCACAGCAGTGATCAAGGGATGGAGCCTCAGTATCAAGGTCCCACTGATACACTCGCTCAACCAATCGCGAGTCAGACTCAGTTGTTAATCATGATGTTTCACCCTGTCTATTATATCAAATTAGTCATTAAAACCAAATTTAGAAAAATGATTACTTGGACATATGTCAGTGTGATAAGAGCGACCTAAAATAGAAACCATCTTTGAGGAAGACTATTAGTTATTTGTCTTCCTCTGCTAACATGGAGGAGGCAAAGTTTATGCAGCCAGCCACCAGGGGGCTATAAAGATGCTTTGGCTTCCCTTTTGGGGAGCTGTCATTTTGTGAATCTATATATAGAGTCCTAGCATTTTAGTATGTTAACTCACAAATATCAGGCTCATTGTGGTGCAGAGGAAATGTCGGGGAAACTACAGCTTTTGGATTCTCTTTCTGTTTCAGTTAGTTTCCACCCTTCGAACAGTTGTTGAGATAGCTCAGTCTACAACAACCATCTGTTAAACAGATCTGACATTTCCATCCCTTGAAAAAAAAAAAAAAGCATTAAAAAGTACTTCGACAGGATGAAGACTCTTGTCTGTATAAAGTCAAATATTCACTAACTGACCCAGAACAGAAACAAATACTGTTCTGTGCCTTACAACACCTCTAGAGAAGACAGCACCTTACTCATTCCTTTATCATCTTTTTTGCTTTGCTCTGGAAGAACCTTCTCGCCTCTCCTCTATTCTCTAAGTTCCTTTATATACAGGTGAAATATCATTTTTAAAGCTTCCATTAAGCCTCTTCATCCAAAAAAACACTGCAGATACTGCTAAAGTTTCCCACAAAGCCAGAGGGATTATCTTCATCTATATAAAGGTTTAATTAAGAGTCAGGTTTGGGCTTTATGGTGATGCTCGGTTGTGGAGGGTCTGAACCAGATTCAGAATGACAGAAGTCGAGGAGGGGGCTTTGAGGAACATCGATCAAAAAAAGAAAATATCTCCGACATGCTCAAATATAGACAGTACACATGTGAGGGAGAGACAGTTTATGTAAATTCTGTAGAAAAACTAATTAATTACATATACAGTAAATCTTAGGATATCAAGTTGATATAGGTCTGATGAGTAATCTGGGACTACATAAAAGACAGATCTGTACATCAGCATTTACTGAAAATAGTGGGCTGTGTATCTGTCGACTATAAGTTAAAAAAGTGATGATTGGTTGAATTATGTAAGTGTTCATTGTGCGTCTCCTTTCCTTCCTGCCTTCTTGCTCCAGCAGTCACATATTGTGAGCTTTCCTATGACCCCTGACCTCAACAACAAAATGTTAAAGTCAGTACGTTTAGCATATCCACAGGCAGTTGGTCGAGCAGGAAGTCAGACGGGTTGTCAGCTCCCATCAGCTGCTGTTCATCTGTGATTCTGCGACGGGATGTGGATCCAGGGGGGGTTAAGCAGAGAGGGAGATGGGGGAAGACAAGCCGGATGTTGGGTAAGTACTGGGGTTGGCCCTCTGTCAGCCCAACTCATCCAAAGCCCTGGCTGGTCTTCCCATCGGCCCTGAAGCCGGCACAGCACGTCAGGCTGGCGGTGACGTCAAGGGGACAAGAAGTCACAGGCAAACAGGTTAGTGAAGGCCAAGATTTAACAGAGCAGCTCCGTCACCTCCCCGCTGGACCCTGCTGACTTTAACAAATCACACAAAGTCGCTCATACGCAGCCTGAATCTCCACTGCTGTCATCATAACACCTTTTGAGGCTACAGTAAAGTGTGTGTGTGTGTGTGTGTGTGTAGTGTACATGGATATAACTCCAGGCAATGTGATTAAAGCCTTTACTCCCTCTTCTCTGTTTGACAAGGTTTCACTCTGACATCTGAGGTCCCGTGAGTCACAACAGAATCTGCTGCTGGACTGAAGTCTAAATGTAAGATTTGACTCAACAAATACACGGCATATATATATGGTCTAGCAGTTTCTTGCACACACACACACACACACACACACACACACAGCCTGTGACTCTGTACAAACCTGCTGTGGAGCCTGTGTAACCACAGCCTCTTCAACTTGGTCCAGAGAAACTGAGACCATTCTACATCCCAATGTTTTTCTTGTAATCTTCAAAATGATAACAAAATTGTGTCATGAAAAATAAAGAAAAGATTCAGTTCTATTTCTAGATCAACAATTTGGGACATCAACAAATTTCCTGTGAACAAATGGTCTGATTGTCTTGAGTTGTATCCTGCCCACTGAAGCATGCGTTCTTGGAAACGGGTCATTGACAGATTCTCTCTCGGCTTGAAAAAAGAAACCCCAGCCAAACAGACCTTCGTGGGAGGGACAGTGTTTGCCTGTGCTAAAACCAGAAAAATGCTGACTTACAGAAATGCCACAAATAAGTCCACATGCATATGAGAGACGCAGCTCCACAGGTTCTAGAAACTCAGCTGTCTGAACTGTTCAATCAGCATATCACTCTGATCCACATGAAACACAGACCTTTATATTATTCAGCCGGCTATTTATAAATATCTATTAAAACAAACTGATGGACCAATAAAATCTTACATTTAATCTTGTAGGAGCAGTAAATTAAAAGAAGTCCACTCTCATATCTGACTGTTACAACCTGAGACCAATCTGTGCCTGAATGTGAAAAAAGTGAATATTTATGTTACCATGCCTTCAGTGCAATATACAATACACAGACTCACACTCATACACACGGACCCACAAAGCCTATGGGATCATCTCTTAGCTCATAGTCCTGGAAAATAGCAAACTCCTATAAGAAGCTCACGGAAAAGCAAGAGGAGAGCTTAATGTCATCAGAGCAGCACTCGTCAGCAAAGTTCAGCTGCAGCGGGTTACATTTAAAGTTCAACCTCCTCCTCTGAGCCACAACATATTTGCTCTTTGTTCTATGTGAGATGCGTGAGGCCCTGAAAAACCCCAGCAAAAATGGGAACACGACTTTTGTATGCGCCATTCAAAGAATATGGAAATTTTATTTGATATTATCCGTAACATACTTGCCCATACCTGAATAATTATCACCAGGTTTAGCTTTAAAAAAAGGTAAATGGACTTTCTAGTCTCAATGAGTCTAAGAGTCCCATTTACATCTATTCAGAACTTTTAAATACAGTGTGTTTTTACTACAACACATCATTCACACCAGATAGTCTGTAACTGTGCCCGCCTGCTCTCTGATGCAGGGCAGGTGCAGTGGACAGCTGTGGCTCAGGAGGTAGAGCAGGTTGCACACTAACAGGGGCAAGGTCAATTTGGGGTTCAGCGTCTTGTCCAAGGGCACTTCAGGGCAGAGGATCAACCAATCAACCTTCTAGTTAGTGGACGACCCGCTCTACCTCCAGAGCCGCAGCCGTCCATTGTAAAGAACCTGCCGAGCATCAGAAAGCAGACATTTAAAGTAAGAGATGACCTGGAGAACATCGTGGGGCATCAGCAGCTACAGAGACAAATAGCCTCACAAGCTGGTGGAGGACAAAACAAATGGATTTGAATTCATCAGTTTGCCAAAAATGTTGTTCCTTGTCTTCTGTCTTCTATCAACAAAGACGGTAAAGGTTATCAGGAGACACATGGACATCCACAAATATTTGCATAAACTACATACCACGTCACACAAAACAACTCAGTAGAGCATAAACCTCCACCAATGTCCAAAAGTCCCCTCATAAAACCACATTTGAATTCACTAGATGTGGATTTTTATGTGGATCTGTACCGAATTACACAAGATTTGTGAATTATTCTCTGAGAAATCACTATGACTCTGATTTTATAATCAGTTTTGGGCCACTTTCATCTGTTGTTCTAATTCAGATACAGATCAGATTTTTTTTAATGTGATCGCAGTCTGAACAGCCATGTGTCCCATATCGGAATTCAATGCATCTTTTAAGTCACTCTACATTAACATTCCTCTAAATTTTGCGCAGGCAGAGCAGTGGCCAGGAGTCGCCCAGCTGAAACAAACATGGAAGACAGCTGTGACAGAGGTAGTCAGTTGAGGGACAGTGAGGTTTAAGACATCTGTACAAGCAAAACTTGAGGGGTTGTATCGTAACCGGTCTGTGAACACTCACATCTGTGGCCTCCATGTTTATTACTGACTTCTTCTCCTTGTTTACTCCTTCGAAATCTGATCCTGGTTACATTTTAAAAGATAATGTGAACAGCTACATCAGAAAAATCGGATCTAGAAAAAAATCTGAATTGAGCACTAAGGTTGAAAAACATCTGACAGTGACAAAGAAAGTGAAACATTTCTGTATCCTCCCTCTGTTCCATATCCACACCAAAATTGAATGGTTCTTCTCTGACCCAAACCGCATCCTTCTTCCAGATTTTGAGGTAATCCACCCCAGTGTTTTTTCAGGTGAAAAGGTAAAACATACCCGTTTGTACAGCAATCTTATTCTCAGTTCATCTTTACTTCTTGTCTTCCTCCGCTGACGATATGAAGCAATTTTAAACCTACATTCACTGCGCCTCAAGTAACTGTAATTTTCTAACATATTTACTTCTTGTGCATGCCAGAAATATGCACTGTGTCTTCCTCGGATATGGTACCAGGGAAAAGTTTCTTCATTGGCCACTGGTAATCAGCACCCCACTGGTTATGTCATAGGCTTTATACACAGTCTATGGTCATAGGTGATAAACAATATTTTATTTTCAGCACACGTTGCCCCCAAGTGGCCAAAAAAATCAATAGATTCACACATATACTGTGAATCAGCCTGTAGTCGTAGAAATTAGTTTTTAATGATTGGTCTATCAGACGGCCATTGCTATGATAATAGTTGAATTCAAACATAGACACATTGAAAAAGTATTTCACGTGAAAGATGCCCTTTATACTCAGTATAAGAGTAGTGTTACATGAAGTGTTTCCATAAATGCAGTCATTAATCTCTTGACTGCTCTGGTCAGAGGAGAGCGGATGCTTCCATTGCCACGTGGGTAGAAACTCATTCTCTAGTGGATGTGGTCTCAATAATCTGCTCTCGCCTCCCCGCTGGTCTAATTATTGCAGCCCACAGGACAATTGAGAGGTAGCGGTGGAAAAATTTACACTCAGCAGGGGAGTTCAAACAGGATAAAGCCCTGACAGAGAATCACCTAAAAATCCGTCTGGTGAAGAGCCTGTTTTCTGTGAATGTGTTTATTCTGGCTGCAGAGAAAACTTTCGGATCACTCATCACCTATAAAGTACAGAGGGGATGACGAGAGCTTTCTTTGACAACATGGCGTGTCAAACATCCGACTCCTGATACCTTCCAAAGTAGCATCATCAAGGGCTCATATGTAAAATCCTCAGCAGAGAGTAAAACTCCAAGTGAAACGCCCATTGAACCACATTCAACCTGTGCCACCAGGCCACATGAAAGAGACTTTAATATTGACTTCAAGATTCAGACACTCAGCCCTCAGTACGGTCGCAGCTCATCCAGCATTAGCATAAACATCACCGCTGGCGTTTCATCTTAAGATTTCAACAAGATCAGTACTGCTTTAAGTAAGATGTATAATGAGGTGTTCACAAAATTAAGTAAAAACATGTTTTTAAAAACCTGCAGGGATCAGATGCCCTTAATATAACTGTTGTGCACGGGCTATTCAACAATCTTATTCAAAGAATAGTACAACAGTTCAGGAAAGAGCTCTGATGACTAGACTTAGATAAGAAGATTGACACCACTCTCCAATAAAGTTGGAAGATACAGCCAGCAGCTAAATAGCTTAGCTAAGCATAAGGACTGAAAACAGGGTGAAACAACTAGTCTAGCTGAGTCTAAAAGTAACAACAGCGTCTCTAAGGCTCATTAACACATCATATCTCGTCTCTGTGAGCTGTGCAAAAAAACAAACCTTAAAAACAACAATTGTATGTTCTATAAGACAATATGAACAAAATGAAAAGCATTAGATGGTGTGGTTTACCTAGCACTTGTGCTGATTGGTTACTCCAAATAAGCTTAAGTTCCAATAAGATGTAAAAATTACTCAAAAAATACAATTTTATATATGCATATATGCATTTTAGATATGCATTGTGTCATTTTCTCACTTCAGAACACTGTAAGACTGTTGGTTTGTTTTTTAGACCATATTTTTGTTGATCCCAACAAGCATTGCTATTGTGCTCAAACCCGCAGATTTGTACAGCTGTTCTTATGAAGACTTTGCATTGACTTCCATTCATTGAGGACAGCCTAACCCTAACGTAACCACAATTCACACCCCACCCCTAACCTTACTAGGACCTCAGGGATCAAGTTTTGCCTCAGGCTTTGGTCCCCATAAAGTCCACTGGTGCTGACAAGGTCAGTATTAATGCTGGAAAAGGTCCTAAAGAGGCAACAACAATGAGCACACACACACACACACACACACACACACACACACACACAAAAACAAAGTTTGACATCAAAACATTTTAAGCAAACACTTTTAACTTATAACTTGATTTCACACCTTCTCTATTTTCTTTGTTTGTGTACGTGTGTGTGTGTCCGCACGTGTGTGTCTGTGTATCTCACCAGCACCTCAGTAGGTGAAGGGTGTACTCAGGCTAAATGGTACTTGTGCATATATTAAAACTGAGTAATCAAGTCTTTCAGTGTCTAATATCACCTGGAGAATTAAAGATTATTTCATTACGCACACGCACACACACACACACAGTCACTGCTGTGGAGCCATTACATAAAACGCTCTGTAAACACAGTCCTATTCACACACACACACACACACACACACACACACACACACACACACACACACACACACACACACACACACACACACACACACACGCTCTTGCAGCTACATCATATAATCTATGCAACAATAGGAACAGAAGCAAAAACAACGAAGTGGCGTCTAAGCTTTTAAGCCCCATCTTCATTTGACATCATCATCTCTGCACTAAGAAGATGATCAAATCATTGATTCCTCACACGTAGCATTTCTCTCTCTTTCGCGTTTCATCTTTTTTTCAGTCCCACTCTCTTTGTTTGCGTAAGATCAGATTTTGCTTTGCTTTCAAGTTGCCATATTAATGATGAAATTATTATTATTCATTGTAGCAGTCAACACTTCATTTTTGTCTTTTGAAAATACAGTAAAAAAACACTTCCTGTGAAGCTGCAGATCAGAGGCTCAAAAAAGCTTTAATCTTAGTATTTGATTTGAATCCTGAAAGCTGTTGAATGGGTCACAAAGAAGATCTGTTAAAGGGACTGAAGCAGATCCCAGCATGCAATGGGATACAAACATAAGTGGTGGACAATATGCAGAACCTGAGATATAGAGTAAATCTGATAATTAATCGAATTCAATACAGAAAAACAATAACATGCCATGTTCACTGACTGTTAACAGAATATAATAAAACAATGATCTATGAATTTACTTTAATGAACTCCAAACCCTTTAAAACACACGTTTGTATGAGTAGCTACACTTTAGGTCAAAACAGCTGAGTGAAATCTGATGATTGTGAAAGACCTGAGATATGTTTCAGAACTACACATTTTTTTGTTGCTTACATGAATATTTAGTGATTCTTTCGAAGGTCGTGAGCACAGCAAGCGGAAAAATACAGGGTTTGAGGGATGTGTGCGAAGAATGAAAATAAACAGCAACTAAAATTCCAGTGTGTTCAAAAATACAGAGGAAGAGGAGAACATGATGAAATAAAACTAGAATAAAATTATGATTAATGATATTGTTAACCTACCACAAGTTTGAAAAAGGTTGTTTGACATACAAACAAAACAAGATGAATGTGAATTAAAAGTTCATTTATGTAGCATGTTTCTTCAAAATGATACAAAGAGCTTTAAAAGGACATAACACAAGACAGGTAGGTGAAGAACATGAGCAAAGAAAAACACAGAAGCATAAAAATGATAAGATATATAAATAAATTAGATTACTCAGTGTAAATAAGAGCCAATGTCAATTAGTCTATAAGCTTTCACAAAAAAGTTTTAAGAAGGGATTAACAAGAAGCTTGAGAATTTCAATAGGACCAATAAGTTCAATGGGCATCGAATTCCATAATATGGAGGCCCCCCTAAATGCAAAAGCCTGACCACGCTTTGTTATGAGCTGACATACAAACCAGTAACATGAAGCATACCATTTGTGTCATAGTGTCATAGTGACACAGGGCCTCGTAAAGGGGGCCTCACACTCATGTCATTGCTGTGAACTAATGTATAATCAGTGGTTATGGGGGGGGCGCCCTCTCAGCTCGGGGCCCTAGGCAACTGCCTGCTTTGCCTATCCTGTTGCTACGCCTCTGCCTTGAAAATGTTGAATTTGAGATATCAGATTCTGAACAGATTTTGTAAATAAACACAGTTTTAGTGGTGTGGCTTGTTCCAGACTCAACTGTATCAGCAACTACTGGATGGACTTCCATGAACATCACTAAACTTCGGTAACTTTCTGACTTTCAATCTCACATTCACACCACGTCATGATTTGAAAAAGTAAGCAGGGTTTTGAATTTCTCTGACAAGCTCAATTTTTTTCTCCATTCATTACACTTTTCATGAAAACTGCAGAGTGAAACACTGAACGCCTTTCAGGAGAATCTGTCTGCACCATCATCCCCACGTATAAGTGATTATTGCGTCTCGCCCTCTGTGACAGCAGGCTTTTCATCCTGCCTTTTGAAACAGCTGAAAACACTGTTACCTTTGACAACTCTTCACATGCGTTAGTTCTTTTCTGCCATAACGTTATTCTTTTCTGGGGATTTTAAAATTGCTCTAAGATCGAAGCTTAATGATCTTTGACCAAAAAAAACCCATCACAGGCTGTTTCGCTTTAAAGAGAAGGTCAATTACCTGACACCCACAAACCCACGGCTGAGAGAAGGCCATTTTGCACATCAAATTCACATAATTAGGCTGCAGATTTGGCCTGATGAGGTCACTCAACTGTACAAACCAGTGAGAACTTACCGATTAAAGCTCAGAGCTGAGGAGAGTGTATTGAGTTTGAGGAGGCAGTGGACCTGCTGGAGACGCTTCACTTCACACAGAAGGAAGGAGGGCTACCGAGATCCTAGATCTGAGCCAAACCCACCAGTGATAGTTTTGGACCATTGACTGCCTCAACTGATCCATGTATCCTGACAACAGCCTGCGTGGAGATTATCCATGCACAGCGTGATGGGACTGGAAAAGGTCAGCAGCCATGATTAGTTTCTCACACTTCTTTACCAAAGCACCTGCCACTGACGAGGCTGGACATATCAGCCTGCACACAGAGACATACAATCAACACAACTGACCTGTTGTTTGAAGTAAATGTTAAAACATAAGCTAATGGATGAGAGTTTCTCTACATACGTACAGTATATGCATGTAAGCACATTTTCTTGGCTCAAGCTTCCTCCTTTGAAATCACCATCCTCTCAGGAGCGCCTCTCTATCTTTTTTAGTCGAGCTCTTGTTTACTGAGTCAGCCCGCACGGATAGCCAGACATTATTACTTGATCAGGGTCCAAGGCAGGCGGCCTGCAGCTACCCAGCTCCACCAGCTGGTCCGGCCGGTTTCACCATGGTGCTGTAGAAGAGACGGTGGGATGGAAAAGACCAGAACGGGCATTGCTCCTAGGCTTCTGTAGGCTCGCAGTGTCCAGAGAGCCAGCAGGAAACACTCTGTGGTGCATAGTCAGCCTCAGGTGATACCAGGGGGGACACCACAGGGGTCCGGCTTAAAATACGACAAGAAAAAACAAAGAAAGCGAGCCCATCAAGGAGCTGAGGGATGCGCTTATGTGTTTGTAGCGAAGGTGTTGTTTGTTTGTTGAGTCCCAGAGGGTCCTAAATGTGTTACATCCCATCTGAGACAACACGTGACAGCCCTGCATGGCACAGAAACTTGCCTCCTCCATTTTCAGCATCTTGCCACAGAACAAAGCCAAAGGTTCATCTCTAGAGGCATTCAGACACAGTCACAGTGCAACACCCTCTGAGAGCAGCTTTGTGTTGAGGCAGCAGCCAGATGAAACACTGAGGACCATTTCCATTCTCATGCAAATAATTGCAAAGAAAATATGAATACCATTTATATATTGCATCATGAATAGATTCCATTGTCATCTACCAACGGCAAGATAAGAAGTTGCCATTCTAACCTCAGGGATAAGATATAGGCCGAGGATGTCGACTGATGTTGAATTGTGGCAAGGTTTGATTTTAACGTGGGAAGCTTCTGTGTGTCAGCAGAACAATAAGCAGCTGCAAATTGAAAAGAGTTATTGAAATCAGTGGAGGAGGAAGAATATAAATCCATCAGTGAAGGAAAAGCAGAAATGGTACTGGTAGTGACAAATCTTAACATCACGATGTAGACGTAGAGTGGTTCCTTTCACAGAATATTACGTTCTCATATATTAGATTTTAGTGCTGTTTAATTCAGCTGTAAATAATGGTGGCTGGACAAGCTGGAATAAATATTGACTATATTGACAAATAAAAATCTCAGCTCAAGATCCATTGACTATTTTTTTCTTAAGTGTTCAATCATCTAATCATCTTTTACTCTTCATGATACGAGTGATGCAAAACAAATGGATGTGAAATATTATTTTAAGTTTAACTAGTTACAGAATCAGTGGTTCCTGAGCTGCTTCAGAATCATGACAGAAAATCGAATCATTCCCATGAAAACAGAAAACTTTGTTTGTGCAGCCAACTCAGTTAGAGTTCTCTGATTGTGACATTATCTACGAAACATCTGCAAATTTGACTCCACTTCGACTCCAGAGTGAATTCCTCTCCCTTGTATAAACGGTCCCAATTTAAATAGAGTGACAGGTTTGAAAGAGCTGAGCAGAGTTTGTGTTGAAAACATCCAAATGTGCAATCAAAGAATTTAAAGGGAGCGCAGATTTGGCAAGAAGCCTCAAGCTATGTCGAGTAGACTATTTAAACTGCATACAGTGTGTGTGTGTGTGTGTGCTTGTAAGTGTGCATATATGTGTGTGTGTGAGAGAGAGAGAAAGGCCTCCCCCTTAAGGGCAAAATGCTTTGGATCTGCTTCTGCCTCATGGATGCAGTGTGATGGTCTGCTAAGATTCAAGGCAGTGTCCATCCAACCTGATGTGTTTTTTAGTTCCAGTGTGAAACGACATGTGGTCACTTACTAGTCTCCGCTGTCGACGTCCTCTCTCAGGTGGCTCATGATGAAGGGCTTCTGCAGAGCTTGACGAGGAGAGATCCTCTCATCCCCGTCAAGATTAAGCAACTCTTCTAAGAGAGACAAAAACTCTATGCGGTCCTCCATCTCCACGGCCTCCAACTTTGGATGGATCTGGATTTGAAAACAGGTTTCAGGTCAGATGATCCAGATCCCAATTAACAGATTATGTCCGTATGCAGGACACCAAGATCTTTCAGGGCGTCCAGGGCCACCAAGAGCTGCAGAGACGGAAATAATACAAACATTTAGATTTATTTTTTCATGTCCTGTTGTTGGGTGTGAGGTTTAGGATTTGGGGATCTCTCTAACAAAAGAGTGTTGGTTTCATGATGCATTGATGGCAGCTATATACCTGCTTGGCAACTGGGCGGATCTCATATAGAGGAAGGGGCTTCCACTTCCGCTGCACCATCAGGTCATAGAGACTTAAGTCCAGCCTCTCAAATACTAAACAGATCTGCTCCATGTGCTGGAACTCTTCATAGACCATGACCATGTTGGTGCAATCTACAGCCAGGCCACCGATGAAGTTCAACATGGCAACCTGGAGAGAGAGGAGCAGGCATGATAAGACAAAACTATCAACAGTTTGTGATCAGCTACATGTTCTGATGGAGCAGACAACACTTGAGCACAGGAATATAAACAAAGAATTCAGTACCATACCTCATGCTTAGTGTCCTGGGCGAACTCTGTGTCTTTCTTTATCATTTTTACAGCCACCTCCTCTTTGGTCCTGAGGTTTATGGATGCTGTGATTTTGCAAAAGCTGCCTTCCCCTATGAAGTCCAGGACTTTATAGGAGGAAGAGCTGCTGTGAAGCACATCACCGGCCTGAATGTCAGGTGTTGTCAGTGCAACTGTGGAGAGACATGATGGATATAAATATGAGACCTGGCTGTTTTCAGTGTCAGTCAACACAGTATGGACAACGCTATACTAAACCAGGAGTGATATAAATTTGTATTTCTGCAGCTGTCATTTTAAGTCCACATGAAAAATAAAAATATGACCAACATTGTGTTGATTTCCTGATGACCTCAATTATTTATCAGTAAACAGATCAGACAAGATGATGATGTTGTGATAAAACAGCAAAAACGTCATTGGCCTCAAGTAACAAACAATGAGTTGTTCTTTCTTGGACAAGTAAGTGCAGAAGGTGACACATAGCTGCTGTTGTGTGTTACTGTGCATTTAAAGGGATAGTTCAGCCAAAAATAAAAAAATCACTCATTATCTACTCACTACTATGCAATTGGAGGAGTGGGTGAAGTGTTTAACTCAACAAAACACTTTTGGAGTTTCAGGGGTAAACAGTTTTGCAGCCAAATCCAAAACTATTGAAGTACTTGATCGATTTTTCAATCGTAAACAAACAACAGAAATATCTTAACATGCCTCCAATGCTCACAAAAGTAGCTGGCCTCTGATAGAGTCTTACCTGAGGCAGCAGATGAATCTCCTGAAAGTCCCCACGATGACATGATGAAGTCAAATATTGTAGCTCGGAAATGTAGCGCAGAAGACTGAATCGATCTGAGATTGTGAATCTGATGATACGATCTTGTTTGTGCGTGCATCTCTGAATGCAAGTGGTGAACTGACCACTGTACATCAAAGCTCTGCTTTTATAACATCCCAACATTAGCATCATCTTTTGTTGTGATGTGTTTTTTTTGAATTCAAATAAAAACTAACAATAGCAACATATTTGAAATGCATCAAAATGTACTGCAATAGTAGTGTGTGTGTGTGTGTGCGTGTGCATGTGTGTGTGTGTGTGTGTGTGAGAGAGAGTGAGCCTATCCAAGAAATATTAGTGTCACAATTTATGTTATGAATATATAAATATGAAAACTTTCCTTTTGTGTCTATAAAATATGCAAAATGTTTTAATTCAAGTTCTGTATATTTGTGTTATATATATATATATATATTAAAGTTTATAGTTGAAATGTAAAATATTGAGTCTCAATTACTTTTTTTGCATAAACCAGCCACTAGGGACACACTTTTGGGTAGCTCTAGTGACGGTCCCAAGCCCGGATAAATGGTGAGGGTTGCGTCAGGAAGGGCATCCGGCGTAAAACTTGTGCCAAAACAAACATGCAGATCACAAATAGGAGGGGTAGTGGATATATTGGCAGATGATCCACTGTGGCGACCCCGAAAAGGGAGCAGCCGAAAGATGAAGAAGAATTACTTTTTTTGCATAAGCATATGATAACATCTGTGATGCAAATTCTTTTTCTCATCTACCACCTGTATCGATATCTGAATATTTAGCTCTCAATCATCTGTATCAGCATCGACCCCCAAAAAATCCACATCTTTCAGACTCTGATGCAGGATTGTATTTCACACATATACTGGCACAAAACACTCTATTCAATCTCAGTGTATTGTCACAGTCTTCTACTTTCCCACAGTCTCAGTTCTGTCATCTTTAATCTTGGGCGCCATATAAATCAAAACGTCCACTAAACAATCATTCTTAAAGAATAGAAAATGTCCAGATCTGATGTTCAGATCATAATAATGTCTCTTCACTCACTTTTCTGTAGAACATTGAATCACCAAACTGTCTGTGAGGTATTGTCCTTTTTCTGATAAATTAATTTTCTTTTCTTTAGACATCCTGAAATCCCTCCTGGTGGATTTCTCAATGTTCCCTCCTTTAGGATCTGTCCTCATCATTTATGTGACGGACCCTTGGGAGACTTCTTTTTGTCCCATGAGTCTGAGTGGGGATCCCCAGGGAAACCTCCTCCTCACTGGGACAGTTCACTCACAAGTGAACAACGCAGAGTCAAAGTAACCATGAGCTTTTATTCAGCTCTACATCGCTAACACTCCTGACGGACAGTAAATGACGCAGGTGCAGCCGTGCACAGCCTTCAAAGCAGCACAGCTCTGCAGCAAACAATACAGTTTTCTGAAAATAAAGCTTTCACACACACACACAGAGTATACTCCTCTCAAAGGCAGAGCTCCTCTCTGCTTCACTGGACACTGATGCACCTGAGTCTCTGGCCTCTCGCCTGGACGCACCCGTGGAGAGATGGGATCTTCCAGGAAAAAGCTGCAGCAAAATCAGAGCGCACATCGCTCCGAGGGGGGGAAGCAGGTCTGATCTACCTTTTATTACCTCTCTCGCACTGCCCATGTACGGAGAGCAGCGAATAAGACACAGTGGCTGTGTCACGCAGGCCTGCTCTCAACCGTGCACCGCAGGTCAGATCAGCGACTGTCAGGCTGCTGTTGTTGCAGGAGATCAAAAGACGTGAGCATTTTCTCGATGGGCATTTTCTGGGAAAACCTATATCCAAGGAAATTCTATGTCTAGTCCTTAATCTTTGAATGTTATTATATGCGACAGTTTTTTAAATTCTTTAAGAGAAACCGCAATACATCCCTGACTTAAAGTGATGGTTTGATAGAGAGGTTAATAATATGGTAGCACAGAAGACCACACTGTACAGAAGTGTGTACATGCAGATGGGTTCAAGATGCATGGAGGTACATGTAGAGATTGGTGACCTCCTTCTAAGTAAATGCTGCAGCCCGACAAGGTTTTTTCTGTCACAAACTTTCACTGTCACAGTCTGATTTACACATACCCAGAAAACATCCTCATTCTCATTTCTGCAGAGATTAGACCAAATCCCACGAGATTCCATTTCCCCAAAGATGATTTACACTTAAATAAGCAGCAGTCACGTTTCCATATCAGCACACAGATTTACTGGGCACATACCATATGTGCACCGAACTCATTTAGTGCACTGAAAAGGGGAGCTCCCGGTAATAAGCATGAATCCTATACAGTAAATAATATTCAGCTCCCACTCAGTTCCAACCAACAAGGTCAGATGTAATCCAGTATAATCTGCTTTTCCAGGGACAATGAATAAATTCATTTTATTTGGAAACAGCCCCAGTCCAGGCCCCAGATGTGTAAAACCGACGAGGGCATGAGCTACAACCTCGATCACATTATGTTGCTTTGTGTACTTTTTCAAAGCAGACTCGTAGCCTGGTATTAATACTTTTAGACATCTTTTTTTCAACAATGGAGAGAATTCAGAGAAGAAATGAGAGTAATGACTAATCGATTTTTGTATTTTTTCTAATCCTGAGTGAGCATAATATGAACAGTAGAACATGACCAATTAATCACCTGACCAATAAAAAGTGGACGATACGAGACACATCATAAAAGCATAAATGTTTGCTGATACACACCAAAGTGCAAAGTTTTACTGAATAAACAATGCAAAGATGTGCATTTATATTTACATTTAATGGTAAAAATGTACACACTTTTTAATCAAGTTCTCTGTATTTGGTTGTATGTATTTTCTTTATATTATAGATTTTTATAATAAACTTTATGGTCAAAATAAAAGTCAAGACTAAATTACATATATATATATATACATTTCTATATAAAGATATATATATATATATATATATATATATATATATATATATATATATATATATATATACATATACACAAACATTTGGATTGGTCAGAGATAGAGTAGAGTAAATGACTGACTTCATATTTGAGAAATTATAAAACAAATGGTAAACATCTGCAGCTTGACATTTGTTTTTTGATTGAAGCTGTGGAGATCTCCAGTTTTGACTGCTTATTATTTGCCCTTTTCTTTTCTGAATAACAAGCCTGATATGTGTAACTTTATCCAAAGGGACAGTTTTCATTTCAAACTATGCATGAAATATGGTAATAGGCTAGAAATGATCCTCAGTAATAAAAGACATTTGATATGAATAGTTTAATAAAAGCTTGGTGAGTTGCTCCTTCTAGTCATTCTTTTGTGTCACGAGTCTCCGATTCATTCATCACCAAACACCAAGTGACCAGAGGAGCGCCCCTGCAGCAGACATGGGTGTATTATAATAATAATTCTATTTTTAATTAAAGTGTATTTTACTAATGTTGGACTCCTCCATGGTGGAGACTGGATGTTAGGTAATTCAGAGAAGTTTCTCTTTTAGTTGTGCAGCAAACACTGAGCACTCAGGGGGATGAGAGGAGGGAGTCTTAATTATCATGGCTGAGCGCGCAGCACAAACAACTGCACTACACAGTTACCATGAAGGATGCAACACACTCCATCTCACTTGGAACATCCCTGCTCACACAGCATTTAAAGAAAGAGCTTCACAAACATGGAACAAATGGGTCTTTGTATTCAAGCTTAAAACGTACAAAAAAAAGAAAAGCTGATTTGTCCCGTTCTTGCCTTTTCTGTTTTCATTTGCCTTTGTTTGTGTGTCTCATGCTTGTTTCTTAGCTGTTTGCACTGTTTAGATTACATTATTCATATTGCTCCTAGAGATGAAACAAGAGACGAAGTTGATTATCAACAATCAATTTGTTGGTTAACAGGAAGTTAATCTGCAAATATCTCGATGTACAAATTGCTACCAGGAAGCGAGCCAACATCTCACCTGTACTTGTATCTCTGTACTGGCTTCCAGTAAAGTACAGGATCCTGTATAACATTCTTGGTTTTGTGTTTTTATTAACCTTTTTCCTTATTTATTTTACTACATCCAATTTTAATGTATTTTAATTCTTGTACTTCTCTTTGTTGCCATTTATTGTACAGCACTTTAGTCAACTCTAGTTGTTTTAAATGAGCATGATAAATAAACTTGACTTGAATATGATAAATGACTTAAGTAATACTTAAACAAACACTTAGTACTTAGTACTTCTTCCAACCAAGCATTTGCTGCTTTCTTTGAATTATAAACTCAAGTATAACACATTTAAATGTGCAAAGATTCTCTAAAGTCTCCTCTCACTGTATATATTCTTTTTACATTGTATATATATTAATCTTCTGCCATTTATATTTTTATATTTGTGTTGCATTTCTATTGCATATTTACTTATTAGTTTCACTGATGTCTATGACGGTCCTCTGTGCTGCTGTAAAACAGTGAAATTCTTAGTTGTGGGACTAATAAAGGATTTTCTTATCTCATCTTGTCTTTAATGTTCTGTCTTTCTTTCTCGATCTGATATTTAGCTTCGACTGTACTGATTCCATATAATATCTACCTCGTTATTTAAATAGGAAGTTTACCATTACACAGTCAACACTGACTTTTACAGATCAACGTGCAGTGTCCCTGTACAACATCTCTACATGCAGTAAGATAAAGCAGTGAGCTCACCTGTGTGCACAAACAGCAGCCTGATTAGACATTCCATGCACGGCACCGCCATTAGAGTTCAGGAACACTTAACTCTCATGGGTATGTAAAAGCCTTGATCGCAGAGGCCCCCTCTCACATTCACACTCTGCCTCCTCCCACTCACTTTGTATTTCAAAAAGATGATTTTTTTAAATGATCTTTTATGGTGAAGAGTGTTTGCTTCACAATTAATGTGACACCACAGGCGGCTCATTCTGGTGATTTAGGCGTTCTGGCCCAGGGAGCCCTGCGGCATGGTAATTAAACCATTGCTTTAACACCAGCCACTGACGATCAAGGGAACGGGAGTGCGACGGCGTCCCGAGGAGCCACACCTGAACCTCTGGTGGCGTCTTCAGAAACAGTATTAAATGGTGTCCCTGAGGAACCATGGGCGAGCGCTATTAGACAGGTGTTAGATTGAGCCTTGAAGTGTCACATTGATGCTGTGAAAGGCTTTATGAGGTGTATAATGCATATATTTGATCACACCTTTAAAAAAGACATACATACTAGCATACATATCCCTGAGTTACTTTCATGTTTCACTTTACCACACTCGTGATATTTAGGATGATGGTCAACAGTTATATAACCCTATCGGATACTCCAGCTGTTCACCTACGACTCTGTGCAAAGACAGGAATTTACTCTAGAAAAGCAGCAAGAGTCACTTTCTGTCTGTTAAGAGACAGAAGACAAAATGACGAAGAGGTGAGGGGGAAGAAGGTTGAGGAACGAGGAGTCTAAGTTTCAATTTTCCGCCTCTCTTCTCTCCCTCTTTGATCAGCTCTCCTTCCCTCACCACTTGGTCACGCTTCAGTTCAGGCATCGGTGCTCACGTCTCCAGAACAGATGTAATTTATCAGGGCACTTCTCTGCAGCGGCCCACCCACCCTCTGTCCAACACTTAAGCCCACTCTGGGGTTTGATATTCACAAGCTCCTCAGTGAAGCTCAGATCACATCCATATGAAAAAAACACTGCTCAAACAATGTAATGCACAGGAACACAGAGATACCTACAACGGTGCAAAAAGGTAATGTGTTAAACCATGACAGCTAATTTAAAGTGAATATAATCAATATTTCACAAGTAGAAACATATCACATATCAGCTTGAACCTGCAGATAATTACCTCCACCAATGAGGAGGGTTTTTTCTTCCCTTTGTCATTTAATTCCTTGTTTGTTAGCAGGATTAAGCAAAAACTACTGAAAGAATTTCTAGAAAACTTGGTGGAAGGATGGGAAATGTGCCAAGAAAGAACTCTAACCAAGGATCCGGAGTGTTGGATCAAGAATTTTTTTTTACGTCCATCGATATTGCGATAGGGCGGGTTTTTTTCTCAAATTTTCGGCAATTTCTCTGAATAATTCATGGAACCTTTTGAAAGAAAACAATTAGGAATCTGATATTTATGAGTGTGTGTAATTTGGTTAATAGAATTTAATGGGACTGTTGGTGGAAGAATGAGCTCTACTGAGTGGCCCACCACATTCGCTCTCACAACTCTCATTGCCCCATTTTTAGAAATAAAAGGTCTGAACACCCACTGCACACTTATGGCTCAGCACAAAAACTATGCGACAAATACTATTAGCAGGTGAACACATATAAATATATATTAGAGCCAGATATTTCCGTCAGGAGTACGTAGAGACCACAAATGAGCTTCAAAAGAACACTGGACTCACATTCATTAGGTGGACACAAGCTCCATAAATGATAATCAAATAATTAATTACTTAAAACTAAACTTAGTGGAAACATGAACACTTGAACAAACATAAATGCGATAAGAACTACCTATTATGACAAAACTCCTCTTTGAGAAAAAATATTTGACTTATAAATTCATCGTCCATGCCTCATTCATTAACATGGAGGAGGCAGTGTCCATGAACTATACTGTAGCCAGCCACCAGAGGTTGATCAAGATGATTTGGCTTCATGTTTGAGCTCTGTACCTGCTGGAAGTGTAGGTAAATCAACAGCTTCACCATTTTCAACTTGATCAAATGAGCACATTAGTGAATAAAACATATAAATGTGAAATACAAATTCAGCTGCAAAATCCCAAGCGATTTGACAGCAAAAATGCACACATATCACACCTAAAATAAATATCATTTTTTGCGTACAGATTTTTAACCTCAGTAGCCTGTATATGTGTAGTTTAAATTTGTGGCTGGAGGTGTTGGACTGTTCCTCTGCAGGGAAAACATTCAGTCCAGGCTTCACCTCACCCTTACGACCCCATTTTATTCTGCTCTGCCCTCTGATGCAGGGAGATAATCACCTCTGTGTCCCAACGTTCATTAGTTTCTCTGGGAATCAATGAGCGGAAGCTTCAACAAAATGAAGCCTTAATCCTCGCCTACATCAGGCCAAGTGTCTGGCTTTTTGATGTGCATCACCAAAGTACTGCCGAGAATTTACACAAAGCCACTGTGTGAGAAAGTAGAGCTCAACCATTGAAATGCTTTTGCAGCAACAAAAGCATCTTGTTTAATGGCAGGTCAGGATCATGCTAGTTTAATATTTCTGTAAATGTATCTGTAATAAAATGAACCAAAAGTATGTTTTAATTAGAAATAAAATAAAAAGACCATGATCAAGTGCCTTCACATACGCACATTGAAATGTTACAAGTCTGTATAATCACTACAAATGAATATCATATATTTTTTGCAAAGGACAAATCAACCGGCTGTGAATACAATAATAATACTTTCCGTTCATCTATAATCAACAACATAATCGTTACTCCAAATATCTAAATCAAACGCATCATTATTAATGTTAATAAACAACTTTATTTGGTCGTAAAGCAAAAAAATACTGGACATGGGTGCTGCCATCTTGCACTTTTGAGGTCATTTGAAGCCGCAGTTTGTACATTAGCGATCATGGTGTGAAGTCCCAATGATTCATGTACTCAGCCAATAGTTAGTAAGTTAGTCTCCGCTGTCAATCATGACGTTTCACCCTGTTTTTACAGCATAGAATCAATAATTAAAACCAAATTTACTGGAAAATGAACACTTGTACATAAATCAGTGTGAAAAATGTATTTGACGTGTACTTTAGGTTTGAGTTTGGTCCATGTCCCATCTCCTAACATGGAGAAGGTGGGGTTAATGACCTTTATTGCCGCCAGCTACCAGGGGCCAATGATGATGACTTGGTTTCGCTTTTAGGGGGTCGTCATTTCATCCATCTTTATACACAGTCTACAGTCTTAACTTAACCTTCCCACCACATGAAGAAAACCAGTGCATGAGGAGCATGTTTTTGATCAGTGTAATAGTGTAGAACAACTAGCAACACTGTGCGTCACATGGTCCGTGCAAATGCATCCCTGTGCATGGAACCTTTGAGTAAAGAATCTCAGTAGATGAGCGCTTTAATATTAGGATTCAAGTCAGTGCCACAAAGTTTCAAACTGCTTATTTATTGTTTTGAACTTTTGCATTGTCTTGTAATCTGTCAGACAGTGATCAGTTCAGATATGACAGACGCCGACAGCTACAGCTTTAACAAAAAACATTTTTAAAAGCCCCAGGCCAGCAAATGCCTGATGGTATATCTAATTACCATGACAGGAAAATGAATCGGCGCTCACAGGAACATAAAGTTCGATTATTGTCAAGACCGGAGTCGTTCTCAGATCTCATTATTCCAGTGTAGTCCAGTGTGAGACGGCACCGCCTCACATCCTGGCCCCTCCACAAACAACTAATCAGTGTTTATACATGTACGCCACACAAATGTATCCCCCTGAGGATGCCTGCCTCGTCCTCTGATAGTATGATATGCACGTTCCTGTTTGCAGAGGAGATAAGTCATTACTGCCCTGTGTTCTCACACAAGTTGAACTGAACCCAGAGGTGCTGTTTTATTTAACTGAGTCATGAAGATGAAAACAGTATTGTGATGTTGTCTGCCAGGAGCGACGTATGCACACATAACAAATGCACATGCAGGCGTATTCATCACTCGCACAAGCACGCATGCTACTATATTGTGTGTCAGCTGAGCAGCATACAAATGAATAACTTCACATCTCTTAGTTATATCTCTACACTGAAAAATGATGATCAGTCAAACGTGCACACACAGATGGAGAACAAAGCGTGGGCTCGGCTCTTTGCTGACAAAGCCAGAGTGGAGCAGCGTGTGAACTCTTCCCCACTCTGACGTGGGAGTGGGCGAGGAGCAGGGGTGATGCAAGCTCAGGCAGAGGCAAGATTCTCATTTCCCTGCTTCAAAAAGCCAACAGCTCTTTAGTGGGGGGGGGGTTGTTCCTGTCCTGGCAGCCGAGGCTTTCCCTTCGCTCTGCTTGTGAATACAACCTGACCCAGGATCCACTGTGGGGGAGCTGCCAGCACAGACTGCAGGATCACCTTCTGTTCAGTCTATGCTTTCATGTGTTGAGGGCGTATCTATGTGTGTGCCGTATAGCCGAGTGGGTGTGAGGGTTTCAATGTGATACTACAAGCAGCAGGATGTTGAGGTTGACCAAAGTCTCTCTGGTCCCTTCTCCTCCTCTCTGCCGTTTCAATCCTTTTTATTCTCTCACTCCTCAGTACGTCCTCTATCCTGCTGACCCATTGTTCACCATTAAGCTCTGACTCAACCTGCCACCAATCAGCACTAATTGAAGAACACAGCTATAATTAACAACAAGCCTTAATTGACACATCTTAATAGCCCCGCTTATCAAGTCTGGGTATTTTCCACAGCGTGTGATGTTCATCAGGTGATTAACTCTTCACTTCCTGCAAGACCTTTGCTGTCCTCCCACTCCCACTCCCACTTGGTTAAGTCCTCCTGCTGCATCACCATAATGGTCACAGAGAATCAATAGCCCCACATGTCACCTCCACATACTCCACCTACAATGACACATGACTCATGTGTGTGAGTATGCATTAATATGAGCATATTGACAAAATCAAATAATTGCAACGTAAACAATTCAACATCTGGAAACACCACTTTTAAACATTTAAAAGGTTATTTTTATGTTAACATATAAAGCCATGTGTACCTGTGGGCATTATGTTATGAAGAAGCTAAATTGTAAATCAATTCTAAAACGGGCATTAATTGACAATATGTTAATTCATATTAAATCACTAATTTAAACCATCAAAAACATGAGCACTTTAACTATGTCAGTGGGATGAGAACTACCTGAAATGAAAAATGTATTTAACATGTACTTTGACTTTTTACTTGGGTCCATGTCCCCTTTGCTAAGATGAGGGAGTTAGGGTTTGTGTTCTCTACTGCAACCAGCAACCAGGGGGCGATCAAGATGATTTGGCTTCACTTTGGGGGAATTTTTTAAAAAAAGGACAAATCAATAAATTAAAAATTGAATAATTACAACAACAACTGAATTTATGAATCTGTTTGGCAACACAAACAACACAGGAACCAAGTGAAGTTCATAAATCAATTACACAAGAAATTATATACTTCAATAATTTCAAAATAGCAGATTTTTGTCTCGGGTTGGGCTCAGTGAGTTGATTGTTAATATTTATGAAAACACTTCAAGCACAGCGATGTTATAAGAAATCTCACTTCCTGTCACCTGACATTACGTTACCTTTAAATTAGGGCTGAAACTGATATCATGATTTTAAAGATTCTCGTGAGTCAATAGTAAGGTTAAAGACTGATTTCTTTCTAGTGGAGAACAGTAAGTGTTTGATTTTTCAAAGCAGAGCCAGACACACTGTGCAGGGTCACAGCAGCACTGTGTGACAGAAAAGCAAAGTCTAAAAGCACTGCGGCAGCACACACCACTGCTCGTTGCTTCTTGATGTATGATAAACACATTTGAAAAGATACAGGGTGAAGACCGAGCATCTCGGCTTTGTGAGTTTGTCACATCAGAGCTAATTAGGAAAGTTTTGCCGAAGCAAAGTTAAGAGACAGATGTGGATAAAATGTGGTATTTAAAATGTGGTTGGCATGAACCTGCATGGTTATTTTTACCTTAAAAATACTCCCGAGTTTATTTGAATGTAAAACAAAACATGCTATATACAAACAGTGACATTTGGGTCATGATACATTATTAATAACGTCCCAGCTGATTCATGAGTGGGGACTCAGAAAGATAATTGAACAACCACAGCCTCTAAATGAAGTGTTTGTATTTTACATGTGTTCGGATGAAGGATTTGCGGAGCTGCTGCAGCTGCAGAACAAGAGCTCCCGTCTCAGTCTGCACAAAGGCCGCCAGAGGAGAGGGATCAATATGAACCACAGACAGATATGTAGGTGCATAAGAATGTAAGTATGAGCTTCTTCTCTCACCTTGTGGGTCAGCATGTGTTCGTCTATGGTACAGGGTGACCATGTGTGACTCACTGGGCCCTGGTGGACCTGTCAGGACCTCTTTTGTTGCTGCTGAGTGACTGATCCTGTTTCTATAAACATAGACAAATGTGCCCTACAGGAGTGCCTGTCGCTCCGCAGCGCCCCCATGCCTCAAACTAATGAATTTTTAAAGACAGCATGAATCAAACCACAGGCCAGATCAATAGGCCACAGAGTGGATTTCATCAGCACTGGAAGGTTTCGGTACACACCTCCACCCGGGCATCTTGTAAAGCAGCTCGCTACAACAAAGCTTCATGTTGAGCTGAAACCAGGGCGGTCGACCAATAACAGAGCAATATTATGACGGCTGGTCTGTCCAGTAATCATAGTTAACAGGGAGTGATTATGATGACAGCACATCCTCTAAACCCATACACTATTGATTTGCATATTGCATATTGGATAGCCTGTTCATCAGAGCATCACCACGGACGTCATGGACAATCGCTCATTTGAATCTTTTTACAAAATACTGAACATTCTGTCCCTGGGACTCCAGGAGAACAGCTCACTCTGGATAAGGCACCTGAGTATAACCATTCTGATAGCAGGTTGTTGTTGCTAGCACAATATCTTAACAGCCCAAATCCAAAATTTCTACTTTAGTAGTAAATCCTTGTATTATTTATGATGCACATACTTTAAATTGTTAACAGTTAATAAATAAAATTTCAAATTGCCTTAGGAATCTTTACTTTTTTAGTTTCTGCTCTGAGTAAAAGTATTGATTTAGCACAACATCAGAAAAAAAACAATACCCAACCAAATGGACAACACACACATTCATATGTTTGTCTCCGTGTGGTCATTTAAGGAGGAGTCCATATTGGAGGGACAGGGGAAGTTTCCACACCACAAAGGCGTCAAGCCAGTTTGGTTACACATTGCCAACTGTGCCAGCAGGACACTGTGAAGACATTTTTAGCAGTTTCTTTTCTGACTGGACAGATGGCAGACTGAAGATTTAGCTACAAAACATCCACAGAGACACAGAGAGAGCTTGAAGCAGGAATTTGATTCCTGTTGAGGACAGGACCACAGAAACAATTTTCTCAGGATATTTAGCATACAATGACGGAATCTTAGTCCAAATATAAGCCAGACACATATTTTGGGATATACGACACCCCAAAAATGCCATCAGGGTGTTTAACGACACCTCACCTAGGTCATATGAATATTGAACATGTGAAATGCCATACAGCTAACTTTGATATTTAGATTCTTCAGTACAACTACTTTGCGTTTTCTACATCTCATGCCTTCTTATGTCTCTGAGCTTTCACAAAGCTTTAGTCTACACAGTCATGAAAATCGGTCGCTTGTTATTCTCCTCTGTGCCCTTTAAAAATATCTGTTTTATTAAAACTCAAGACTCAGGCTAATTCCGCTTGCTGCGTTATTTAATATATCCGTGTGAGAGGGCAACACACTCCACTCTGTATGAATTGGTCTCACAACAGCAGCAGATCTATCAATGTACCTGCAACAAAGATAAAGGTCTTCTCACTCTCCCTTTGGCTTTCCACAAAGGTACAAAACTTTTAAAGTTTTGGGGCAGAATCTGAGGAAGAAGTAATTTCTCAGCTCGTCATTGATAAGAGATCGAGATGGGAGTGTATCCTGTAAATCAAATTTGATCCAATTCAATTAAACTGCAAATGTTGAAAGTTATAGGGAATAGATGCACCTTCACCTGGATTGATACGTGGAGAGAGAAGTGCAATTACAATGGAGGGAGAAATGGGAAATTCACAGCTGGTAACAGGAGGCAAAAACAACTTCTAGAGGAGCGGAAACGTGCAAAATGTGCCATGGGAATGTAAAAACCATTTTCTGACTGGTAGAAACAGCAGAGAGGTGTCAGGTTTGTTAACATAGAGGGATTAGCTGCTAGAGTTCTGCCTGCGAGTCAGCGTGCTCATGTCAAGTCAGAGGGAACAAAGCACAGGGGAGAAGCGTATGTGTGCGTGCGTGCGTGCGTGCGTGCGCGCGCGTGTGTGTGTGTGTGTGTGTGTGTGTGTGTTTGGTTGTGGGAGGAAAACAAAGGTCTTGCAGGAAGTGAAGAGTTAATCACCTGATGAACATCACACGCTGTGGAAAATACCCAGGCTTGAGAAGCGGGGCTATTAAGATGTGTCAATTAAGGCTTGTTGTTAATTATAGCTGTGTTCTTCAATTAGTGTGTGTGTGGGCAAATATTTTACTGAATAAAAGACGCAGAGAAGATAAGCATATCTGTTTACATTTCATTTTCTTGATTCATGTTCTTTATATTCAGTTTTTATCTTCTTATTCATAGTTTAGTTAATGTAAATGTTATGATTCAAATCAAGCCTCAATTACATGTCTTGTATCAGGGCTTGTTAACAACATCTAAGGTTTAACTAGCAAATTTAACACAGAAACGCGCACACACACACACACACTAGCATTGTATCAGCATCAGGAAAATGTCACAATCCTGTGACAGAGATCACTTGCAGTGATGAACATACAAAGACTTATCACATGAATCTGCAGCTCATTATTTAACCGTCTGTTTTCCGCTTCATTGTTTGGTTTGACTCTCACTGCTCTCATCCAGTCGTTTTCAGTCACAGCAGGCAGCTGTTTTTGTTTCCTGCACATAACCTGCCCAGCACCAAACACACACAAAGTGACGAGCAGCTGAACACAGAGGAGCATCTATTGGTTAAAGAACTGGATTACTGTTTTAATGCTGTGACTGTTAAACATGAGGTGACAATCAGGTTAATGACTCCTTTCTCATTGTCAGTAGAGGAATTTCTCCTCTCTATATTTTTCCACTGAGTCGCTCTCACACCGCTGTCTTGCTAAATTGGCACTTTCACCTGGATGTCAAGTTTCCATCACTGCCGTTCTGAGTCAGAGCTAACTAAAACCTGTGTCTGCCGCAGAGGCATTTGACACAGGAGTGAATGCTGATTAGATCCATTCCCATTGCAGACAAAAGCCAAATGTTAGCAAGTGTTAGTGTTTTTTTGATCAGTGGAAAAGGGGCTTTGGAAAATGCAGAAGATGAGAAAAAAGTCAAACATTTCCCAACATTGAATCCATTATTATAGTGAAATATATGTTCATCATAGGACTGTTATCATACTAAAGATGACGCATTCTAAACGCATGCTCGAATGCCTCACTGGCTGATCAGCAGCAAAAGAAACAAAAGAAAAATGTTTGCTGTTTTCTATTTTTTCCTGCCAAGAAAAGGATTTCAGCAGCGCAGCAGAAACGAGGACAAGGAAAATAAAGAGACAGAGCTGTTTGGCTAAATGCCGTCTGGATTCTTTGATTCTCAAGGACATTTCTGTGTCCCAAACTCCAGCGAGTCCCCCCCACCCTTTATCTGAGCCCACCCCACCCAGCCCCATTGTATTGTTTTCTGTCACAGAGAGCTTCCTGCAATTCCAGCTCAGCTGCTTATAAAATAGGAAGCCATGTAAGCCTTTGGAGCTGCAGGGATTGTAGATCCCGGGGGTGAAGCCAAGAACATTCAGAAAAACTCTGGTTTTGCTTTTATAACTTTTTTCGTTTATAGAGGTGCGTTTTGAAAGTCTAAGTCACCCTTCCCTGAAAATTGGCTTTTTAAAAATTTGGAAGGACAGAGACTCTTCTGAGCAGAAGATGTTTTATAAAAACTGTCATAGGTGACACTTGAAAGAGGAAAATTATGAAACTATGTATGCACCGAGGTTCTATTCACACAGGTCCAATTATAGCATCTGCCAGTGATCCAGTCCTATGTGTAGTTACAGTTTATGTCATGAGCTCAAATGTTAAAAAGATATTATCACACAAAAACATCCTGTCTGCTGTATTGTTGTCATGCAGATGATGCAGAGAAACTCACAATCAACAGAACTCAATGCTCCCTGCATAGGACGCCTTTTAGATATACAGTGCATGTAGTACCAGAGACTTTCTTCTGTACCCAGATAAAGCTTCAAAATGCATAGTCTTGTCAATGAATCTGCAGATAACAATCAGTGTCTTCTTGCTCTTCTCTCCTCATCTTTGCCTCTGTACCTCTCATTTTTAGTCATCCTGCGCCAAAATGGTCTCAGAACACAAGATGAGTTAGACAGAACTGCTGCCTCTCGTTCATTTTCTATGAGAAGCTGCAAATCCCTTGTGAACATGCTATGGGAACACAGGTCTCATATGGGACCTCAGCTACTATTTTCTAAAGTATAAACTACATGAAGGCAGACAACAAAAACGTCAGCTGGGAGGACGCTGAAGGAGTAGAGTCACTGCAACAGATTTGGGAATTTTAATGGAAATGATTCTAAATTTAAATAAATGTAATAAAACCAGTTAAAGGGTCCCAAAAAGAGACCACAAAATCTTTTTAAAGCTACAATCAATGCCTTTGTCTATCAAGCGTGACAATATACAAATATTTTTTAGAGATTGTTTGGAGATTGTTTTTCGCTGCCTGGCCACCAATTCACTGTTTTGATTCACTCTCACGGCTCTCAGTGCTTTCAGCCACAGCAGGCAGCAGTTTTCACAATAACAGAACAGCCAATATAACAAAGCTAGTAAACATAATGAAGCATTAACAAATAGCGAGCCAGATAATTATCTGAGGAGACAATAGACTGAGCAATAAGAGTGGATATTGGACATATTTTTGTTCATCAGGTGAATGCTAATCTTGCTACTAACCATATTCACAATAATTACACATTTGATTATGCATTTTTCAATAAGCTTCAGGTCATGTCAAAGTTGTTTCTACTGCCCCCAAGTGAGCCAAAGAATCTGTTACAGCATGAATAAATGCAAACAAGCAACTGTGCAACTTCAAGCTCCTTCCAAACAAATAAGTGCCTCATCCTGACACCAAAGACGACCCCACCCTCCAAAAGGAAACGATACTGACACTTCTATCAATGATCACTACCAGAAATGTGTGACCGTCAGTAAGCATTACAAAGGATTATTATCAAAAGAATTACAAACTAAAAGCCCCAGAACTGTCTCACGTATGTTTAACTGTGTTGTTATGGGGATTTTTTATGCCTTTACGTGATGAGAAGCACAGTCACCACACTCTTGAGCCGTTTTCAGAACTCCAGTTCAAGATTTCCACAGCATTGGAAACCGAACTTTCTTCGTTGGCCTTTCACACATCAACAACGCATCAGGGGATTTTACGCTCAGACGTATTCACAACAACAAAGAAATCTCCACAGCGTTCACGTAAGGCGTGGTGCAGCAGGCAGAGGCAGGGTGTATAAATGTATAAATTCTGCTGCAGAGATCCGGTGTTTTTGATTACAGCACACGGACACGGGTGTTGGTCCATATCAGCAAAAACTATTGATGTCTTCTACGCCTCCACTTTTTCATCATGAGATATTTGTATTCTTTTTTTTTTTTTCAGTCACATGAATGTCCTGAGCCTCTCACCCGGACACTTGCATTGTCACATACAGCCCTTCTGGAGAATGTCAGGAGATTATCCAGAGCTCAGTGCACAACTGAAAGCAGCTTTACTGTGAAGTCAGAAATTTCCCCTCTTCGTTTTGCGATGTGTACTTGTAACCACCTAAAGCTGACACCTCCCACCACTTATCGTGTAATAGTCAAGAATCATAGATTATTAAGAAATCAATTAATGACAGCGCAGCCATCTGTGGCGGCCTCGCTGGGGCTGATGTCTCTAACCAAGCGTGGTCAGTCAGGCTCAATGCAGCGGAACCAAAATCTATGTATGACAAACCTCAAGGTTTCACACTGCACATGTAAAACACACAGAGGACAGGGGACGCTTGGTTTCCATGACACGCAAATCGGCATCCATGTTACAAACCTCTCTCAGAGGTAAAACTCAGAACTAAACGTGGAAATTAAGTTTAAACTATGCTTTGTTATACTTTTATCCTACCTTTTTCTTAAAGCATCTTCACCCATGTCTCTGAGTTGTCTCTGCTTCTCGGATACAGATGGTGTTGCAGTGGTTTGCCTCCAGCTTCACGATGCTGATAAAACAAAAAACAAAGCATCTTTTGTTGTAATTGGAAGAATTACTCCCACAAAACACAAAAGATGGCCTATGAGAATGCAATACGGGGTTTCAAAAACAATTCTCCCTGCAGACAGGTGTGTTATATTTTCCAGTATAACTGTTGGATGACTGTGCAAGAATTTGTCTTCCAAGCAAACATATTCTCATTTTTCCCTGTGTCGACTCAGGCAGAAAAAAGATGAGGGGGGGAATTAAGTCAACCGAGGCACAGAAGTGAAAAAGAGGAAGAAAATGCTGCTTTAATATACATCTATTTATGACAGCATCAAATTCAATCAGAGTCCCAGTCATCAAAATAATATAAAATAACAGCAAGAAATTGCTAAAGTTGATGGATTTTCTGCTTAAATAAGCGCACCTGCCGGGGAGGCTGCAGGGGGAGATATATTTGTATAGGCGAGCACTCTGTCAGCAACAGGCATCAAACACAAAGCGTGTTGTCAAGGGCTGACAGTGAAGAATGTCTCCCACTGTTTCTGATTAAGGCGCAACAAGCCATGGATAAATCATCAGTGCGCTGCTCTGGATCCACAGCTTCTCAAAAGGCCACCCACAGCCATCTGTTAAAGATGGACCCCCCCTCCCTCCCACACACGCACGCACGCACACACACACACACACACACACACACACACACACACACACACACACACACACACACACACACACACACACACTTAATGCCTCCCCCTCTGCACAGGACACACAGATGTCATGAAAGGCCACAGGGACTGTAAACGAGCCCACTTCCTCGCTCCACATCGTTCAGTCAAAGGCAGACAGAGCATCGGAGATGAGTCGCTGACGTCAGTGAGCGTTTGAGGACAACACCAGAAAGACTGTGTTCCAAATCACTCACTAATCACGATATAGTCCACTACATACTGAATTCACCATTTTGTAGGGCTTTCCGAACGTTGAGTGAAATTTATACATACCCTATATAGTTGTTTTCCAATATGCATCATGAAAAGTAGAGTGCAAGTGATGGTCACTAACCGAGCAATTCCATCATGCATCAAGGCAGCATGTCTCAGTCCTCTACATACTGTACATGTCCTTATTTATCCAGTAGGGGTTCATGACTGAGTGGGTGGTTTCAAACATGGCCATGGACTGAATGACTGAAGCACACCTGAGTCGGGATAATGATAAATGAAACCGCGAGTCATATCCCACCTGCTGTCGACTGCAAGACTCAGCAGCTGCTGGCATGCATGTTCAAGAGAAGACAACAGATGGAGATTTCTATTAGGATTCCATCCATTGGCTCAGTTTATGGACGATATGGCAAAACACTAATGACAGAGTTAAGACAGAGCAACGGCAGAGTGACGGCTGCTTTTGTACACTTTTACTTTTTATATTTCCACTATAAGAACTAGACGATCATGTTTGGGTATGCACTCTAAATATTTATATCTGTTGGTCGTACACAAGATACACATTCTTTTTCTTAATTTCTTTTTAACAGTTGTTTTAGCTGTATATTCATAAATTATCAAGTTCTTTCAGTTGCTGCTCTGAATAATTGCAGCTGTCTGGAATATAAGATGCATCACTCCTTGTAAATTGCAGGTTTTCTTCGTGGGAAGAAACTAAAAGCTTCTATAATCCCGGTTATAGCGTACTGGCTGATTTAGGCCAGTATTTTCTAGCATGGAATATAAAGACAGTTTAACCAGGTTTTCATTGAATAAATTATTATTTTTCCAGTGTAAACTCAGTGGATGAATCAAGCCGTTCCTGTGCAGCTCTCACCTGCAGCATCCACGACAGCTAATAGTTCAATTACAGCTCAGCAGCTTTGCTTTCACAGAGAATCAGCCATTAGTCGCTGATTAGCTCTGCACTGTTCAATACAGCTATTGGATAACACTTGACTGCCTCCTGACTGGCATCACCGAAAAGCTGCCAGTGATAAACAGTATGTGGTTGAGAACGAGACTCGATGAAGTTTCCTTTTACTATGAACATGTGTGAGCTGTACTTGATATTTATTAAATATAATATATATATAAAAATAATGTTCTCCATCATGACTGTAAAATTAAAATATTCCGAGGCCAGGCTGCTCCTGTCAGCTGAGAGAACACGACTGCACGAGAACGCAGCACAGACATACGCCATGATGCATCGCTGTGATTGACAGGATCGCTCTAACATTAACCAGCTTTTGCAGGCTTTTATTCTGGATTCAGTCTCAAAGGGAATCTCTATCTCTGCTGGTGGTATGGATCTACTTCACATGCAGGGTAATGTGGACACATGTGTATAAAGAGATATCTGTGGTCTGAAGCTTTCAAGTTAAATGATTTGAAGGTTAAACAGTAGTAGTTGGAGTAATGTATAGAGGAAAGGTGTGGATACCTCTGTCAATCGTTCAGGGTGTTTGTGATGGGAAGCAGCCCTCACCTTCTCATCGTTCTATCGACTGAACGCTCTGCAAAAAATCAGAAACATGATTTTATAATCAGGTTGACGGCACATAAAGAAAATCTTCCTGTAAGGCAGTCAAATCATGTTCACCATTTATACCGCTCCACTGTCTAATGTCTGTAAGAGAAAGCATTTTTAACATTTCAAATTCAATCCATTACATCCATCCATTATCTGTACAGCTTATCCTCTAGAGGGTCATGAGGAAAGCTGAAGCCAATCCCAGCTGACATTGGTCGACAGGCAGGGGACACCATGGAAAGGTCTCCAGTGTATCACAGGACCAACACAGAGACACTCACATCCACACAAACTTAGAAAAGTCTCGAATTTAACCTAACTCCAATGTCTTTGACAGTGGCAGGATGCAGACTCCACAGAGAAAGACCTGGCCTGGTAAAAAAATTCATTTAAACCAATGACTTATAGGTTGAAATGAACCTTGTTGTTAAAAATAACATAAATAGTGATTGTAATGAATGCATTTGTTTTTGTATTTGTGTAATTATTTTTCCACCTTTAAAATTGGATGCTTAAGATATTGAATACCTGGCCAATACAATGCAAACTTAAATGATAAATACAAAACACAAGCACAAAATAATAATGGGTCAGACAGTGAAGACACTAAGGAATACTCACTCAAAGTAAAATATATACACATCTGACGGTTTTAATTCATTAGAGTTCTAGAGTTACTCTTTATTTGTCACTTACTTCGTATTAAATCATTTTGTCCAGTCCTGTCTCCCTCAGATAATGGAGCATACTCCTCTTTGCTGTCCTCACTGTGCTCCCTTCCTGCTGTACTGCATTAAGGTGTCTCCCTGTGTGAGATACATCGCAGCTATGCTTCCATTCTCCAATAGTGTTCCTTTTGATTATTGTTTTTGCTTCCGACTTACTAAATAAAATGTCCATGACTTCTTCATGATTTAGTTCTTGCTTAGCCAATAAATCCACCCCTTTACTGCTCTTTATATCTCTGTGTGCCGATATCCACATAATTCATCTCATAAATCATATTACGAAATCCATAGTCGAATATCTCATTAAATAAATCTTGCGCACTGTTAGATGAAAATGACTTTAAAGACATTAATGCTGAGCACGAATCTGTACACGAAACATCTTTCCTGATTTGTAATACTGCCGCAAACGCTACCATCTGCACCGTGTATTTTTGTCTCCTGTTTGTGTTTTTTTTTTTGTCATCACTCTGAATTCCTTGGATTCTTTTCTAGTCATTTTGTGTCTCTTTGTAGTCTGTCTTTTTGTCTAACAAAGTATTGTGTCAATATGGTCACTTTTCAACCTGTTGTTGTCATTTTGAATCACTTGGATCCCTTTCAAGCTGTTTGGCATCTCTTTGTGGTCTTTTGTGCCACCATTTTGAGTGTCTTTGTAATCATTGTATGTCTTTTCTTTCGTTGTTTTATGTCTCTTTGTGGTTGTCTTGAGTCTCTACACATTTTGTATGTATTTGCAGTTGTTTTGACATAGTTTTGTGTCTCCTATATGGTCACTTTGAATCTTTATGTGCATCCCTTTCTAGTCTCTTTGAATCACTTCATGGTCATTTTGTAGAATTCTAAGGTCGGTTGTATCACTCTTGGGTTGTTTTGAGTGTCTTTCAAGTGATTACGTGAGCTTTGTAACTTTAAAATAATTTATATCATACAACAGTCTCTTCAGAAGCTACATGAGTAGGCCAAACTGTATTGTTATGTTATTATAAAGGAGCATTCAAATTAAGTATTTGTACCTAGAACTGTACTTCTGTGGCCTTCGTTACTTGAGTAAATGTACTAATAACTATACGTTTCACCAAAGTCTAAAGTATGAATATTAACTACATATGGAACATGTATCATTTGCACTCGTGATGAACAATAGTTCACTTTCTTTTCATGACTCGCAGCAGTTACCTGACGCCACCACGTGCACACAGATCCACTTGAGTTCCTCATTTGCAGCAATGCAGCTTTACTTACGTGACAGCGGGAGCGCGCTTTACGCACACACACAAGTACCACCCGCATGGCCGAGGCCACCACCCACGCGCGCTGTTTAAGTTTATCGGGGCAGGAAAAAGTTCACGTAGCTATTGGGGGCCTGCCTCTGTGCGCGTTCGCGATGGCCCAGGTTTTGGAGATGTCGGTGCCGTCTCCGCGCTCCCGATGCAGAGAGGAGAGTTTAGGATTGTGTGCGTCCTGAGAGGAAACCGACGAAAAGCACAACATGTGGAGGTGAGTAGCTGCAAAACAAGTTTACAATTTTCTACGTTTCATAAATAACCTAATAAGTGTTTCTGAGGTGTAACTACAACAAACATTTTCTGTCTGAAGATGTTTAAATAGTCTCAAAAAGTTTATCCTTCAGTGAAATTCATCAAGGGGGAAGTTTTACTGTTATTTATGAAGAATGGTCTTTGTGTGTTTGTTACTGATCCTTAATCTTTGGGGAAATAACACGAATATGGTGAAAATTATACATTTGGTTTTACTGTTTTTACATCAGAGGAATAGTCTGTTGTCCAACCTTGTATTCATAATAGTTTTTAATGTTTTTATTCTCCTGTATGTTCTTCTACAGCCTCATTATCTCGTGTCTCCATTATTCTCTGTTTGGATTCAGTTGTTGAATGATAAATACAGTTTTCTTTCTTCTTATCCAAAGGGTGTATTTATGTTAAGCCGGTGGGGGTTGGCGCTTTTTTAAGTAAAAGTTTCTCTTACAAGGATAAATAAAGTTTTGATTTACAGCTCTAAACAGGGGGATTATGTACAGTGTCACTTGGATTTTTTTATGTTCCCTGATTGTTTTGTATTGTTATGGTTTATCTGTAGAATTCCCTGTGCAGTATATGTTATTTGCAGTGTTGGAAACATATTTTTTACATCCATATAAGTTATAATAAATAGTGTCAGAAAATAAGGGTTAGTAATTTGCAGTAAAATCCTCTTAGTTAAGGTTTGGTGGAAAAGTTAGTCCTCCTTAAAAGACGTCAATGTCTTTTTTTTTTTAAAGGATTTCATGTAAACAAAAAAGGCTCTGCTGTTGCCACTGATGGCTTTTAACAGACACACTGAAGGATATTTAGAGGGATGAAAAGTGAGTGGCCCTCTGGAGTTTTTCACTTTTAAAACTCACAGTTTACTTTAACATGTCTCCTTTAGAGCAGGGGGTTTTCAGGCTCTGAGAAAGCAGCAGCCCGTGAAAAGAAAAGGAGCGAGAAAAAAGCTCCCAGGCATGAGAGAGAAAGCCCTGTATGATTCGGCGAGTGTAACACAAATTAATCTGATTAAAGAATTACAGCATTCCATGGCTGAATCTCACATAATCATCTAAGGCTAAAAAAAAATTGCAGGTTTACAATGTTGTAATGTTGAAAGTGCAGCTCTCCTGTGGTCATTTGTGCACAGGAAGCAGCGCCCCTGTTTTGAAAACCTAAAGCCTAATTACAAATGAATTACTCTCTGCACACAGAGCTGTCTTATTGTCCAATGACAGCTTCCCTCTGGAGAATTCACTCTCCAGCCATTAGGCGGGGCAGGGTGAGTTAATGAGTGAACAGACTGGGCAGAGAGCCGGTTTACTTCACACTTTTCCGAGAGATAGGGCTAAATGTGGGAGTATGTCAGAGAAATCAACCTGCAGATAATCCAAAAACAGTTCAGCCTGGACTGAAAACATCAGATGGTAAGAGGTCAGAGTTCATGCTGGGTTTTTAGTCTTTGAGTTTCCTTCTTTGTAGAGGTTAAGACTGAGGGTTGAGGCGCAGTTTTTCCAGCGGTTGACTTTGAAGCTGCTTGTTAAAGTTGAATAGAATTGATATGATGTACGTTGTCGACTGTGACTGCAGAATGCAGGAACAGTTCTCTGAATTCGTTCTCATTACAAAGAGCAAACAAAGGCCAAGTGTTTCATGTTCTCAGATAAAGATCAGGTTTATGTGTGCAGTGTAGGTGTGCCATATTTAGAAACAGACAAAACACTGCTGATAGGATTCTTCTCTACAAGGGCCCAGAGGTGGGTTGTGTTTCGACAGAAATGGAAATCAGGGAATTTTCTCGCTGTAACATCCTCAAGTGCGTTGATATTTGTCGCTCTCCTGCAGGTTTGATGTCACCCAATCAGTCTGAAACCACACATTTCTCTCCCCTTGACAGATGAGTACCCACCCGTAATCGAGCTCGGAGAATCATCCGGCCCTGATTGGACTTTTTTTTCCTTTTTTTTCCTCTTGACGATTTGCTGGTGGTGGGAGCTGGAGTCGCCATGGAGACGGTGGTGATCGTAGCCATTGGGGTGTTGACCACCATTTTCCTGGCCTCCTTCATTGCCCTGGTGGTGGTGTGCAGACACCGCTACTGCCACCCTCACGACCTGCTGCACCACTTCGACTCCAAGTCAGTGATTCTAGAAACATTACTCTACAACTTCTATTTAAAAGTTAAAAGTTACTGAACTGTCCTGAATATTATTTGTATTTCAACTCTACAACATGGTTTCTCTGCATTGCTGCTGTATGACACTGTATGAACAGGTTTAGAGGAAAGACCATCTTTGTGTTTATGCTGTTTTTATGCCTTTGCATACTATGGATTCGCACAATTCTTTAGCTACAATTAACAAAAACTGCAATAATATTAATAGTGAAGTGTAACCAGGGCATCAGCTTAGAGGTGCATGATTGATTTTTCTATGCATCATAAAGAAGAAAGCAAATAAGAGCAGTAAACAAAAACAGGAAAGTTGATCAGGTTGTGATTGATTATTCTCATTTACAATATTAATACATTCTTCTTTATGGTAATTTTCCTATTTTTATTCAAGAGCATTACTGAGAGTAGGACTTACTCAATTCACGTTCAGATTTCATTATGCTTTCAATCGAATCCCGGTGCTTGCACTGAGGTAGCCCCTGCTTGTACTCAGATTTGCACACAGATATTTTGTTCCTTGAAGACTTTTTGCACAAAAAAATTCAAGCGAAGAAGGGAAATTCAAATCCAAGAGCAGATGTTTCATGAGCACACAGAAGCAGCTTGAGCACGAGGAAAAGAGGTGAAGCTGGAGCGCAGGAAATCTTTTTTACAGTAGTCCAGACTGGACAACCTAAACTCCTCTGAGTTTTTATGACAACTGAAGGCTACCACAGGTTCTCTTTCATGTTTGGAAGGGGAGGGTGAGGTGAGGGGTGTTCAGCTGCAACATGTAATTTCAACACTAGATATCACTAAATTCTGCACACTGTACCTTTAACTCAAAGAAGAAAAAAAGTCAAATCATCTTCAGATCGTCAACAGAACGTTTCTACAATCTGCAGATGACCATGTAAGTTTTCTCCACAAACTGAACACAAGAAGTTTTCACTCTCTTCTGCTTCAACTGTTTCTCAGACCCACCGTGGATCTGATTGGAGCCATGGAGACTCAGAGCGAACTGTCGGAGCTGGAGCTGGACGACGTGGTCATCACCAACCCTCACATCGAGGCCATCCTGGAGAACGAGGACTGGATTGAAGACGCCTCGTATGTCTGAACAGCAGCTTCGTGACATGACGTGAAGTTTAGAGTCTTAGAAGTTGAACTTACCTCCATCAGTGTGACTGTTGTGTTTCAATCAGCGCTGTGATTCCTAATCCTAATTCTATGACATTTTCTCCCACAGTGGTCTGGTCTCTCACTGCATCTCCATCCTGAAGGTAATGAAAGTAGTTATTCTCTAGTTTTCTAGTTTTGATTGACAGCATTTGACTACAAAGGTGTAGGAGACAAATATTTTCCTGTAATTTTTTATGTTTCTGGTTTATTTTCTCACATAGTCTCGATAACTGGATGAGAGAAGAGTTCATTTGTTGAAACACTGCTCAAATTGTTTGGTATCTGTAAACATAAGAAAAAGTGCAGCTAATATCAAATGCCTGTTTTGTCCAGACCTCCAAGTGATTCATTTACAAGGTGAACGTGGAATCTACAAATTAATTTTTTTGTCCAACCAACAGTTCAAAGCCCCAAAATATTTCATTTACTGTGCTATGTGACAATAAAGTAGGAAATATTTTCTTTCGAAGGTGAAATCAAGAATTATTTGGCAATCAATCAGTAGTTGTGCATAAACAAATGACTAATTGATTATCCAATTAGTTCCACATTAGACTACTGAGGTGCCACAAGACCTTAAATAAATGTTTGGGTAGTTGGCAACTTATTACAGTACTCAGGGCTGAATACCACAGACTTCTTTTTCACATAATTTTTAAATTAAATTAAAATATTTTCATTTACAACTTATATCCACATTAGAAGACAAATGAACATGGAAATGATTTAGAATTAACTCAGTGGTTTATGGAGTATTTAATTTCTATATAATTGTTCATAATTTCCCAGTTTCATTTATGTTACGATGTTGTTCCTCACACAGATCTGCCACACCTTAACTGAGAAGCTGGTTGCCATGACAATGGGCTCAGGGGCAAAGGTCAAAGCGCCAGCGAGTCTGAGTGACATTATCACGGTGGCAAAACGGATTAGCCCGAGGTAACACACAACTCAACACAACTTTCTGTTGCCACAGTACTGCCTGGAGATAACCTGCCTTCTTCCTCCTCCTTACTTGCCTCCTCCTTCTCCTCCTCCTCCTAACCTGCCTCCTCTTCCTCCTCACTTGCTGCCTCACCCTCCATGTCCTCACCTGCCTTCTCCTTCTCCCCCTCCTCCACACTTGCTTCCTCCTCCTCACCTGCTTCCTATTCTTCCTCCTCCTCCTCCTCCTCCTCCTCCTCCTCCTCCTTACCTGCCTGCTCACAGGGTGGACGACGTTGTCAGATCCATGTATCCTCCTTTGGATCCAATTCTCCTGGACGCCAGGTAATCACATCTATTTTCCCATCATTAAAAGAGGGAAACAGCAAAGACCATTGAGCTTAAATCTATTTATCAATAATGTCATTATCTTTGAGATAAACAATGATACATTGAGAGACTGCAGCAAACAGGAAAACAATGACATTCAAAAGTTGGTGTTTTTCATCATTCACTCAAACAGAATAGAAACTTATGCAGTCCACAGTGAGTTGTGTACGGAACCCTTCTAGTCCTGTAAATAACTGCTTTTCATCAAGCAACAGCCAAATGAAAAAGGGAGTGAGGACAGTTTAATCAAACCTCTTTTGTCCAACTCTTCCTCCTCAGGGCCACTGCTCTGCTCCTCTCCGTCAGCCACCTGGTGCTGGTCACCCGCAACGCCTGTCACATGTCTGGTAGTATGGACTGGATCGACCAGTCGCTCCACGCCGCAGAAGATCACATGGTGGTTTTGCGTGAGGCGGCGCTGGCGTCTGAACCGGATCGAGTCATACCTGGAGCTGACACACAGAGAGAGCAGGCCATTTAGAGCGAGCACAGACACTGACAGAGGTAGAACAGCAGCAGATGAGCACGGCTTCGTTTTTATCCGTGAGATGATACTTTACAGTCATAGACAGTGTTGAAAAGGCACATTACCCAAATGACTTCTGATCAGTAAACACTCTCGCCAGTGGATCCAAGAATTGTATTTTTGCTGCGAGGCCTGCTGGAGATCACCTTGCACCGCAGCGACATAGCGATTTCTGGAAAGTAAACGTCACACACTCCCACATACAGGCTTTTTTTTGTATGTAACCCTACAGCAGATGTTTTTCAGAGTTGCTCTGTTAAAGATGTAAGCTGCCTGCAAGTGAAAGGCCTTTGGAAATTTCTTCTTGAGTGCGCCATCACCCAGCGGTGGGCCTAAATCCAATCTCTCCAGCACTGCACAGTCACATGGAGGCTTAGTCAGCTAATCCACTCTGAGGAAAATAACACCCTGTTAGCTTGTGAGCTGCAACTCACTGGACCAGCGGAAGACTAACCTGACTTATGTAGAATCTGAGGGGTCAGTGTGACTTGAGGATACTCTAAAACATCCCTGTTACACTTAAATCACCCATCTGTGTTTCTTCAGCTGCAGAGACCAATATCAGTAGTTTTAGCATCAGGAGAGTAAAAGTTTGTTCTTGTTGATTAATGTATTTGTCCATTTGTACTGTTTTAGGATCAATTGGCACCCCCTCCTCTTGAAAGTCATCAGCCATAGCAGCACTCTGAGAATAGAATATCTCAACTTGTACTGGACGGATTGGCTCAAAACTCCGGGCAGGTTTTATAGTTACAGGAGGATGAACCCTTATGACTTTCTCTAGCAACACCAACCACTTGTTCTGCAATGGTTGAAGTTTGACTGGCACAAAAATCTGGACAAATGTTCACGTTCCCCTGAGGATAATATACCTGTGTTAATTAACTTTTCATCAAGCGCCATCATCAGGTCAAACCTGTGATTTGTTCCATACTGTGGTTTATGCATCATGACTGTAGAATAGACTGTATGTCGTGTTCTCTTCCTCTCAATATCCAGAAATGAAGCAAAGATATCCTGGATACGAATGCTGCCATTTTGTGCCAATGATACCATCTGCACAATAGCAATCAGGGAACGGAGCTACAGAATCCACAGAGTCCCACCTCGACCAGTCAGTTTTTATTGCATCAAAGAACTAATTAAAACCAAACTTAGCCCAAAAAAATGAACACTTGAACAAACATCAGCGTGATAAGAACTACCTGAAATGACAGAAAAATGTATTTTATGTATGATGTGACTTTTTATTTCATCCATGTCCCATCCACTAACATGGAGAAGGCAGGGGTTATGACCTATACTGCAGCCAGCCATCAGGGGACCATCGAGATCACTTGCTTTTTAATTCAGGCCCAAAAAGTTTTTAAAATGTATCTTATGTTTCAATTGACATGTGACCAGGGATAAGAAGAATTTGCAGATATCAAAGCAGAACCGGAGATGTTAGGAACGTCATTTCGTGCTACAGGTGATTCCCCCCCCCCCCCCCCGAAATCTTGTGTTTGACTTTGTACAGTATGTCTTTGTGCTTTGTCGTGTTTTGAACAGCGTGTTGATCCAGGTGATGCAGAATTAGCATGTTGTTTTGGGCCAGGGTGTTGTTATTGGAGCATTGCTACCTGTTCCCTCATGCATGACTAATAGCCAATCCCCAAGGAGCCCTAATAAGGCTTTGGCCACAGCCACTGTGAACACATGGGCTCAGGGCTGCGACAAACATGGCACAAACCTTTGCACACAAGCGGCTGGCAGACAAGTGAACACATCAGCACGTCATATGGCACACAACCTTTAAATACACACCATCGATCGGGGGGGTCAAACACATTGTGTCTGGATTCTGGTGACAATCGTTAAGTGGGGAAGAAAAGCAGCTCTTCTGTTAATCAAAATCGAACTGAACATGCAGATGTTTCGATACAAAGATATCAATCGTGGAGGAAACATTTAGAAAGTGGTTTACCTTTTATTTTTTCTCCTTGTTTACATTGTTTATTAGCACTGATATTTTTTGTAAGCACTCCTTTATTTCCTCATCCTTATTTCCAGTTTGTTACTGATGCCCTTTAACTTCCACACACCCTTTTCTTTTTATCTTTCATTGATTTGTACAGATAATATGAAGTTTCAGAGGAAATTTTGTTTTGTTTTTTTTTTTGCTCTGGACAAAAGCTACAAAGAAAACCATGTCCGATAAAAAGTCCACACACCATACTAATTTTTGACATAAATAAAGGTGAATTTTTTTCTTCTTTTTATTACGATGTGAGTAGTCCTTTGTGCAACAACACAGTGGCAATATCCCCCCCATCATCCTCCCTTCTCAGTGGAGGAGGAAGTCCCTGCTGCAGGAGCGACAGTCAGCTTCCACATGTGCTCACTGTTCTAGCATAGAAGCCCCTTGCTTTTCTTCAGATCTATTTGCTTCCAGCTCGGGAGGGAGGCGTATTCATCTCTCTTCATTTCCAAAATAGTCTGAAACACAATTGTGGTGATTTATGGATTAAACATTGTGAAACAAAATGTGATATAGATATAAAATACATGTTTGGTTTAAACTAAACTTTCTCTCAGGATTTATCATCTGAAAGCGCATGCATGTGTTTTCATATGCAAAACCTGGTGAATACTGCAGCCTGCTGGTTGACAAACATCACTGCATGGTGCTGCTCCTCCGTCAGTTTACCTGGAAGTCTTCGTCAGACAGGTAGACCTCCAGCTGCTGGGGGTCCACTCCTTCAGGTAAGGGGCTCCGCAGCAGCTCCTCCAGGGGGTACTGGGTCTTCATGAGCTGGGCCAGGGCGTCCTGCACCAAGGTCAGCTGTACCCTCCCTGAGTCACCCTGACACACACAAAAACACACATCAAACACACCCGAGGAAAAAGACAGCACTAATGATTAGACCACAACATAAAAAACAAGATAAAACAGGGATATATGATACAAAATGTAAAAGAAAGAAATCAGACAGAGCCCAGTCAGAGTTAAAATGGTTCATTACTTTTCAATCTGTTTCCACAGTGTGTGGCTCCATTAACTTAATATACCTCTTCAAAAACTAATTACCATTCAACTCATATGTCTTTTAAGGCAAAATGAAACAAACATATTAAGCTTGTTGTTGAACTTCCACAACTTTAAAATTTGCCTTTAAAGCCCAAAAAAATCAAAAAACCAAACTGCTTCAACACAAGCTGCAAATTTGATTTAATAGTTAGGTCAATGCAGTGGTGACACGTGACAGCAGTGGTGGAGGAGCAATAATTAGATTGAAATAAGTATTCAAGTAAAAGTACCAAATAACCTTTCTATTTGAGTAAAAGTAAGTAAGTACTTGCTTTTAAATATACTTAAAGTATCAAAATTAGAAGTACATGATGAAAGTATCGTATTCCCTCAATGAAACAGTCATACATCATTAATTGTGGTCACTGTATATTCTGTTGAATATAAGATTAATACAGTCATATTTATAAAGAATGATGCAGATGATGCTACTGAAAATGCTGATCGGATCAGATCAATTCCCCTCTATTGATTATTTTCAAAAATATTAAAAACAATGTGAACGTGCAACACAAGATATTTGCTGATAAATGTTGTGGAGTAAAAGGGAATAGTACTCAAAAATAAATCTAAAGTTAAGATACCGTAATAAAGTAAATGTGCTTTGTTATATCCCACCACTGCCTGACCTAAACCCTAAACCTAAAACCACAAGGACCCCATTTATCTATGCAGTGATACTTTCAAAAGAGAGGATAGCTCATATTATTTAACAACCCGTAAATAGATATAACAGAGAAATACACAACACCTCATCTCTAATGATAAACCCATCATTGCATGGTGCTTGTACCTGTGAGGAGGGTCCCAGGCTCCTCTCCCAGTGGGGGAAGACATTAGTGAAGGTGAGAGGTTCCGACCTCTCTAAGATGAGGTAAGCCTGAGGTGGGCGTCTCGGGTTCATCTCTGGGATGCAGAACAAAACAGCACATGTACTCATCAAGTACCAACAATGCTTTTACCTACAAGTCATCCTTGTCAATACCCCCCTTACCTTTGCAGTACTGCAGCGCCGTCTGCATGGCACACTTCCTCTCATCGTGCCAGCGGCTCCAGGCCGAGACTGAGCTCTCCGTATGCTCAGGCTGACCCCTCTGCCAGAGGTAGACCTCCAGACGGTTGTCAAGCAAGAACAAGGCTGGTGGACAAGAAAGACAAGAAAGGCGGAGGAAACATTAGACAATAAGTAATACATATTTTTATCATTTTTATAAATGCACCTCCTGTAACATTATTTTATTCATATTTTATAATAACATCGCTGGGTCATGTGATAAAAGCTGAAACATCTCAATGAAAAGACTTAAAAAACACTTTGAAGCTCAATGTTGATATATTGTTAATGGCAAATGTATAGCATCTGGGACACACACACACACACACACACACACATTTTTCATGCATGACTTCTTATGAGTTACATATAATTAGAAAAATGACTTTTAAAGTCAGTCTTTTAAATCACTTTTGAAAATCTGAACTCTTTAATTGTGCTACCTAAAAAAATCTCAAATTGTAAGTGTGATAAGTGATGTGTATTTTACATCTCTATTTGCGTTCTCTGTTTTGAACCTAAATAACGTTTGTTTGACCAATTGTTAAAATCACTAACATACGTTTTCTGTCTTCAGGATCTTTTTATTCAGGATTATATACCTGAGGATTTGAAGAAATAGTTCGAGTTTAATTAAATAAGTTTCATGCCTTGGTCTCACCTGGCTGTGGAGCAGAGAGCAGACTCTCCTGGACAAAGGGCATCGCCATCACAAGCCCCGGCAGCCGACTCGGACTCTGCAGCTCTTCACCCCGAAAGCTCCCAGAGGAGGTGCTCAGATGGAATAGACGAGGTGTGAAGTTATACTTTCCTGGATCTGGCAGGAGACATTTTTTTTTCACTGAATGCTGACAGTAATGTTCTGTGTGAAGGAAACCAAACCAAGTGTTGTTTTTTACCTTGCAGCATGCAGTCATACGCCTTCCTGTCCATCTTTCCCAGTGCCGTCCAGAAATCTGCAGGCTCTGAACCCTCCTCTATTACCTGCACCTTCATAGGACAGCTTTTGTTGAGACCCAGCTCTGGTGGGCACCTAATACACACACACACACACACACACACACACACACACATTACACACATTAGAAACATAAATCAAGTCTCTTATCTTTTAAAAGCCCATCCAGCATACGTGACTTACATTTGAGTGAGACGCTCCAATGCCCTCTTGCTGACCTCCCTGGTGCTGGCCTGAGCTTTACAACCAGTCCAGAGGTACAGCCCCCCCTGCTGGCTGTTCAGCAGGACAACAGAGCCCCTTGAGCGCAGACCTGCACAGCAGCACTCCACCTCCAGCAGAGATCCCTCCTCCGGGAGTTCCCCTCGCACGCAGAACAGACGCCACTCTGGGACGAGAATATAATATGTAAAATCACATTTAAATGTAAAGCAAAACAAGTAGATGAAAACTTTCCCTAGAGATCTGAATTTACCATACCTGCATTAGTGAAGGCCTCCTCTCGTTTGCCCTTATGAATGACCAGGCCCCCCTGGAAAAGCTGCAGGAAGCAGGGAGGCTCCTCCCCCTGAGGTACAAGCACCTTGAGAAACAAAGCAACAAATGCAATTGAGACAAACTGAATGAAAAATGTATATTATACCATATAACTTAAATACCTCAACACTGGAAAAAGCACAGAAATGCATTTATTTTTGCTGATTGATTTTTAAAGTCTTGCAATTACCAGCGATTCTTCCAGGTTGTTCATCCCGATCGAAAGGAAAGCAGCAGTGTCGCGTCCACTGACGCTGGAGTGTCGACCCCGCCACAGGAAGAAGGCGGTGTTTTCTTTGTGTCCAGAAGCACTGCTGCATTCATCCAAACTGTTTGGCTTATCTACAGCAAAGAGAGTAATCTACTTTTTTATTTTCCTCATGCATATCATAAAATGGGACAAGCAAACAGAAGTGAGGAATGTGGTGGTGGGGCATGTTTCTCTGAATCTCACGAACCAGCAGCACTGATGCTGTACGTCCAGCGGATGACGTAGGAGTCTCCCTCGTGAAGCTGCCCTGTGCTCTCCACTGGAACCTCACTGTCATCGAACTCCTGCACGTGCCAGGTGTCAACTGCAATCGTTCGCAGCTCCATCTGACGTCCTTCCTCCAGCGTGACGACGCCGTAACCTCTCTGGACATCGACCCCACCCAGCACATTATGAACCAAACCGTCTCCGTCCAACGACTGGCCCGACACTAGAGCCTTAGCATCGCAGGGGCTCAGGAGGCCTGAGGGCTGGGAGACGGACTGGGGAGCATGAGCTGGGACGGCCTGTGGGGAGAGGGAGGGAAGGGTAGGAGACAGAGGGAGAGAAAATAGTTTTTGAGGAGAATTAAGAAAAATATTCTTGAGGTTGGAAATGTGCAATAATAACATGGTTTAAGTGCAAGAACTGGGATTGGTGCAACAATTGTGTGGACTATGTATGAGCAGACTGCTGTAACTATGTCTGTTTTTATATTTGTATTTATTTTTGTTGCACTAAATTGTGTTGCGTTGCAATTACAAAATTAATCTATATTCTATTCTATTCTATTCTATGATCTCTCTGAGTTATCAATATTTCCGAGAATGTGTAATTGCTCGTACTACACTGCAAGGTGGAATCAGTAATAAGTAAGAAATGTAAGTGAAACATTGAATAATCCACACACGGTGAATAAGCGAAGGTGTTTGTTTTCATTAACAAACCGATCACTTTGTCTGCATGTCTGACCTTAAATCAAGACTTTAAACCATTAAACCATGAGACGGACCTGTGTCTCCAGGTTCACTGACGCAGCTTCCGCAACGCATCCACCTGTCCAGTCCTTAAACTTCTCTCTGAACAGAACCGTCTCGTTGTCCTCCGAGAGGACGCCGAACAGTGCCCAGCTGGGACGACCCTCTCCCCTCCTGAGAACAGATGGAAAGGGGAGTGAAAAAATGTCCTGAGTTGAACATCGTTTCTAAAACATATTTGTGAGTTGTTTACTCCAATAGGAAATAATTGCTTTAAATGCTAATTAGCTAACTATGACATCATATCATGTTTATGAGCACATTTGTCTATAACCTTTCTACTGACTGAATTCTGGGTTTTGGAAAGAATGAAACACCAACTGTGAGCTAGATCTCATCGCCCAACAATGATGTATGTTGGGCGATGAGATCTAGCTCACAGTTGGTGTTTCATTCTTTGTCTCTCTCTCTTCTCTTTTCCCCATTTCTCTGTTTCTCTCAACCAAACCAATCGAGGCAGCACTTGAACAGCATGTCAGGTTAACGGACCGTGGTCTGCTGGGGTTTCTCCATGTGCAGTGTGGAATTACAGGTCATATGATTGATTTTTACAGCGTGCGCTATAAACCAACAGCAGCTTTATGGGGTTTGGCTGCATGTAAGCTGCTTTCAGACATTCGCTGATGTTCAGACATTTTCCTGAAATTATCCACATGTGAGAATGCAACATTTCCTGCCAGGCCCCAAGTAAAATGTTGAGAAAATGTCAGAGTGAATGTGGACTCCATCACTTTGGTTTTACTGTGTGAACAGCAATTCTCGAACACATGTGGTGAGCACTTTTTCAGTTGTCCCTGGTATTACCTGGTTATTTTTCATAGTGAAGAACAGACTAAAAGCTTTTCTTGCTTGATCGCCTGCAGTGTGAACTTACCGCTGTATGCTGGGGTTACTCTGCGTGGGATCCAGTGGGTTGATTCGACAGTTGCTGTAGTCATAAGCTCCAACCCACACCTGCTGAGTCAGCTGGAGAGCAACGTTTCTCCTGCTTGGGGAAACATCGCGTCCGTGCCACAGGTACACCTCGCTGCCGAAATCAAACACCAGGGCCTGGACACACACAGAGAGGGGCAGTTTTTGAGTTCTACAGCACCTTTGAGAATCAACACTAATCAGGCAAAAGCAGAAGAGAAACTCAGACCTCAGTGGAGCCCAGCAGGGAGATGGTGGGGATGGAGGCCCAGGCTTGTTCATGAGGCACCAGTCTGTTCTCCACCAGCCTGAACACACAGTTCGATTCCACCACGCCACACTCATATAGCTCGTCCTCCTCTGGTGCACCAGCTCCTGGAGAGAGAAGCAAAGAAGAAACCATGCTGTACTGCCCTTGTGTACTGTCACAGGTTTTCAATCATTGCAGCATTTGCAAAATTTTTCAAGCATTAACAAAATCTGTATGTAAAAATGTGCTTTTGTTCTGATTATGATGATAATCAAACAATCTATTTTCTGGGTGATATCTACAGTTTATTATTTTTAACCTCTGTATTGCAACCGTCCTCCGAGCAGGTCCCAGAATTGTGAAGCCTCGCTGCTGTCAGAGTTCAGCCCCTCCTCCAGGTGGACGACCTGTGATCCCTGACAGCCGAGGTCTCTCTGGCTCTGGATTGATGACGCTAGCTCCATGGCCTGAAAAACAATATAAACTTCTACTATTACTGCAAAACATGCAACCAGTGTGGGACCGGATAGTATCAGAATAGCTAAAACAGTGGTATTAAAAATGAAGATTCCTAACATCTGTGTTTTTTACAATATATACAAGAGAATTTCTGAATCCAGAAATATAATTTTCCCTTGTGTCAGGTGTCCTACGTCTTTATGTATGTATGCATTTATGTATTTTTCTGCATATGCCACTCAAAACATAAAGGAAAAGAAAATGCACTTTGTGGCAAAAAGAGTCATGTGTTTTTATTAACTATGTGGCTTAAATTGTAAAATATTAATACTCTTCAGAGGGTATAGGAAAAAGTTCATGGCACTGAGTTGTGAAGATTTTATGCCATTTTTATACCTTTTCACTAAATGTATGTATATTTTTTAAACCCATTAAACCCTGCAAAATTGTACTTTTATCCAAATATCATGTATAAATATATATTGTCTAATTGGTACCTTGGCTTTCTCCTGCTCATTGGCAAACTCTCCGGTCCACAGCACACAACGTTCCGGAGTGACCAGCAGGAAGCAGTCTCCACTGTTCAGCGACCGCACCGAGGGCTCCACCAGGCGCACCTGGACACGCCACCTACCTGTCACCACAGGCAGCAGTTAATATAAACCCCTGAACACAGGGAGATCATCACACTGAAACAAACCACATCTTTTCTGACCTTTAATGTGAATGAGCATCAGGCTGCTGAAGGGAGGATAAGACTTTGCAGCATCTGAGGAAACGATGGAGTCCTCTGATCTGGACACAGAGGAGTTCTTAGACTCTGTAGAGAGGAGCAAACACAAGGTGAGAGAGCTGAGAGGAAGGAGATGAAAAAGAAACAGAAGTAAACAAAAACCTATTCTCACTCTTCTCTGCTTGGATCCTTTCCTCAGCAGCTGCGTTAACTCTCTCTCCCATGTAGTCCTGGCTGACGTCCTCTCTGGCAGCGAGCGCCCTCAGAGGGTTTCTGGAGCCCTGAGTCCGACGGGATGGACGCACGGACCGTCTGTGCTCTGCTACTGCTGAGGTCAGTCTGTACAAACACACACACACAAAATCAACGTTTCACAGAGACAGTATCTTCGCTATTTTCTAACTTCCACGTGGATGTGAATGGTTCATATGAAAAGTTTAAACCAGGCTCACATGTGAGTGTTGGTCTGGCAGAGGACACCCAGGTCCTGCTCACTCTCTGTGGCAGCAACTTCTCCACACGGTGGGGGGGCGCAGGCAGAGGGAGGCGGCCGGTCGCCTCCATTAAATGCACCAGAGTCATCCACAGGCGTCTCCTCCTTCTGCTCCTGTGGAGAGGCTGAGAGTGGGGATCTCTGCGGAGCTGGAAGGGGACAGATGTGGAAACTTGAGAAGGCTTTAATTATATCAATGAAGCTTTATATGATGGAGTCCACCTGTGTATGTCGTACCTTCAAGCTCTATCACAGGCAGCACTGAGATCTCTGTTATATCAACACACAAGAAAGAGAGAAACAAATATGGTAATAAGAATCAGTGTTGTTGAAATATGGTTCTAAACTTCCTCAGTTAAGTGTCTCTTGAAATAGGAATTCTCGTTTGTGTCGGATTCTGGAGAATTGAGCCCTAACAGGTGTTAAAACACTGAAGTCAGAGACTGAGGGAAGAATTTGAAAATGCAGAGCGTATAAGAGTAAAAAGAAAATGCAGTAAAGCAGAGTGATATCCTCACCTCTCTTGACCATGTGTACAGGCTCCTGCTCTTGACTTTCCTGCTGTGCGTTCGCTTCCTCTGCTTTGTCCACCTGAAGCGGCTCATCCTCCCCTTCCTTCACCTTTCACAGCCACAGGAACACATCAGTTCAGATACAGACGAGCTCTAATGTAGATTAAAACATCACACATACCAAAAATGTTCTCACCTTCTGTCTCCACTGAGGCTGAATCGGGTTCTTGGTGGGAGAGGAGACTTCTTGTGCCTCGAAGGACTGATTTGTCTGAGGATGAAGGAAACAGGAAACAGGTGAGTTCTTTAGTGAATCTGATTTTTTTTAACAAACACATTTTAGTCTTCAGAGAAAATCCCAGCTGATTGGCCGAGAGGTGGGTACCCCTACACAGTTTGTCAGTCCATCACAGGGCCGACATGCAGAGAAAACCACAATTCACACCAACATAGATGAACCTAATGAACCTAACCCCCAATCAACATGTCTTTGGACTGTGGGAGGGAGCTGGAGAAAAACCAAACACAGGGAGGACATTCAAACGTCTCACTGAAAGACTCGGCCAAACCAGGTATCGAACACTTTCCCGCCCATAAAGCAGTGTCTTAAGTTTAACTTGCATTTTTCATTTGAGCAACAAATGCCGATGAGAAACATGCAAGAAAAGAAACATGCTCATTATCTTCTTGATAATCGTAACAAATTCTTCTGTTGTTCCAGAAATTTTTAAAAAATGTTTGGGACATTGTTTGTAAGTAGTGAAGGAGAATGAACCACAAAATGACCACAAACAATTAGGCAGTTCACTGGCAGCACCAGAGTTGACGCCTTAGTGTGAGTAAAAAATCGAATCCACCTGAATCTGTCCGGTGACAAAAAATAAACTTTTCACTGCATCCAAAACACTGCAAACCAAGAAGCAGCGATCAATCAGCCATGCAGCGGCTCACACAGTTACCTGATTGAAACACATGATATATTGGGGCGTAGAGCTAGAATAGACAGAGGCAAACACAGGTTCCTAGGAGAGAGGAGGAATTAGGAGAGAGAGCGGCTAACGCTTTTTAAAAACCAGACTGAAAATCGATGATGTCATGATGGAGATTTAGTCAGGTGAATGCAATTTAAAGGATTATTTAAAGACTTACCCAGCACTGAGGGGTGACACTTTCACAAAGGAGGTTTTCTGTCTCCTCCTACAGAGGGCGATATGAGGGACGACATGAAAACATCATGATAAAATTAAAACAGAAATCAACAAACTAAGTTAAATTAATACACACACACACATGCTTTCTCACATTCTGTCACCAGGATGAAGATGATAAAGTCATGACAGGGTCAACATTTAAACACTAATATAATCTGTAGTCTGTTTACATTCCACTTCAAGCTGTGAGAGGGTCGAACCCATCTCAGCACATAAACACTAAGCAGCCAGGATATATTCCCCCGGTAACTTAAGTCTGATCTCAAGACATTTAGCACATACCAGAACCAGAGTGCTGTTGCTAAGAGATTCTATATCTGGTTACAATGGCATCACAAATACCCAAACCTAACCACAGGCCTTTTTCTCTCTCTAGGCTCAAGGACTGCACCGAACCTGATCACCTCAAACAACACTGACTTTTATTTGTAACGTTTTTGTACTGACTTATGACGTCAACCTTTTTCACAGGAGAACAAAGCACCCAAAACAGTTACTGTTCTTCATCCCTTTTCATCACAGTCGTAAACCTGATCTACATTAGACGGTGACTCTCAAAAAGTCAGCATGATCATAAGAAACACAGAACCAGTTACAAAGTGACAAACATGTTAGAAATGCTGTCTTTATTGCCTCAGCTATTTCTCTTGGAATAAAAATAGAATAGTCTATCCTTTGTGTAAGGTGATATTCAGTTTCCCCTTGAGGAATTAATAAACTATCTCGTATGGTTTTGCATCGTATCGCATCATAACGCATTGTTTCATATCACATCGAGTCATGTTGTGTTGTATCGTGTTGTGTCGTATCGTGTCACTTCATATTGTAATATGAGGTCTGTCGTAGCTTTGGTATGGATCTGTGATGTCGTGATCCTACAATTCTTTGCACAGATAGAATCAAGGGACTTTCAAACATTGTATAATTTACCTAAAGGCTAAAGCATCCCACAGACAGGAGCGCTGCAGCAGGGTAGCACTGCTGATTACATTAGTCCACAGCATGACAACTTTGTGAGAACCCCCTCAAATTCTCGGATTGGAGCTTTGCATGGAAACCATATCTGTTTGCTGTCCCTTTAAACACCCTTCACCACTGGTGAGACAGTGTTTTTCAAAAGGTAGAAATGCTGAACCATGAACTGTATCCCTTACTGCTGACAGTCTGAAACTCAGCGGCTCCAAACTGGAGAGGATTACGGATTATGGAAGGGCAAAGAAACGAAGGCAATTACAAAGCGACTGTGCAGGTTGTTGTTCTGCAGATTCCCACTGACATTACAGAAACAACATATCTGTTTCTCACCTCACTCCTGCTGGTTTTGGTCGTCTCCTGCAGTGTTGAGGTTCCATCCACCAGCGTCACCTGAACATGTCCAACAACTGGGGATCCTTCATTGATTCTTGATGAAGATGAAACATAAACGGTAAAAATATGAGAAAAAACTGTCCTACGGTTCCGTTTTCATTCTAAAACCACAGACAATGTTTGTACTTATCTGATCATTTTTAAAGCCAGACATATTCACTGTTTTCCTCATATTATCATCATCAGAGACCTTTCGTGCCACCAACTCCCCAGTATCAACTGTTCACCTAATAACCGTTACTTACAGGACTTTCCTGGTGATGTCTGAGCTGCATTCCACAGAGGAGGCCAACTGCTCCTGTAGCCTGGTCTGACAGGGCCTCTCCTCCTGAGGAGCGTCCTGCTCTGATGAGGCTCTTGTTGGCGTGCAGGCGATGGTTTCCCTCCTGTTTCGAGCTCTCTGCCTCCAGGGAGTGGCAGTGAGTTTGCCTCCCTCCACACCTGAAGCCTCGCCTCTCTTTCTTCGCGGTGGTGCAACAAGTCCTTGCCTCTCTGCACCCTCCATCCTCCCCTGTATCACTGCTTCTCCACAGCCCCCTCCGTTCTGTTCGTGGCTGCAGGGTGCATCCACCTGAACGCCCTCCATCCCGCTCCACTCAGAGGCTGCAGAGCGGCTCTTCTTCAGGATTCCTCTCAAGCCGGGCTCAGAGTCGTAGCGCTGCAGGCCCTGCTGGCCGGGACTGGGCTCGGCGTCCGGTCTTGGCTGAGAGAGACGAACCTCGCTGGGCTTTAGGTTGACAGACGAGGCCTGCTGTCTGTCGGACAGATGAGGGGACAAACAGAAGGCAGGGAGCTGTACGGGGCCTTTCTGGAGCTGGAGAGAGGTGAGGATGATTATTGAGAATATACAGAGCATTAAAACATAATTTACATGTTATCTAATTAGAAATTGAACATTTTATCTTAAGAATTATTTTGATTCTGTTGACTTGGGTCTTCCTACTTACCAGGCTGACCTCCTCCACGGTGATGGGCTGAGTTCGGTACCGAGCCCCCTTCTGCCTTCTCCTCTCTGGGGGCCCGTCGGGATGACTGGACCCCTTCCTCTCCGGAAGAGAAAGTTTGGTGAAGAGCGCCAGCTTCTCACTCATGCTCAGCCTGCAGCTCTCGTCGACATCTTCCACTACCTCCGCCTGCACAGACTGGGATTCCACTGGAAGAGCTGGTTTGGGGGCGCTGCAGGAAAAAAAAATCAATGATGTAAACAGGCTTGTGTGTCTATATTTTATTCCAACTGTTCAGACCACAGCAGAGTAAAAAAACACTCAAAAGCTGCTGCTGTAGGTAATCAAGAGCAAATTAAATGTATCAGTGCACAACTGCAATTTGTCTCCAACAAATGAACCTTTAACTCCAGTATCAATGACTTGAAAACTGCAGTTTTATTTTATTTTTAAAGATTTACATCCTCAATGGAAATAAATGTCCTCGAAGCTACAGCAGAGGCTCCCAAACTTTTTACTGTGAAACCCCTTAAAAAGAAGGCATGTTTATTTGTGACTCTGTGTGACAACTTTCACCAAAGAATGATATTTACTTTTTTTATTTTAAGCTTATTTTAGCTGAAATTATGAAAAAAAAGAATGTAAATCATCTCATGACGACTCTAAATGTATCTTGTGGCCCCTTGGAGGCATCCGGACCATCCTGAGCCGAGAGAAGAAACAGCACTGCTGTAAATATTCACAAACAGTACAAATGGGTATTCATTTGCAAATGAAAAAAGTTCTGTTCCTTTTACAGGGACAATGTACAATCAAGAGCAATTGTACTAGAGTTAGCAGCTTATTTGAATCCATCGTACCTGGGCATGTGAAAACAGAAAATAATAAATCTTTAGCTAAACATTTAAAAAAGATCAATGTTTGTTGTGGACTGTCATTAAAGATTTTAATGAGAACAAAAATATAAAATAAAGCCAAACTTAGCCTTTCAACACATGAGGGTCATCTTTAAATGGATAAGGTACAACACTGGAGTATTGTCTAAAGTAATGATGTTCAAATATTATATAATTCGCCTTTATATGGATGTGTATGTCCACCGATGATGTTAATATGAAACCAGTGAGATTATAACCTCTTCATCTCAATTACATCTGACCACCACACTTCCAAACAGCCCACCTGATAGCCACCATTTCCTCACAGGTGATTGGCTGAGTGAGGAAGCGATGGTCGTTGCCACGTCGCACCCTGCGTTCTTGGCAGACGCTGCCCGATCGAGGCTTCAGGAGGGCCGGGGCCTCGGGGGCTGCAGATTTCTCCAGTTCCTATACAGCAGTAAGAGGCGACGTTAAATTCAACATGTCATCGCCTCAGGTGGCCCCCGATGCTCGGCTAATAGGGCGGCCTCGATTGACACAAATGACTAATAAAAGAGACCGCAAAAATGGCAGTGAAAACTCCCTCTCCTGATGTCTCCTGTTCTATTTGTATGAACAGACGGGGTGGGGGGGGTGTTGGATGGCCGGTGAATAAAGCAACGAGCTGTAAGGTGGAGAGTCTCTGTACACTTGGATTGAATGCCGGCCCAACAGGTCACAGTGTAACCAGAGCTGCAGCGGCTTCTGTTACCTCCCTGCCTGCCTCCACAGAGCAGCAGGCTAATTATAACACAACCACCGTGGTTGTTTCTAGCAAAACAGTGTCCGGCACATTTTCACCTGATGCTTCAAAACTAAAACTGTGCAAGAGGTGAAATCAGGACTGTAACTGTTGAGAGGGAAACAAATGCAAAGTGTGTTTAATCTTTAATCTTTAATCAAACTGTGCATCTGGGTACAGCACCATGTTTGACCAATCACGTTCCCCCTACGTGATCAAGTTGTCCTCAGCACTGGCTCGCTGTGCGTTTCAGACTGAGGTGAGCAGCTGAGGTGAGTGTTGATGATGGATGAAGCTTTTGCTTCAGCCGTTTAATATATTTGTCAACTGGAATGTTACTCCAAAGTCAACAGTCCCCCATTCAGTAGTTTTTGAGTAATCCTGCTGACAAAGAAATAAACACGCAAATAGACAGGGTGCAAAACATAACTTCCAGTCAGATCTAAATCCAGTGTGACACACCACATGATTGTTATTTCTCATTGGACATATTTGAGCCTGATGCAACATATTAACGGGAATTCCTGGTTTGACGAGTTCATTTCTTCTACAACATCCTGATCCCAGCCTTATTGACATAAGTAAACATTCAGAACGTCTTTTAATTATTCTACTGTCAGTGTAAACAACGGTGAAGTTTGAGATGAGTCATTTTGAGCAGCAGGTGTTTAGACAGTTCAGCAACAGCAACACGGGTCCTGTTTCAGTGCAGAGACTCACTTTAAACAAAGACATCTTGGCGGCCACACTCATTTTGGCTCTGTCGTCTGTTTTCACATCAGCTACGGCAGAAAAAGACATAAATCATCAAGATTAAAATAAATGAACACGTGATGGAAATAAGTAACATGGAAATAAACATTGACTCCCTGAGAAACTGGCAAAGGACAGTTTCTGACACACTCTAAATAAAAAGATTCAATATATGTGTATTTGATATTTACATACAATCTTTATATTCACATCATATTGTCTACTATTGTGAATTTATGTGTATTAATATATGTATAACCATTCTGCAGGGTAACTCTGCGATCCATTTATTTTAAATTAAGATGGTTGTTTCAAATTAAACTACATTTTGCCCTGAAATTCCCACTTTTATACTGCAGACTTTTGTTGAGCATCATGTCTGATCCCTTCATCTCACATCTGGCATCAAAAACGAATATCTCTGACGTGCCCTAACCCTCAACGACCAGGTAAGTAGAAAAAATACCTAACTTTTAACAGTCTTTAACAAGCTTTCAGAAGGAATTCAAATCAAAGTACCACATTTTGAAAGATTCATACTTTTGGAAGTTTGAGCTTAAGTGAATCCTTAATTAATACTGTATTTGTGGAGTAATATCACTCTAAAATTAGTAGTTCATATAGCAATAAAACTTTATTTACATGGACAAAGTGTGTAGTACGTAGCTGTGGTGTCAATTCTCTTCGATCTTTGAAAATTCTTTGCAACTTTTTACGGCAGCGTTCAGACTCAGTAGGGCTCCGCTGCTCACGTGGTCTCTTTGAGACGTAAATCTGTCATCAGTGAGGAGATTAAACATCGAGAACCTAAAAATACAACCTGATTTATTTCACGAGCTGCTACACAAGTTTGTAGAGGCAACTGTGCAAGTTGGATGCAGGTTCCAAATATTTTTGATCTTTAGAAAACATGTGATGAGATTATTAAATATTTTTCCGATGCCCTTATCCTCTGTCAGGCTTTATGTGTCACATATAAAACGAGAGGCAACTTTCTCCACCTGCAGTCTTTCTCATTGTGTTAACATTGTCAGAGGTGACATTAACTATGACCTTGTCCCTCTCTGTGTCACAGTTCACTCGGCCAATGCCCCAGCAAAGCAGCGTCAAGCTGCTTGTCCTCAAACACAAAAACAATCTGTATGAGAAGAAATATTTACCTTTACAGTTCTCCTCTTCCTCTGCATCCACCAGCCTAGAAGGACAAAAGAAACGAGGGATAAGATGAGGTCACCGGCTGAAATATGAACAGGGAGGTGATGCAGACTTCAATCTTCGGCTGCAGTGCGTTCCCTCTTACAATGCACGACTTTGAGCCTCAGCATGCAGCTCCACCAAAGAAAACACAGTGCCATATTTGCATTCTAGGTAAAGCAACACTGTGGATGTCATGAAGGCGGAAAAACAAACCGCCTTTGTGGAAAGGTGCTGCACAAATGAATAGACAGAAAACTAAACCTGTGTTTCCAAAAGAGTAAAAGACTGGAAACTACCATGTAATAAGTTGTGAAGGTTTTTTCAATAACTGGTAAGTCTGCTAATGTGCACACATTAATGTAGTTTTGCTGAGGATACTTGTCACTGCAAACAGGTCACTGCAAAAAGCACCTTTTTTAGGAAGTAACAAACCAGGTGCCTCATCTGCTGCCCACAGCAAACAGCCCCTACCCGCTGCTCTCCTCCATCTCATTGGCTGTGATCGGCTGCGTCCTGAAGCGCTCGCTGGTCTTGCGACCACCACCAGGCCCACCACCAGGGAGGTAGCGGCGGGTGCGTCGTCTGCCCCCCTCAGAGCCCGGGTCTACAGCCAGGTCCAAGGAGGACGTGGCTCGCCCAGCATCGGGGCAGCTGGTGTCCACACAGAAAGAAGAGGAAAGAGGAGGAGTAGGAAGGGGAAGAGGAAGTTGAGATGAGGACAAGCATCGTCTAAGAGGTACACGGTCTGATAGTGACAGTCTGGATCATACACATGCAGGTGACCCTACACTTTCTCGAGCTGCGCTCCGCTCCCCGTCTGCTGCAGGAGGGCACTTCTCAACTGGCCTACCGACACCCGAGTGTGGAGCTGCGGGACATCGTGCCCATCGGGGAAGAGGTCCCCCTCCCCACTCAGCATGCTGGCAGAGTCCTGGGAACCCTGCCTGGAGGGGGCGGGAGTGAGGGGAAGGAGGTGAGGATGCAGGAGTGGAGACCATGGGTTCACTCTCAGAAAAAAATAAAAAGTCGAACCTTTCCATCAAATGTTGCCAAATGCTTCAAGAGAGAAAGGTGATAAGTTAGTACCTTTTTTTTCTGAGAGTGAAGATGTGACCAGTCAACGCACACTCTGAGAAAATACACCCATGTCACCACATATCATGATGGGAAAAGTGATGAGCTGGGACAGGAGCAGCTCTTACGTCTACATGCAAGAGGAGAATCAGGGTGGCTTTACAGCTCCCTGCTGGGACTCACTGATTTAGACCTCTCAGTTTTAATTAGCAACAAAGGCAGCAGAGCAACTGGTAAAGTCAAGGATCTGCTGCTGCTGCTGCTGCTGCTGAGAGGAACCAATCTAGTTTAAAAACTTTATGAATATCACTGAGGACACTAAATGAGATGGATTTACTTTGAAAACTTCGTGTTTCTGCTTTCAAATGAACAAATTGTTTCTTGGAATGTTTAGTAAATACTTGTATGCGAATACATATGATTATACACTATTGCCTTTTCATATTTGTTATAATTGAATCTAGAATCAAGACCTGATTTAAATACAGTTTGACTCAGATCTAAATAAAAAACAACGGAAATTTGGTGAGGAGCATTGACAAACAAAAAAAGTGGAGAATAATGTTTAATGACTAAATAAGAGAAAGATTTCGTCTCAGAACACCTGCTCCCTTCCACATACATCCTCAGGACCAAAGAGCTTATAGAGACTCCATCACTACACTGCAATGTTTCTCAGTAACAACCATAGACTGTATGGTAACAACTCAATTTACAACTGGTGGCAGCAACAAAATATATCTTTTTTATAGACTTAGACAGTTGTGTAGGTTTTACTTATTTTACGAGGCTTAAAGTTGTATTTTCAACTGAAAGAAAATATCATTCGCAATGGGTTAAAGGAGATAACGTTCTATAATAGAACATAAAAATGAGCCCTAGTTGTAGAGTAAATGAGTTTTGCATTATTTCACTGGTTCCTTTTCTAGGGTGGCTGAGATGTCTCACACAAGTGCATTGATGAAAAACATGAATGTAAAAGCCACATAACGGAAACACAACCACAACGGAAGTGTGAGACAATAGATGTTGTATGGGTACAGGTACCAAGAGCATCAAAAAGTAACAAAGCACTGTTACACCTCAAAATGTCAGTTTTTACAGGCATGTCATTTTAAGTGGCGATTGAAACATCCGGATTCACTTGCTTAACTCATACATCCTTAACTGAGTTATGTTGTAGTTTTTGCATTCAGGTTTTGTGCTTGTGTGAGACGTATCGGCCATGAACTTTCACCCACTCAGTGAAGTCAACATTCACTCCAGACACGACTAACCTTCCCAGGTAGCTGGACTCTGCAGGCGTCTCTGTCTCTAATCCATTTGAGACCCCTCGTGTCCTGCCATTAACTCTCGGGCCATCTGAGTTCGATGTCCCTCTCGGGGCTTGGGATCCCGGGTCATGGGTCTCCTTCCCATCCCTCCTCACCCACTTTGAAGGTAGTTCCTCCACGTTACCAAAACGCTCAGCCAGCTCTCGCCTCCTCTCAGCCTTATAGCGAGCGATTCGCTCTGATCTGGGCTCCAAAACTGGGTTCTCCATGGCGTTGATGTCGCTCAGTCTGATTCAGGGATGGAAAGCAGGTGGGTTCTTCTGTCTTTTCCAGTAAAATCCAGATTCCATCAGCTGTAAAGACTCATGGAGTCCACCAATCAGAGGCTGCAAACCAGTCTGCACATCGGTGAGAAGGATGTTTCTCCTTAAAGATGAAAAACCAAACACAAAGATAAATAACAGATGTCCATTTGTCACCATTGCAGAACATGCACATCACCTATCCGCCCTTCAGGGGTTTGCATGTCTTCCTATAAAGGCCCATAACAACACAGATGCCTTCATTATATATTAAACAAATTTTCTCCTTCATTCACATCTCTCTCTCCTCTCTTGCTTGAGTCCATGTAAGATGACCTGTGCCAGGCTGCGATGCCATGCAGGAATCTCCCCTTGCACTGAAACTCAACACCGCAGCACCTCAGCGCAACTCTGGATCCAGGCCTTCAATGCACTGAGTCTGCAGGGTCACTGGACTTTTCCACAACGCAGCATGTAACTTAAGCTGAACAAGTCACTGTTCTCCTGTTCAAATGTTATCTAATGAGCAACATAGCCATTTTGACTGCTGCTTGCCAAGACAGCGCTATCTGTCAAACCCAGAGGCCAAATGACACCAGCTATAGTTTCGTATTTGTTTAAATACACAAATAATGAGGATCGGAATGATGACAAGTTCACAAGGATGACACAGTAAAAAGTCCCTGCTGGCTACATGGTTGCCTGGAGGTGAATAAACACTAACAAAGCCTGAGCCTGTGACCCAGATATAAATAGTACTGATATGGCACAATTTGCACGTAAAGACAGTCGCCAACCATAAGCTCGGTCGGCAAAGGCTTGAGTGGGTATGTGTGCTCACGAATGTGTACAAACATAGATGTGTGTTTGCACATGTGTCTGTGCACTTTCCAAAAAGTGTGGATGTCAGCATTCCTGATGCAGGAAACACAATGGAGCCAGAACAAAGAGACCTGAGCCGTGGACTTAGTGCACCACAGAGATCTGCTGCAGGCCTGAATGGTTAGAGTGGAGGCAGCGATCACGGAGTAAAAGACACAACTTGTGTGTTTATTTTATCGCTTGTGTGTTTTATTTTTAACTGCAACTGTTAGACTGAAAGAGGGAAGAGTGAGCGATCCCTATGAGACAACACTTCGCCACTTCCTGTACCTGTGCTTCAAACTAAAACAAACAGGACTCATCACCCCACAGGCCCAGGCCCACAAAGAGGGCATCGCTCAAGTATCCCAGAGTCTCACTGACGCCACACTCCTTTATGCCTCTGCTTAACAGAACATGAGTAAAAGTTGACAGTGGCCACACTTATGTGAAGAGCAAAGGTCATGTGACTGGCTGGAGGATTTTATATTGGAGGGGAGATTGCCATTGAGGCTCAACAAGGATCATGGGCTTCTAATCCAGAGACACTAGTTGACACTGGCTCGGAAATAAAGCCTGTAGATGAGCAGACAGGGCAGACGCTTGACCTCCTGTCAGATATCTAATCTCAAACTTCAACAATGCTCTTTTATTTAAAGATGAATGTGAATATATTAACCATTGATTGCTGACCTGAGGAAGTAAATGAACTCTCTAGCAGCACTATCATGGCACAATTTCAAACCTGTATCAGGAATTATAGGCTTGATTGTTTGAGTTCACTCAAAGTGCCAAGATGTTAGATGTTATGCAACATGAGGACCTCATTTCTCAGTGGCATTGCAGTAAACCAGATTAAATTGTTGGCCTAGAATAAGCCTCTGACCAATTACACCTGTCCTGACTGACTGCAACTAGAGTCAGTGTTAAGCCTTGATCTGTACATTAGAGGGATGAGGCTGGAAGAGCAGCTTCCCCCCTCATGCAATCACCATTATCCACTCATCAGCTTCCAGTGGGATGAAGCACATCAACATCAACAGGTGGTCTGACGGAACATTTACCTCAAATTGTCAAAAACAGCAAACTCATATTATACATTCTTGGAATATAAAATGGCACACCCTTTTCAAGGTACAGACGCGTAACCACCGTTGTTTTCATAACAAAGGACATTTTGGGGCTATAAAACTTACTTCATCAGGATTCAGTTCGACTTATTTATAGTTATTTATGGTGAGTGGAAATATAAAGACTTAACTCAGTGGATAAAAGTCGCAATTAGATGGACAAAAGTAAAGTTGATGCAGTTGCATTCACGCGTAATTCGTGCGTAAAACGTGTTCAAGTTGACATAATTTGTCAAAAAGTGTCTCCCTTAAAATATTTTTAGACACTTCATGAAACCTTTGACTCTAAAGCTGAAAAAGTGAGTGACCACGAATACCACGAGTCTATATCCGATGCACAGTCTGAAGTTCAGCAGCTCAGACCTCAACAACCACCGAGAGACGATTGACAGGAATAAGCGACTGTGTGGTAACATATGCATAACCCGGGTTTAGCGGAAACATGTCGGAATCTGTAGGGATTTCGTTATCAAATTAATGAACACCGAAAGAAAGAATTAATGCGCATACTTACGGTTGCGGTGCTACTGCCCTTCCTCAGCCCGGCGGTCCCTCCCCACTGGCCCCCGCACCACGGACTGTATCTCCAAATGTAGCCACAGTGGCAGCTGTGGAGGGCTCTCCGTATTAAGGGGGGAGAGTATAAATAGATGGATGAACGAGGACGCCCCTTCCACTGTCCAGGAAGCAACCAAGAGACGCTGCTCCCGTAGAGCTGTGGTCTCATGCACAGAGGATCGACTTTAGCACATAATCAAGTAGCAGTTGCTGCAAGTTTGCATATATGATGTCATATGGCATGTTTCCTGTGCCTTCACTGATGATGCTGACACTCAGCAGAGTCCAGACATCCTCCAAGGCCCAACAGTCCCCTCACATCCAATCAAGCTGCACCAAATTTCACATACTTATAGATATCAGTTCCCTAATTGTGCCTGTTTATATATCAAGGTCCATGAAAATTGGTAAAAATGTCAAACACCATATCTCAAGTGAAAAAGTTGGGAAAAAAGTCCTGGTCCTTTTTGCCCCCAAAATCTTTAGTCCACTCTGAATTCTCACCATTCTATCTTGAAATCATTCAGTGATACCTGATGTTTAATTTGAATCTACTTTATATTTAATGAATGCTTTATTAAGGTCAGTGTACCGTTTTTTGTCTGAAGAGTGTTGCTTATTCTTCTTCTATTGTTTAATTGTGTTGCATTTATTAAAGTATCCATGAAATTTGGGGTCTTCAACTAAACAAAGATCACAGGTCCCCGAAATGTTTCAGCACTGCCCCCATCTGTTCTAATTGTGCAATTACAAGTTAAAGTCTCATACAAGCACTATCCCAGGGACGCAACATGGAAAATTAGAGACAGATCCGTGAGACAATTATTTATCGAAATACTTGAATTAACAACAAAACCCTTTGACAAAAAAAAAATTGTTCAATACATCACTGCAAACATAAATACAGGTGTGAACGATTCCAAATATCTTCCCAACAATTACAAAAGTAAAAGGTCTTCATTTTCTCTCGTATTCACAAATCTGGAGCAAAAGAAGCTTTGATGAAACAAAATAAACTAAGTGGCCATTGTGAAAGTGCTCATAATAGTGCTGTCAGCAGCAAAAGAGAATCCTTATTTTTTGTGTAAACATTCAACAAGAACAACGTAGCACAATGTCTTTGTGTGAGTACACATTCAAAATGCAAAAGTATTTGCATGAGGTAATTGCAAGTTCGCTGAAAGCTCAATAAACGTAACTCAAACATGTAGCATCCCACTCACAACTTGAACTGTGAGTAGTGGCATGAATATTCCAAAGTAGATCATTCCAATCATCACTCCACCGAGTCCTTTGTGAAGAAGGGATGAGCCAGAGCTTCGGCAGCGGAGATGCGGCTGCTTGGTTTGAACGTCAAACATTTCTGCAGGTGAGGAAATGTTAAACATTATTAACGATTTGGAGAAAAGTACTGTGCAGTGTCTGTGCTCTGATCCTTATTGTTTGAATGAATCCAAGCAAACTGAAGAGAAAGTTACCAAACCAATGTCTTAAACCTGCTCACCTAGTCTGACCTGCCAGCTACAAATAAAGATGGATGACAAGTCTCCACTTCCTTCCACTATCCAGAAATGAGGTCAAAATATCCTGAATACATGCGGTTGCTGGCGTTTTGCACTTTTGACGTCATCCGGAGCAAAGTCGGCGCAGTAGTCATCGTGGTGTGGCGCAAAGCCACGGTATCGAGGTCCCATCAATACACACTCGACCAATGATGATTCAGTCTCAGCTGTCAATCATGATGTTTCCCCTCGTTTCAATAACAGTGACTAACTCATTAAAACCTTACAGGAAATGAACACTTAAACATATATCAGTTTGATAAGATTTAGCTAAAATGATGGAAATCCTGATTTAAAAAAATGTATTTAATGTGTACTTTGACTTTTTAGTTGGTCCATGTTCCATCCACTAAAATGGTGGAGCAAGGTTTATAACCTATATTGCAGCCATCCACCAGGGGGCGATCAAGACACTCCCTCAATTTATAAGGTCTACTGCTGTGAAATTTGGTGCATCATGATTCCTAAAGATTGGATCTAACAGACATTGGTCATGCCCTGACTTTATCTCTAGCGCCTCCATGAGGAAGAAATTTTACTATAATTTGGTCAAACATCATAACAGGATGATTTGTTTCTACTATGTGGAACGTCTGACTTTTCATTTGATTAAATTAAGCTAATTTATTAAATAATTAGTTTCATTCTTCCATCTGCTAAACTGCTCTTTGTTTTTAGTGCGAATACACTAGAATAAGATTCTGTCCCACAATGATCTAGAGTGTACAAACAGCAGGTATGGGACATTTCATTAAAACAGAAACACATTTGCTCACAGCGAGAAGTTCGTTCTCGTCTTTGCCCACGTTGTTCAGTATCGCGGTGCAGGAAACATTTGGTCCCCAGGTATTTGAGTATGGGATGGGACTGTTCCTGGGCCAGTCCTCCTCATCTGGCAAACCGATAACTCTAGAAAAAATAGTTGAAGCGGTGAAGACTAAAACATAAAAGTAACTCATGATATACGTAAAACCTGACAGACATAACTTTAAGGTTTATTTATTGATTCTAAAACAAAAGTCTTTAAGACCAGCCAATCAAATCAATGTCAAGTATAAGGAGAGACATTCCATGTAGGGGATGAAGACAAGACGTATGTTTGTTACACAAAAGTCATGTCATAAGTTAGTGCACTCCATAACAATACTTACAATATGAAACCAAAACTAACCAGATCCAACGTAAAGAATGAAACAAAAACATGAACCTTGTTTCAGACTTTCAGGTGTGACAGGTTAAGCATTGGTTAAGTACAATAACATCCCTGCCTTGCTTTATTATGGATAGAGAGAGGAAACAAACACTCACTCAAAGATTTTCCACAGCTGCTGCGCCTCAGTGTATCCGAGAAAAATGGGTCTGTAAGACACAACGAGGCACGAGAAATCCTATTCGACAAGTTTTCCAACATAGAATATTTTACCTCTAACTTGAGAATTACACTCATTTATCTCCTCCAGCCAGAGATAGACTCAGCTCTACTCACTTCAAGAGGAAGAGCTCAGCGAAGATGCAGCCGGCGCTCCACATGTCCACTGAGGACGTGTAGACTGAGTTCAGCAGCACCTCAGGAGCTCTGTACCACAGCGTCACCACCTGAAAACAAAGAGACGTCGACAGAAGATAAAGAAATGAAAAGCCAGTATCAAAGTGTATGAGAAGTGACAAGAACATTTTTCACCTCAGGCCGAGAAACAGACAGAGCACAGTGCTATATAAAGGAAAAGCCAGGCTCCAGGATGACTTAGGAGAGAAGCACTGCAGTGAAATACAAACACTATGACAGTTCAAAGTTCTCTCTCATTCTGAGCTGCTGCTTCACTTACACCTGGAGTGAGAGCAATATTATAGGTGTAGATGCGTGCCAGTCCAAAGTCTGCAATCTTAACTTCTCCGTGGCTGCTGACCAGGATGTTTGCTGGCTTTAGGTCACGATGCAGCACCATGTTTGAGTGTAGGAAATCCAATCCTTGCAGCAGCTGCGACATCACATCCTGTACACAGAGACGGCAGAATGGAGCAGGAATCATGTGAAAGAGCTGTCTAAACTCAGTGCCTCCATTTAAGTCTGGACTGAATACGTTGTGACCATAGACTGTATATAAACATGACAGCTGCCCAAAAGTGAGGCCAAAGCATCTCGATTGCTAGTTTTATTTAATTTATCTGTTAAGTTTTATTCTAATTAGTTATTTGATGCTGTAAAAAGGGGTGAAACGCCATGATGACAGCTAAGACTGATTCATGATTGGACCTTGCTACAGTGTAGCAGTGCACACTTTGGCTGCAAAAAAATTCTCCGTCAAGGTTTATATTTGGACAGTGGGAGGAGGTGGAGACACGTTGTCCATCTTTATTTAGAGTCTACGGTTATGACTGGTTGACCTGGTGAAAAGGTGCAGAGCAATGCTGTGGAAGGCTGCCTCATTTTGATTCAATCTGATTCACTACATATGATGGAAATTCCTTTCTCATAAGTTGGTAATTAAAGTTTGAAGGTCGTAAACATCAGATGTTTGAGCAGACGAATTATTTCAGTGTGTCAATGAAAATGCAAAATTAATCTAATGGCTTGGTTAACAGGATGCCAAAATGTCAAGTGCCAAAAAATCGAATTCTGCGAAAGTTGTTTATTTCAGACTTGGTGAAGAGTTCAGACCTTGATACGCTCAAGGCTCAGTACAGAGGGCGGAACCTTGGAGAGGTAGGTGCACAGGTCCTGGTCGATGTATTCTAACACCAGAGTCAGGTCCAGGGTCCTGTCCACTAGTGCAACAGATGCATCCAACAGCCTGGATCAGATGAGAAAAGAAAAAAAACAAGCATCAAGTGTTTTTGGCACTAAATTATTGCTTCATAGCAAAACAAACAAAACCTGCTGTAATCTGGAGAATTTAAAAGTAAGTAAAGTACATTCTATTTAATATAGCACCTCTCACAGAACAGTCACAAAGTGAGAACTGTTAACGGAAACCAGACAGGAAGTTATCATAGATGTTATTGACAGATAGTAGATATAATGCATCTATATACAATCTAACTTAACTGAGAGAATCATAATCATTCTTTATCATTAACTATCAGAAGCTGTCTAAAGTGTTGGAGGGGGGTTCAGATCCCACACTGCAGGGGGAGGGGGGAGGATACAGAAATACAATTCTAATTTTAATTCTAATGATTTGTTAATGCAGCTGCTTCAGGTCTCCTCTGACAGGGAGGATGTTTTCATGGTAGTTTGTTTGTTGTTTGATTTGTTTGCTCAAACACTACTGTGTCAATATTGGTGTATTTGTTTTAGAGGGGGTTGGATTAAGTCATTATTCGATCTGAATAAACTGTTGGATCCAGGACCTTTCTTTTCACTTTCTTCAACATGGCAAAAATGGGGATAAGCCTTGGTGGAGGTATGTGCAGTTGTAAAGTGCAGGCTATATGCACCTTAACAGAAAGACGTTTCCATTACGGTTGAACATCCCTAAGTATTTTCAGATTCTGTATTTCTTCAGAAAAGATGTTTCACAGATTCCATGACTCCACAACTGCACTGCTCAGCTCTCTCCTTCTCCCACTGTTGCTGCCGGGAGGAACTGGACCATGAACACAGTCCACGGGTTTGAATCTGATCTTCCATCTGCATCCGTCAAAGTCTCATACACAGAACAGGGGCACACCTTTATTCTGAAGAATGTACCACATGGACGAAAATGTTTGATAGTGGCCAAGAGTGTTATCATTGGTTACATCTGTGAGTTATTCAAAGAGGTTGGGAATTATTTATTCTTGTTATATCACAACTTAACACTTGTAACATTACGACTTAATTCTTGTACTATTAAACCTTTATTGCTGTAAAATGGCTTTATTCTCATGTAATTACGACTCATGTAACATTGTGATATTATGACTGCATCAGGATTGCACAGCAGAGCCAGATTATCTGTCTGGCAACTGGATTGATCAAAATCTATCTATCACATGTTTATATTAAATGTAAGGAGGCACCCATTGTATTTTCAAACTGATCCAGGTGCAGAGTTTTTTCTTCCTTTTGTTTGCAAATAGGGCGTTGGCTGGGCGGGCGTGTGGGCACTTTCAAAGATGGAGGGAAAAACAACAACAGACACACAAATAAAGTTGAATCACAAACTAACTTGACTATGTTGGGATGGTTGAAGAACTGCATCCTCCGCAGCAGCCCCACCTCCCGGATGATGGAGGCCGGGATCCCGCTGTCTGAACTGTCCCCGTGGATCGTGAACTTCTTCACCGCCAAAAAGCGCTGCTTGTCCCCCAGTTCTCTGGCTTTGTACACGGTGCCGAAGGAGCCTTTACCCACCGCCGCCAGCAGCTGGTAGCTCAAAGGTTTGGTGAAGGCCATGGTCCTCCCGGGATGAAGAAATGAACCTGCAGACAAACAGAAGAAGCTAGCTCAGCAGAATGTGACCTACAGAGGTTAGCAGGTTAGCACGCAGCTCATCGTCCTCTGTTGCACAAACGCAAAGATCTTGGAAGAACAAGGTTTGAAAAGCAAGCGGACCTGATTTCTGAACTTCACTTCAGCGTGTGACCTTACTCGGACCTCCAGACCCGCCGCCTGCTGCAGAGGAAAAGGAAGCTCCAGACAGCAGCTACTTTAAAATCTATTAAAAATCACACCCACTTTGTTCAGGAGCTAATCAGGAAGCTGAACCTGAGAAATCCCTCCACGACCTCCATGCTGCTGCCAACACGTGCTGCGTTCAGGTGCACACAACAACAAGCTACTTTATTTACCAAGAAACAAAAACAAACTTTATCTATGGACAAGAAAGTGGGTGGTACTGAACTACATTACCACCACCAGTAGTACTACATAATAATATTGTTATATTACTTCTCTATTCTTAATAATCGTAATAACATTTTTCATTGAATTAGGACTATTTTGTTGCAACATTATACATGTTTTCATTAGATTACGACTTATCTGTTGTAATATGACCTTTTTGTTGTAATAATACAACTTTTATGTTTTTATATTACAACCTTATTCTTGTATATAACATTATCATTGAATTACAGCTTCATTTTAGTAATATTATGTAGTATATAATGTATTTTGTAACATTATATTAGTACTACATCGCATACTACTGCTACTTATAATGATAATAATGAGAAGCAGAAATGATATCGATGCAACTTCCATAAAATTGTAGTAATGAGAAATAACAAGAATGACACAATAGAGTATACCTCCGACAAGGCCCCACCGTTCCCTTGTGAAGCCACTTTTAATTTCACTAGATCCAGATTTCTATTTGCATCTGCACCAAATTTCACTCATAAATATCAGTCTCCTAAACACATCAGATTTTTCCATCAAGATCAACAGATTATTCTGTGGAGGTAATACTAAAATCCAATCTATTTTACAAATATTATGTTTATGTATCAGTAATTACTGTCAAAGTGCTTCATATAAAGGGAGAATTTATATTCTAAGGTTAAAACAATTCGCAAAAAAATAAATAGCATGTTGGTTATTGATTTAATTGGCACAAAAACGTGTAAAGGGTGGATCATCAACCAATACCGTAAGAAAAGAAATTAAATTTCCTGTCGAGAGAGTATTGACATAAATACACACAGTACACCAGATACTGAATGGCATCTGTTGTTTATTACCAAATGGGGAGTCATCTTTGTAAACTTGTAACAGAATGCAAATCAAAATTAAGAGTATAGTTCGGCACAGAACAAGAAATTAAAACACTACACAACAAATGTGTGTATGAATTTCAACACAGTGAATGATATAAAAGTATTTGCATGAGGTAATTTTAGCTGTTTTAAGTGCTGGAAGCTCAATAACCGTTATTCAAACATGAAACATCTCACTCTCTTAACAAAGCTGAATTAATGTAGATGTGCATGAGTCATACGTTTTAGCAGTTTGTGATGGGAAACTCGAAAACTCCTTACACACAGATTTCAGTTGTGCGATCAGTTACTGGTTAGACACACTATATAACGGTCACTCAGCTGAATGATGTCAGGCAGTTACTCCTCTTTGCATTTGCTGTTCATAGCTTTTGTTTTCTTTGCCAGGTTGATAGCATCCAGATGGAGGTTGCGGTTGAGAATGACAGAGCCGCAGGTGAGAGCTCCGGCCAAAGCACCCGCAAAGCCACACAGAAACACATCCTGGCCTGAAATACACAAAACATGAAATGTACCAAATTCATTCATACAGTTTGTCAGGAAATGTAGGCAGCCTCACAGAGGTTTGAGTAAAGGGAAATCTGAACGTGAAATCAATAAGTCACGCTGTCAAACATAGCTCTGGATGATATCACGCTGTGTGCCGTACACAAACTGACCTGTCAGATAGAGGTTCTTCAGCGGAGTCTGAGGTCTCACTGTAAAGTTGAGTTCAGGGCTGAAGCGGGCGATGCCGTGATCCGCGCCGTAGATTTCACCTTTGGGTGCTCCAATGTAGTGTGTGTTTGTGATGGGGGTTCCAGCATCAATAAACTCAACCTGCACAAAAACAAATGTGATGTATTTTTTTCATTTAATCAAAAAGAATCACACATAAAACTGCTTATAATTGTATAAAACATTGCATCCAAGAAACAACCAAAGACGCCACCTTAAAAAACTACATAGAGCTTTTCTAACACCATATAATAAACTAGACTATTGTAATTCTATCAATTAATTAACACACGACCTTCTAAAATATCCATATCACTGGCAGCTAGTTCCTGCAGCCATGATTTAAATTCAAATTCTAAGTAATTGTGCAGTTTTACATCTCGCTGCAGAAGATTTCAGGACACATGGTATCAGCTCTTTTACTGAGCTCAGTGCAGACTGAAAATGACTTGGGGAAATAAAGTTGATGCCTTTTTGATGGCTGGATCACATAGATGAGGTAGGTAACCTGGGTGCTCTGTGATATAGCACAATATCCAAAGTATGTAAACACTGAGAACCTGCATACGCATACACTTGTGCACAAGCATAAAGCAGCAATAACACGCAGGCCCTTCAGTCCTTTTGGATTAATCCACCATGACCACAGTAAATGACCACAACACAGGATGAATCTACATCTGTGTGCATCTGAGCATTTACCTTGTCTCTGGTTATCTTTGGGAAGACGTCCATCACCACCTCCAGAACAGAGTCGATGAAAGCCTGTTTCAGCTCTTTGTAGTCTGCCCCTCTGTTCGTCACTTTGTTGTCCTTCCACTCCTCGAACCACTCATAGTTGGCAAAGCTGACGAGACTCAGAGTGGATTTGCCTGATGTGACATGAAAAAACTAGTTCAATATAAAAAAATATATGACGATACAGAAAACTGTTCTCCCACATTCTATAACCCTGGTTCTGGATTGTCCAGAGACAAAGGCTCGCATTAACTAACACGCCTGAAAGCACGTGTCACATGACCATTTGCTGGTCGAAAACTTCAGAGTTGTGTGGATGCCAGGAGTAAATATAGCAAAAGTGATGCTTTTTAAAACTATAACTTAATAGTGTAGTCACATGCTGCATCTCATGTTTGTGTACCTGGCGATCTTTCCTCCCAGGTTGGATCCTTAGCTGATGGAGAGGCGACAAACAGCAGGGGTACATTTTTGGCTGAATCTTCCCTCTTTCCCTTCATATAGCTCTCCACCCTGTAATTGAAAACAGGTAATAAGATTTGATATAAACTCACACAGATAGCAGATAAAATACTTCTATTAGAATATTAAACTAAAAATGATTAAAATCTACCGTAAATTCCTGTAACTTTAACAGGCAACACATGAAAGAGTCAACACAACATACAATTCGTCGAAGTTGTTCTCAGTAAAGATCCAGTAGTTGTCTGCTTTCAGGCCCAGCTCCTCTTTGGTTCCAGTCAGACCCAGAAAAATACTCAGGCCTCCTTCACCATTCTTCATCATACTCAGCTGCTTCTGAATGGCTGCAATGCACATGTAGGACAACTTTACAGAAACACGTTCACGTTCAGTGTAATTTGCTCATAGAACCTGATCAAGAAATTATTTCCTGATGGCTGAAACAGTCAGTCAGCCTAAAAGTAACAGATACCAACTTCTTATGGTAAAAATGATCTTAGCCCAAAGGTAAATATACTAATTCACCATTTAAGTGTATTTGTAACTCTTTCTGTCATGTTTAAAACCTTCTTCTCGGGTCATGTGTGAAACTATAATTACTCTCCTGGTTGTCTACCCCTGCACACCAGTGCAGTTTCAGTCCCTTCAGGTGTTCCTGACATCTTGCATTCACAATAATATGAGATGAGATCACTGTGATCTTTGACCACTGAAATCTAATCAGTTAATCTAGTCCAAGTGACAACTGGTCAATATTTGAGAAAATTATCTACTGGCAGAGTTGAGATTTCATAGATCAAGAGGCCATAACACACTTTTGTAAGGCCATGTGACCCTTTGCCTTTGACCTTCGACCACCCAAATCTTATCAGTTAATCCGTGAGTCTAAATGAACATTTGTGCCAAATTTGAAAGCATTCTCTCAAGGTGTTCTTAAGACATGTTCATGAGGCAAGTACAAATGACTGACAAAAACAAAGAACAAATATATAATTTAACATTCTTGGATTCCATCTTCTAAAATTGAGTTAGTTCTCTGCTATATAAATATCTTAAGGTTTTGGACAAAACATGTTGACTCCCTGAGTCTGTCAGAAATTTTTAACTGTATTAACATTTCACAGATTAATCATTTAGCAATTACATGGAAAAAAAGTTTTTTAATGCAGCTCATATTCTTCCCTCACCTGGCATGGCCTGGAGCTCTTTAGGCAGTAGCTTCTCGTAGGTGTTGAAGATTCCAGCATTGGAGATGACCATGGGGGCATGGATATGGATTTCCTCCTGACCTTTCATCACACTCACACCTAAAAGGATAAGAACAGACACAGTGAATCCTCTGTGGGAGCAACATCTGTGATGGTGTATTAAGGACCACACCCACCATAAGCTTCCTTGGCATCATTGAACAAGATGCGATTAACTGGAGCTCGGACTAGCACGGCACCACCAGCCTTCTCAATGATGGGGATCATGTGATAGGCAATTTCAGTGGCTCCACCTTTAGGGTACCAGGCACCATTCAGGTAGTGAGTGACCAGCAAGCTGTGCATAGAAAAACTGGCCTCTTTGGGCATGTTTCCTGCAGATCAAAGAAGGAAACAAAAAGTGTGAACGGCAGGATAATTAAGAGACGACCACGTTAGAGCCACAGATGTCTTGCCCGGCCCCGGCCTACCGTAGGTGCCAAAGATGTAGGTGAAAACAGCCCGGAGGTCTTTGTTCTCTGTCAGTTCATTGACCACTTCTGTCAGGCTGCGTGGGGCCATTTTGAAGAAGAAAGACAGTCGTTTGGCCAGGCCGCTGTAGACCAGGAACTTAGCCAAGGGGACAGGGCAGAGCTTCAGGACAGCCAGGAGCCAAATGCCACGTCCGGCTTTCTGTAGAAAAACAAACATTAACACACTGATGTTTACAATAAAAACGGAAAAAAGACACCTGAGTGACATGAGTGTAATCAAAGCAGTTTTGTTTTTTCGTAATGAGCCTGAACGCTGTTGTTTTGTCATTCTAACATTTGTAAATTAACGCTGAATATGTGTTTATACTTATTAAATATTCTGTTGGTTTCAGGAGGGAAAAATAAAACATTGCCTGAGTCAGGATGCATCTTTCACAAGAGAATGAACAAGCAAATAAGAAAAACAACAGCATATTAAAAATATAGATTTCTGGGGGGAGAATGGTTCTCATTTATTAGAAATAATGATTTCAGGTTTAGGAAACAACGTGATTTTGTTGATCGAATGATTCAGATCTTTCTGTGGATATATGCTGTTAACCTTGTATATTTCATCAATAACTAGCAGGCTGATAATAAATACGAAGCCAACACTAGCTTAACACCATATATTTGCACAAATACCTAAATAATGTGAGCAAAATGTTAAAAATTTACATTTACCAACTTCAATTAGTAACTTTATCAGTCAAAAATCATGGCAACAACAAGCGTGTCCCAGACATATTCATCACTTTTAGTGCTGGGAGTATTTGGTCATGTTGCTAGTATTTGGTCATGCTGTGAGTATTTGGTGGTGCTGCTAGTATTTGGTTATACTGCAAGTATTTAGTTCTGTGTTGGGATTTAGTTGTGTTGTGGGGATTTGCGTTTTCTATTTGCCGCAAATTGATTAAGATCAAAGATCACTTAAGCTGCAGTGCATTACGCTCTGAGGGCCACTGAACGGTTGAGCAATTACACAAAAATAAAAAATTGAAGTTGAAATTAATAGATCCAGATAAGTGGCTCCACACAGAGGATACTTTCATCCCTTATGTGTCAAAGCAAAATTCTGATGCAACTTAGTCTGGATAAAATTATGTAATACTATGAGACGGCTAATAAGAGACCTCACTAATTACTCTAACCTTTGGTTTACTAACCCTCGAGTCCTTGAGGAATATCAGTGACACCATCGAGAGAAATCTGGATAATGGTGTCCTTGTGTAATTAAGTGAAGTTATTTTTACAGTGGGAGAAAAGGCATTTGCATGTGAAAGTAGAGTAAAGGTCATAAAAGAAGTTCAGTGTATTTCATTAACTACGCACTTACAGTATTGTTTTTCAAGCCATTACAAATGTTTATATTGTAGTTGCAAAGTACAGCCACCATAAATGAAGATGCTTTATCAAAGCTGGTAAAGTTACAGCATCCTACCTTGGCCAGCTTCAAATACTCATCAATGGCCTTCTCCTCTCCAGGGAAGCACTTCTTCAGCTCCTCAGGGAAGCGGGTCCTGCCGCTGTAGATGGGATACCTGCGGCGGTTTTCTGGCGGCCCCAGAACAACATGGTCAAACGGATTTTCCAGAGGCTCCCACTGCAGCTGTCCGTTGGTAATTTGGTCCAGCATGCAGCGGAACGGCTTGTGTTCCAGCAAGTCACCGATGTAGTGGATTCCTGAGGAAGACAGATAAGGACAAAGCAGACATGTTTCCAGTGCTTTTATTTTTGGTGAGAATAGAATAGTCAATTCTCAGGATGTAAGATTCTGTATTTCAGAGCCTGACAGCACCAGCATTCTTTTTATTTAAATGTGACATATTTATGAAAGATAAAGACAATACTCGAAAGAGATAAGAGACATTTTTCTCACCAACATCAAATTCAAAGCCTTTCTCAGTGAACGTGTGACAGCATCCCCCAGCCCGATCATGCTGCTCCAGAACCAGGACTTTCTTTCCAACTTTGGCCAACAGCACCGCGAGTCCGAGCCCACCGACCCCACTGCCGATGATGATGGCATCCAGGTTGTCAGGGATTTTACTGGCCACAAAACCTGAGGGAAAGGCGACAAAACATTTAAAAAAGAGTTTGCCTTTGTTTAGTGCACATTTGACCAAACATATTAGATTCTACACAGCTGATCAAATTGAAACTAAAAGATCAAATTTAACAAAATTGATTTTTGATCAGCTATAATTTAGATTAACTTGATTACTAATTATAATATCAATTAAGAAAAAATAACCCTTTACATTACTCACTCAAATATATTAAACTCATTGTGTTATAAAACAGAAAAAGGAGCCAAATCCTCACTTTTCATATAATTTATTGTAGGAGTGCCACACAGTTAACAGTTGCTTGTATAATGCTGAACATATTTATAGCCATCTTAGAATATTGAAGTATATTATGCTGAATAAAAAATAATGACAAATAAATTAACAAAACATTTTTGGGTATATTGATATATCTGTGTGTTAACCTGTCGATATCTACACTCACAGAAGAAGAGCAAATCATCACTTTTGAAAAACTAGAGCCAAATTATAATTCCTATTTTTTCTTTCTTGATAATAAAAATTGGTGCAGGTGGATTACTTTTGCAGTTTATTTCAACATAGTGGTAATGTTTAGCTGCTTTTGGTTTGTGGATGAATTTAAAACATGTCAAACAAGGGTAGTGTCTCCACTCAGCAGGATCTCGGTGCATGAGCAGGAATATTTCAGACAGTTGTTGAATAGCAATGATGCAACATGCTCACAGCCAAACTGTACAGAGGGTACAACCTCTGCAGCCACATCCCCTGACACCTGCCCTGCATTGTTAGGTAATATTGAGCTAATAGCTTCACTATGATCTAGATCTACATTTTAAACTAACTTTTTAAGCTACTTTAGCCGCTTAACTTTATGACAATAGTTTTTTCCACTAGTTCCATTCGGTAAAGTAAAGTTTTGATGAGTAAAAGGTGAAGGTAAACCCTTTACATACAGTCTGTGAGTAAAACTCAGTTATTTATGTCGACCTTGGTCATTTCACTCACCTTGTTTCAGCACTTTGTTTTTCTCCTTCCTGTCGTGAACCATCTTTTTCAGCGGTTCCCTGGTGTCCCTCTCGAAGGGGTTGGGTCCGGAGCTGCCGAGGACATATTTTAATATGAGTCCGAGCAAAGCGACGCAGACTAGGGCCACACTGATCCACATGGTGCTGGAGAGAGACGCACAGATGTGGAAACTGATGGCTGCCTGCATCTACTGCTCACTTCCGCGTGAAGGTCCCGACACACGCCTACGGGGAGAGGACCAATCACAGCCTTTGTTAGGGCGCGTCAGACAGTTTGGACCAATCAACGGTAAAGAGAAAAAAAACAAGGAAAACACCCAGCTGTGTCATAAGTGACAGAAGATAGAAACAATACCATGACTACTGTTATCATTGTTGTTGTTGTTGTTATCCTTATTTCATCATCATTATTATTATTAAGCCCTAACTGTTTTTTATAATTGACTAATGATGTAAAACTGAAAATACAAACAAATACAGAAAATATCAATAAATAATAATAAAAACAATCATAAGAATAATAATAATACAACTGTTGTTGTTTACATTGTTACGCAATAGTTTTTTCATGATTGACTGAAGAGGCAAAACTGGAAAAACAAATAAATGTTACAACAGATGATGATAATGATGATGATCGTGAAGGGGTGGAACCCTACTGTTATTATTCTTAATATTATTATTATTATTGTTGTTGTTGCTGTTGTTGCACATTAATTACTCATGTAGTTGTATGGGTGTCATACTTAAGACATTCATATTATTATCAATTTTGATTGATTAGTATATAGCGTACATTAGATTGATTGATGTGTCAATAATGTTTTATAATATGATATATAATGTTCGCGGCAGCATCACTAGGAGAAGTAGTAGTTACAGTCACTAAAGTTAAAATGAGGATGCTTTTAAAAATCTGTGCTCTTCCTGTCTCTGAGAACATTTTTGTCTTGTGTTGTAATGCTGCAGGATGAATGTGGCACCAATCAGATGTTCCCCTTATAATGTTGCAATGGTGCCTAAAACTGGAGCACGCCATATTGTATTTTTACACAGACGACCAGCAGTATTTGTCTCTATATTGGCTATGAGTGTGAATGGTTGTTTCTCAGCCCTGTGTCCAGGGTGTACCCTGCCTCTTACCTAATGTCAGCTGGGATTGGCCGCAGCCCTCTGTGACCCTGAAGAGATAAACAGAACAGATAATGAATGGATGCATGAACAGATTACTCTACAGGACAGAAACTCAACTTTGTGCTGATTGTACAAAATGAGCTGATATGACAGATGAACTGTGAGGAAGAGTCAGGTTGTCTTATTAATTAGAGAAGGAAGCGCTCTGTGGAAGCCTCATGTTCCGGAACAAGGATCACATGACAGACAAAAAGTAAAAATATCATTGAAAAATGAATCCTCAAATATTACTACTTATATACTTTCACTGCTCATGTAGTTAAGGCATGAAAATCTTATCTTGACCACACTCAGGGTCGGCTTACAAGCTTTTTCCAGAAAAAGCAAGTTGTAGCCGTGATTTAAAGGTGCGTTTCATATCATCTGTTTCTCTACCTTCAGGGAAAAAAACATAACTCTCACAGCAACTTCTAGATTTTATTTTTTGTTCAAAAAAAGAAGAAAATCACCTGCCTCTTCACATTAGTTTCCTGCAACACCATAAGACCCATTCTTTATTCATTTATTTTTTACATCCATTTGCAAATAGAACCAACACTCAGACAGGAAACACTTATTTTAAGCAGGGGCTTCTCCCCAGTCACCATCATCATCACAACCACCACCATGATGGCTGTTCACGGGCCCAGCTCCAACACCCACCCTCCTGAAAACTCCCATTCTACCTGACAGGGAACTGAGCATGAGGATCTTTAGGCTGTGTGAGGCTCATATTTCATCTGCAAGTTAATAAAACTGCACATTTGTTGTCATTTTCTAAATAAATCCTAATAAATAGATTAAAATTAGAGCTGTTATTTCATTAAATGAGCCAGAACATAGGATCCTTCAGTTTTTCTTATGTGTTTGTTGTCTTGTACTTTATCTTTTAAGACTGTGAGATTGCCCCCCAAGAAAAACCTGCATCATGAGTTCAAGAAAAGAAAGAGAACTTTCAGTTTCTGATTTTGACCTCGAAGCCCTTGACTTTCCAGGAACATACGTCAAACTCTGTTAGTAAGGGTGGACATTGAAACCGGGACACAACTTATTCAAGTCGTCTTTAAAATCTGATTCCTGCTCATAAATGTGTTGAGTAAACCCCACTGAAAAGCTTTTAACCTCTGTCACAGTCCAACCTCGTCCCAAAGGAGCTTTTTTCCCCCCTCAAACTGAGTTGGTCTGTTATGATTAGTCTGTTTCTCTTTCTGCTTCTTCTGTTAGTGCAGTAAGCTTGATGAGAGGTTCATGAAAGTTAATACAGATGAGGAGACCTCCAGAAGACATACGCCAAATCAGGCACATACATCTTCATAATGGCTGATGGAGGAAAAAAAATAAAAATACAGGAGTCAAGCATAATCTTAACAGCCCTTTTCTGGGGCCTGTACTACGAAGCAGGATCTGTGGAGCTTCATGTTAAACTCTGGGTTTTCAGTTCTACGAGGCTGGTTCACATTTAACAAAATCAAAATAGTAACTTATGCTGTAGTACCAACCTGTTCCAGACTTTTATGTGTCCACTGTAGTTCTAAAAGAGCTTCAAAATACATAAATGCAGCCCAACTATTACAGCTTCCTTTTAAGTGAAAGGTTATTTGATTCCTCACAGTGTTCAAGTGTTTATGCTTTTGCTTTCTTAACTTGAGGATAAATAGTAAACTAAACCCTCTAATGTATTGTATTTGAAAAAAAAGTATCCACACACTTAAACATTTCTAATTATAATAAATGAACATTTCACTAAGCCTGATCTCACACACGATTCACTACTTTTCTCCTCTCGGCTTTGGCAGCAGTAAGTCTCACATCCCAGATGTTTCTATCTGCATCACATGTTCCTAACACTTTATCCATCAGCTAAGAGGAAAAATGATCAGGACTAAAATTAATAATACAGCCTTAACCTTGATTTAAAAATGAGAATTTGTTGTTTCTTTTTCTAGCGATGTGATTATCATTTATGTATCTCTTTGTTGAAAGTCACTTTGACTTTAAACTGACTACCCCCAGGCTTCAGCATTTCTGACACATTAAGAACTTTATTCATAGTTCTTATGACTGCACATATAGCGGGATAAGAAAACCCAGAGTTAACTGAGACATTTGATAACCAGCTTCGTAGTACGGTGAAATTGCTTGGTAGTACAGGCCACTGGTGTCCACTTTTGGTATTTATTACCTCATCTTTTTGAGCTTTTTCCACTTTAAGATATTTTTGTTTATATCTAAAACTTAAAGATGACAGATTGATTTGAATTGCAAAAAGCACTTCCAACTTTTAGGAATAAAACCATAGGTTCCTTTTGTGTTAGGGCATAATCTGCAGTTAGGTTTTGATACTATTTACAAGTATTGTATGGTGTGTAAGCCAAAAGTGAGTGTTTGGTATAAAGAAATCTGTGCAAACTGTTCTTGTGTCTGTGTGTTTGGTACAATCAAGACAGCTTCCAGATGTAATACAGTTGTTTGCGATGGTAACTACAATGGCTTAAGGTCCATGTGATTGAGGGAGGAGGAAGAATTGAAGACTCTTCCCGCCTCCCCGCCTGGCAGCAGTAGTGCAGGTCAAAGTTCAAAAGGTCAAAAAGTAAAAATGGGCGGTGGTTTTTCCTTTCCTAAAGCAGGAAGTCATCATCAGTCCATCTGTCAGGTGGTCAGTGCGATGGTGTGGTCTCCTGGCCTGTTGGTGACACTTGTTTATGGCGTAAATGAAGGTCACTGCAGCACCAACCCGACCTGAGGAAGAAGAAGTTGGAGCCATTAGGAGAGCAGTTGAAACCTTAAGGAACAGGATCTCTGCAGGGATCATCAAGTCAAACCAGCCAATGGATAATGTATGATAAAAAAAATTAGTGGGACACATGGTCAAGAATTAGTACCCCCGCCAGGGAGGTAATTTTTTTGTTCGTGTTTATTAGTTAGCAGGATTATGCAAAAAAAAACTGTTGGAGGTATGACATTTTCATGATTTTTTGCGTTTACTTGTCCGTCTGCTTTCCAATACGTTTTGGTGAGCAGTAAGGCTTGACAACATAGCGAGATAGGGTGTTAGCCTTGGCAGAGATATCGCTCTCCAAGCATCAGAGTAGTTTATTATTATAATCCATTCTTGGAGATAATCAATTAATGAATGAATGAAGCCTGGACCTGCATAAGTAGCAGAGAACAGATGGATTCACCAATGAAATGGAAATGCTTCTGTACCCAATAGTACAGGTCGGGAAATTAACCGATTTTCAATGCATTGCGGTGCGTACGATTCTGCATCAACACAGTTGATTTGTTCCCAATTCATAATTTAACATCATTGATTAATAACTGAATATATGTGGTTATCAGTTTTTGCGAGTTACAGAGACAGGCACGCACAAGAGTAGTACTTCAAGCAGATTATCACACTTTTTTTAAAAATTCATTGTTGCAGAATAAGCAATGCCCCATTTATCCAAGAACATAAATATGAATTAAGCAGGTTTTTTCAGTATCACTTCTTATTAGAAAAAGAGCAGACAAGTAAAGTCTCATGTTGACCAGTGGAGTAATGGGGGGCCGGGCCAGGCCAGGGGGGCCATATTTAGCCTTAACTGTATCAGCCTGATACAGTTAAGCACAAGAGTCTAAACAGAATGAATGTCAAATCGATTTGGAAAAAACTGACTCATTATAGAATCACTCTGATTTTTGAATTGAAACGCTTATTTTGTAAATGACAGCACATTTGTAAGAACAGTAACCTCTATAGTCACACAGTGATAAAAGAAAGAAATCGTGTATAGAAATGCAAAGGCAAGATGCTTCAATAATCAAATTGTGGCCCTCTAAATCAAATTGTGAGGTGCCTCAAGATTCCCACCCCTATCGAATAGCAGTGACAGTGTTTTGTTACAGATCTACCGACTGCTGCATTAACATTCCACGGTCAAAACAACCTCACTATTGACTGTAACATCCGCCAACAGCCAGGAATCTGAAACAAGCATTTGATATCCAACCAATTAACATCACTGCCTCGAGCAGACAAGAGTTAATAAAGAAAGCTAAAGACTTCAATAGTTTTGCCAGACCCCCTGTAGATGAGCTGAGGTTACGAAATTGCCGTTGTGAAAAGAAATGCTCCAGAAACTCTACCTTTTCTGACCCCATGCTTGGACACTTCCAATTGTACAGATAATACTGTAGATTCCCATCACCGATGCCGAACTTTAGCTTCTCCAGAAAAGTCTTGTTTTCCATTAGATCCAGTGCATTGAAGACATCGAACCCTTTCTGAATAAGAGATGAGAGATAAAAACTCCATTACTTCCCATTTGGAGTACGAACATTTAACAGAACACTGATGATGAACAACTGATTTAAGAGGAACGCACCGATTTGGCCAGGACGAGGGCATCAGACATCAGGTCAAGCAGTGGGGTGGTGGTGTGCACGTTATAGAAGGAGTAGGCAGCTTTTAGACTGCGGTGCACAGGGTGGTTCATGATGGTAGAGGGCAGCGTGTAGAAACTCAGGAAATCGGTCACTTTGCCACCGTTCTGTCAAGAGAACAACACATACTTTTGTAAAGGCTCCTGGAGTAAAACACGACAGAATTATTTAAATATAAGACATGGTCTTTTACCTCCACCAAGTAAGTGTCGATAATGTTCTCCTGGGGCAGAAGCCAGTGTTCCACCTCGTCCGGGCTCATAACGGGCACCAAGCTGAACTGGCTCAGGTACTCACGGAGGAGACGATGTACCACTGGCACATCCTTCTTGGTCATTGGCCGCAGACCTGAAGTCTTCGGGGCCTGAAAAAGAAGACATGGATGAGGAGAATAAAGGCATACTGGAAGAAAGAAATCATCTCAAAGATTTATTGTGTGTGTGTGTGCGCATTTCCACCAACATCAGACAGACGGTACAACTTCATGGTGCGCTGCATAGTCATGTTCCTGCTCAGGTGGGAGAACTTCACCTCGATTAGCTTGCGTGGGTTCAAAGAACGATGCCAGTACCTGTGCAAAGAAATCAAATAGTACTGACACAGTCCAAGAAGAAAACTAAAGCATGTTTCTGTCAGACCCACCTGCATGTGCCCACAGGTTTGGGCAGTACCACACCCGCAGTGTACACCGCCTGAAAGATGCCCTGCAGGTTCACCCGTCTGGTGATTTCTCTGATCAGAACGGGAGCGACTCGTTTGGCGCGAAGCTTCTTATGAACACAGAGGAAATTGATCTCAACCATTTTCTTTTCTCTAAAACACAAGAAAAACAATTATCTGAGCAGGTCTGCAACAGAGTTTATTAATACTGTCAATCAATAAAAAACAAACCCTAGACAGTTTTTTACACTTTTATAATCTAAGTGAAGATAAAAAGGCATTTCCAAGTGTAAAAACAATATGCATGTGATTTGGAAGTGAGTGAAATAAAAGGAGGCTAATCTTTCATCCCCTGATTTTATGCAGCATGTGAGATCAATTAGAAAGTTAGGTCCATGTTGACAGGGTAACATTCTCATTCAGCATTGATGAGTTCGCTCACATGTCATAGATGCGGATAGTGGCAGGTATGGCACTGATAAAGCCCACCAGCTTCTGGTTAGAGTTAACCCTCACTCCACAATGCCACTGGGGCAACCAGCCGGGGGGCCGCAGGGCCCTGAGAAAAAGACACAAGTGGAATAAGAATGCCATAAAGCAAATTATTAAGAGTTCAATATTCCACATGACATTGAACATTTCAATTTAAGATCTTTGTCAGGTGTAAAATTGGAAAAATCACAGATGTGAAAGGAATTACCAGAGCAGGAACTCAGGAGAGTAGTCAAATCTAAACATGTTGTCATCGTCTTCCACATAGTTCTCATTGAGAAGGGTGTAAAGCTCCTTGAGCTGGTTTTAGAGAATACAACAGAATCTGACATTTAGTCACAAAAGTAAACAACCTCTCACTACACATTATTTATCTACTGCAACTATCTACTAATCTATCTATTTATCCAAGTCTCTGTGAATATGAGCATATGTGCCATTAACTATTTTATGAAACATTCAAACGAAATCTGCCAATCATCAACATTTTCTGCATCTGTTATTCTACTTTTAAAGCATTCCTGACAATACAAACTGTACCATACACATCAATGCACATTAAAGAGTCAAAGGGAAACCTTTAAATGAAAATACAATCTCACCAACATTTGGTAAAATTACACAGTAAATTTTCTTTTGTGCACTCGAGCTGCATCTTAATTTCCTTTAATCATAGTTTTCATCTCCAAATCACGTTAATTGATCTCAGCTTAAGATTTTAATTTTACTTTGACAAAACAGACAAACTTCATTATTGTAATCATACATAAACAACAGAGGAGAAGAAAACTGAACGAAGGGCACAATCAGATTACCACTGAAATTTCAAATAAACTAGTTTCCTATCAAAAATAAAGCAAAGAGGAAATATTGAGTTAAAGATAAATTACTCATGTGCATCCCTGCTTTGAGTGTTTCTTACCACAGCAGGGCTCCCCAAGTCGAGGGTGTCCCAGCTGAAGCCCTGTGGGAGGCTGTAGGGCTCTTCTCGAATGTGGTCTTTGTCAGGTTCAATGGAACCGTGCGATGTCACCGTCTCCCCTGAGGAAAACAGAACAGATCCTGACATGAAGCACAGAAACTTGGATACCTGCCATTCTCATACCACATGTTGGTGTTTGAGTACTTGTTAAGAACTGAAAGTTCTCTGACAATTGGCATACCTAGCTTGGGAACAGGTTGCGTATCCCAGAACTGGTAACTCCTCCGAGTTGCCTCCTCCATGGTTTTGGCAGGGCCTTGGCCTACAGAGAACAGTTCAATGGCCTTTTGGATCTCCTGTAGCTTATCAGCTGGCAATGAATTCACCTGTTAGAAAGGTTGAGAGGAGTTAATACAAAGGAAAAACAATGAAACACCATTACAAGGGCCAACTCACCAAATGAATCATTATCTTCTATACAAAGACTTGAGTGTGTGAGTGGTTTCATTTAAAAGAAGTGACAGAATGCATGCCTTAGAGAGGGTGTCCTGAGCTGCTTCTGTGGCACCAGATTTCTTCTTCTTTTTCTGCTTCTTTTTCTTCTTCTTGGCACCAGTGTCGTCAGCCAGACCCCTGTCACTGAAACAAGACAGAAATAGATGTCTGAATTAGTTTTCCATTCCAGAGAGAAAACCACATCCTGGTCAAAAGGTATCTGTAAAAATCTCTACCTGGGAAACACAATGCAAGACACAGGGTGATTTAAGACGTATTATATTTACTTTTATATTGAAATACTACACATACACACTATCAGCCTAATTCTAAGGATTATATCAACTGAAAAATGTTATCCCAGAGGAGGCCACTTATTTTAAGTTTTGTCAGGTAATTAATAGAAAACCTGTCAGCAGTTTGACGCCATCATATATGTGAGGCTCTAGATCATTTTCATGATAATTTATTCATTTTTTTTTTAAAACTCTTTTAAACATCATTTTCTTCCCAGAGTCCAAATGCCTTGTTTTGTCTCACCAAAGTCCAAAAGCCTTCCATTCAAACAAACCCTCACATTTGACACTTTAAAAAAAAAGCAAATCTGACGGCGGAGAAGCTGGAGTCAGCAAATGTTGATTCTGCTTAAAATCTATTTTAATAATAAAGAGAGCATGTGGTTCATTTTCTGTACCTGGACTTAATCTTTTTAGCTTAAAATAATAATAAATCCTGGATATTAAAATCCTTTAAAAAAATATATTCCCACTGCGGATGATTCATTTAGGCCTAGTTTGAGAAACCATCTTTTCCTGATGAGCAAACTTTTTTTTTTTTTAACCTTGTCAGTAATCAGTTCTAGGACAGTTACAGAAACAACAATACAAGTCTGACAGCAAGTAAAGGTGTTCCAAGTCAAATAAAAGTGGTGGAGCAGTCGTAGGTTATAATACCAGAAACATATGGACTGTATCCCTCTTCCTCACCTGTATGTAGCTGTGCAGAGGGATACAAGAGGGATTAAATCATAGTACACAGGTCCTGTAACCCCTTCCCACAACCAATGTGTCATAAACCTCTTTCCTGATCAGGTCAAACCTAAGGAGCCCCACACCCCCACACACCCACCTATCCATCTTCTGGCCTGTGAAAGACTGGATACTTACAGAGGATAATCTCATTAGTGTCGGAGAGCAGAGAGAGACACAGTTCTGGCCCTTAACGGTTACACTAGCGCAGATGGTGAATCACATGACCTCCAGAGTGCATGGCATCTACGTGTGTGTACGTATGCATGTACGGGAGGTCAGTGAGTGACAATGGACAACAAAACATTGAATAGTTTGTTCCACAGGCTTCCATTTCCACAGAGTGGACCAGTTAACAGCTAGAACTACTCTTTGTTTCTGTGTGTGTGTATAAGTTGGTGCAGGGGGGGGGTTGCACGTGTTGCTGGAAAAGAGCAACAGTGAAACTCAGATTTACTTCCCTTTAATGAAAATATGTTCACTATGCTCCCTTCGCAGCAGTGTTGGGACGACTGCTTACACCGAACGCTTTGACCGTTTCAGGCTTCGAAACCTTTGGATTGAATGGAACAATCTTGATGATTTTCACATGATCAATAAAGTCTGGTTTAAACACATCCAGGGCACATGAACTTTTTTTGTATTCCTGCAGATACTTGCATCTCAGTTACATGCATGTGTGTGCAGCGATCACCACTACAGGTCAGAGAATTGACTTTCTTTTTGTTGTTTACATTAAAAACCATCTTCTGTTTAAATAGGCATGCGATTTTGTAAATTGAAGGATAGTTACAACAATTAAGTTATGTTTGTGGATTTTTTTGTAGAAATAATGCACCCACAAGAAAAATAATAACCCTTACCTGATAATACATTATCTTAGGGGTGGGCAATATGACCAAAGATTATATCAACATCATAATTGTATTATATTTCAGAAGATATTGATAAATAACACAATAGATGTCAGATTATTATTATATTATAATCAAAGACAGACTTTATCCTGAGTGAAAGTTGTGGCATTAAACTTCCTCATGGGCAGAGAATGATAAATCTAAAGGTCAATCAATTATGTGTTTTACTTCCTCACTGTGCTTACATAATGCACAAGTAATATCTTGATAAACACTTTGTACTTTTGTGATGTTGCTATAGATAAAATATATTTTATAGTTATTGACATGAATGTCTTGCCTAACATTGAAATTAAAAAGGTATCAATGTCTGTGTTATGTATGATCCTGACACTGGTATAACTTGGTGATTATTACAATCCTTTAAATTAAAATCCTTCACTCTGCTGTCAAACCTTTCAGTGCACATGATCACACTACATATTATAACTTGTGGGGAGAGATCACAGGTAGATATTAGTTCATTTAAAGGTTGGGTACTTTTTGTCCTACAGCAGCTCTTTCTGTCCCCAGAAAAAAAAAATACAGAAAACATGTTGCGATCAGGACACGCCTTAATATCTGCAGGCCTGGACTTATGTTGTGTCACAGCTTGGTAAACATTTGCCGAGACCTGTGCCAGGAAAAAAGAGGATTTTCATTAAAGCCTGTTTTCAGTGGGAGTTACTCAGAGCTGGGCTGCTTCAGGATCCGTCACATTTCTGGGATTTGCACGGGGAATAAAACGCAACCTAGACATCGCCCATGTCACAACACTTGCACAGGCACGTGGATTACCCTTGTTTCACTTTGCATTTGTCTCCAGTCTGCACCGAAATCCACGCACAGACAATAGGGGGGTTTGACAGCTATGCTAGCACGCAAGCTAACGCCTAGCTAGCTGTTCGCCGGGGTTGCCATGACTTGCATCAGTTACCGACAGCCAGCAGCGATGTGTGGGTGAAACACCGAGCTGTCAGCTTCATGGGAAGGTTTTACATTTGTTCCTGAGTTGCAAAAGTGACAGGAAACGATGGATTTTAGGGCAAAAAACTCGCTTTCGTGCGCTGTTTGTTTTTTCAACCCCCATCCCGAGCCTTGCTATCACGGCTAGAGCAGAGCGCAGCTAAGACACGCCCAGAGAAACGTGCCTTAAGCCAATTGCATCAAAGAACTGGTGAATGAAGGGCGATTCTAGCCAATTGGGTGACAACAAGTGGGAGGGACGTGTCGGTTGCCCGGCTGTCTGTGCCTCACCGCTTGCGGAGGCTTCACTCTGCAGCCGCTTTGCAGGTCGGTGCTGCGGCGTGACACGTCTCACAGCCCCGCGGCACCGAGCTCGTCCTCTTACCCGTCGTCAGAGTGGTGCTCCTCATTTTCACAGTCGCTGCAGTGTCCGTGGTCCTCTACGTCTTCTCCCTCCGGCATCGGTGCTGTCTCATTCTCATCCGCCATCTTCATCCAGGAAGTGAGGAGCCACCGCGTGTTGTCGACGCCTTTAAACCCGCCTCGCTGTCATTGGTTCCCCCCCCTCCCCCCCCCCCTTTCTTGATGTGTCTACGATCAGAACCTGCTCACAATGTTATCTCACTTTTTCTCTCTCCAACAACACAACCCAATGTAGATCACTTATTTCATCGTGTGTGTTCTCTTGTCTGTCACACAGACACGGTTAGAGCCACGTGATCTGCAGGCAAACGAAGACAGCGAAGCATTTGACAGGAGGCACGTGAGGGGTGGGAAATACATGTTGTGCAACCTAAACTATTGTCTGGTTTCAATGCTGGTGAAGTATTTGCATTCACTCGTTTATAAGGTTGCATTTTTAAAGGGATAGAATTAGTACATTTTTTTGTTTTTTAGCTTTATACAATCACAAATCAGTCTTTATTATTATCATTATTGTTGTTGTTATAAGTAGCAGTAGTATTATCATCCTGACCAGAACCATCATGGTAATTGACTAACATTAACTCTGAGCTAATCCAAAAGACTTGTCAGAATGTCCTCACAACTATTAAAAGACATGTACACACACTCATACGCACGCACACACACACAGAGGGAGAGGGAGCGAGTGAGAGATCCTTTTTAGGTCTTTGCATTGACTTCCATTCATTGCAGACAGTCTAATCGAAACCTCATCTCTAACCTTAACCTAACCACTATTTACATAACCTTAAGTACAACTGCAGAAACACACACAGACACACACACAAGTCCCAGCCCTCAAACAGCCCATCAAAAGTGGGTCAGTAGGTGACAACTGGCCACAATGAGGTCTATGTTCAAAATGGTACTCACAAAGTTATCTGCACAAGTGCACACACAAACACACACACAAACTCTGTGCATAGTATATGTAAAGACAACAAGAAAAAGTCTCACACAGTCATGTGTAATTAGTGCTTTTATGAAAACAGTTCCTTCACTTGTATACATAACACAAACTGCCTTTCATACAACACAGGCTATAAGCTTTAACACTGGAAAATCATTCAGAATTACTACTGAAACCAATCTAACCATATATACTGTCATTACGGTAATTTATGTGCAGCACCTTCTATCACTGTAAGCTTTGTAAGTGAATTATATGATTCACTTTGGCCTACACTAATGACTGGTTGTATCGCAATTTGCGTTCAACCACAATATAATAGATGTTAAACATTGACAACAGTAAAATAATAAGACAGGATGGTCAATAGATTGCAGACATGCAAAAATCCTTTAGAATCAAACACAATATGACATCTTATCATAAAAGTGTGTGAAATTTCATTGAAGCAAATACAATCAATGACATTTTATAAGAGCATATGTAAACATTAAGTAAATCTGCAAGTTAATACTGTTAACGTTTCAAGTTCATTTGTAAGTTGCGGAAATATATCCAGTCATTTGTCTCAGACTATAGAGAGAAATTAAGAGTAAACCTAACCACTGAACATTTATTCAACTTTCATAGACAATATTATCTGTGGAATATCACAGTATTGCATCTGTATTACATCAGACAGAGCTAAAACATTCATGTGCAAAACAATTTCTATAATTTGTATTAATCACAGCTTGTCATGCTCTGATTTCTCTTGAGTTAAGTATGGACTACTTTTGTTAAACCATCTTCACTTAATAAGTTAAAGCCAAATATATATTAAGTATAAAAATGTTAAAATAATTCTTGAATCAAAATTACATCATAGATTATTAACGACAAGCTACATCTTTTACTGTGTCCAACATACACTGTCTGAGATAACATCCTACACATGAGAGTTAATAGTATTTAGATTCATTTTGTTGAGTCTCGTATCAGTGTGTTTCATGAACCCCAATCCTCAGCCATTTCCAGAGCACTCAGCACTGACAAGACCAGATACTCCTACAGTGTAAAATGGATTTATTATCTAGCTCCAGGCAATTCATTTGCTGAGAGCCAGCATGCTTCTTCATCTCTGATAAACACCATCTTTCCTCCTGTGTTGGAAAGTGGCTCGATTTATATTGGACCACTCGAGGTATGGACTGGCAGACCGGCTGGCAGCAGCAGCAGCAGCAGCAGCAGCATTAGTCCTCTCCTCCTTTCTTTCAGACCTCCGTTTCCAAAGCTCTTTTTCGTCAGAAAATGCATCTTTCCATCATATTCAGATGTACATCATTCATGCCATGCTTTTGGCAATGGCTATACGCTCGGACACTGTTTTGATGGGAACTCCTTTGCGACTCACTTTGACGTGGACAAAGAGTGTGGCAGGGGAAAGACTAGAACCATCTGCCTTTAATAAGTGAACATGTCGATAACCTGAGAAAAGAGAAGACGGTATAAGCATTATACAACGCACACAGCAGGGATGGATGTTTTATTAAACAAATATCAGATTTTTATTTGCACCTGTGCGAAGGCTTGTGAAAGGTAAAGTGAATTGTCCCACAAAGTCATTTTTGGCAGTGTGGTCGTGGTCCTCCACTACAAACCGCACCAGGGCCAGATCAGGGACCTGCAGCTGGAAGCTCAGTGTGCAGTCCCAGCGTGGATTAAAACCTGTAGAGGGCGCACAAGAGCTTTAAATAGATCCATCAGGACTGGAGATTTCAAACAAACTAATAATGGCGTTGGACAGGAAAAGCTCCCCACAAAAATATGTCAAAGATCTGCACTGCCCAGAATCAAGAATGAAGACGTTCATGGATATAATGCGTAGCCTCCTGCCTTCGCATGTTACAAACATTAGCAATAGCGTTATATACAGTATATTGTTTATTCATTCTTGACTTTATATATATATTTATCATTATATATCACTATATATTATTCTGCAGGAATAATTATTTTTTAAGCAAATGTGTATGGAGGATAAAAGTATTGAACCTCTGCTAAAAGCATCTTCACAACTAATATGAGGTTTTTACTTTAATCCAATCTCTAGATTACCATTGTTGTCAATGCGTTGCGTCTTGTCTCTTGCTTTATCGATATCCACCCCATGAATTTCCACCCACACTTGTGGATCCACGATGGAGCTCGCCTTTTCTGTGTTGATTTTTGGCAGCTGCTGCGCTGATATTATCTGATGAACAAAATGTAGTCAGTCAGTTTGTGCATCAAATTATGACTGTAAATGTATCATAATCGAGGCCGATTCTATTCGCATAACCCCAAAAGTGCAAAGGGTTAAAGAGCTTTTTGAATCCATTCAAATGCTCTATAATGCTATATGGATTAACACTCACTCGTATCGTCAGTTGGGTGGGGATGTGACCGGGGCCTCCCCCTGTGTTCTCTGGGTTAAAGTTGGACGTGGGGCTGCACAGGAAGCTAGGTTTGAGGGTGTATCCACAGCGACCGTTGGGAAGGAAGCGACCCTGGTTCAGGTCCATCTGCTCCCCTGGTGTTTGGAAGTTCAGAGCCACTGCACAGCACAGCAAGAAGAGTCAGTGAGGCACCACACCTGATCACAAACATGCTCACAGAAAGCATTTCAGCATGAGCGAACACTCAATTACTGTCAAAAAATAAATGAAGACATCAATAGCATAAATGTGTTTTGTCTTGGCAGCAAATTGTAGAAATGTGGGTTAGTATAACATTTATTTGGTTCTCACTGGCTGCCGAAATGTTTGTCAAATGAATTGACTCAATTTCCCTCCATTGGAAAAGCATCCCAGCTTCTAGATTGCAGTACTAACCCATCTGGCATCCACCGTTCCACATTTCCTGGGGATCATAGTTGGATGATTGGAGGCGCTGGCCAGAGGGGTAGATCCGGCTCAGCTGCCTGCTGTTGTGTCTTACAAATGGCTTTCCTGAAAATGAAAAGAGAGAGAAAAACATTGGAGCATGATTATATTTTCTGTAGAATCAGCTGCTGTAAAGCAACTTTCTTGCTATAATGCCAAATTATTTCCACCATTGTACCCGAGTCTTTGATGAGCCTGAGGGCTTCACTTTCAGAGAAGGAGGACATTTCATTGGGCGGTTTTTCAGATGTATTTTCAAAGCCACAGAAGGAGACACTCCTGCAGTACACAACCAGCTCGGAAAGCTCGGGGCTCAGTTTGGAATACACCTGGGTGAGGGCAAATGCAAACATAAAAGAAAATTAGCTGATCATCGACAAAGCGGGTTCAGAATCTGGGTTAATGATGAGTCTACCTGCACTGACCTTTGTGGGATCCTTCTTGGGTGTGTTCTTATTGCTGATGGCTAGTTCGTCTTCAGAGCTGGACGAGAAGCTGGCACTGCTGCCCAGCTGGCCGAGGTGAGGGATATGCTTCTTCCCTTTTACCAGAATACGCCCCTTCAGGTCCTGCAGCAAAGGTCATTAGAACAAATTACTTTATTAGAAAACCAGACAGCCAGAGGTCTTTGAAAATAGATCCAGCTCTGTGTGTGTATGTGTGTGTATGTATGTGCATGCGTGCGTGCGTGTGTGTGGGTGTGTTTGTGTGTTTGTGTGTGTGCATGCTTTGTACTTCGGGAGAAGGCAGATCTTTCAGTGGGTTTTCACTAAGGGCCTTTGTGAGCAGTTTGCTGCCGAGGATGGCGCGGAGGTGTTTAGCCATCACAGCCTGCTGCTCCACAGAACAGTGGTTCTCCAAGGATAGAATTAGAGGGTATGGGGACGCCTGCAGGGACAAACACAGGAAAACTCTAATGCCAGGCCATTAAAATGCAATTAGATCAAATACTAGCAAAGCTGGCCGAACAGCGTAATCCTATAGCATGTCAAAACCAAAATACCACAGGGCTGTCTGGGAGCCAAGTATGTAACCACAAGAGGTACCAAGGCCAAAACACAAATGCAAAACCCACACAACGGAAACAAAATAACAACGGGAGTGAGCGACAACAGATGTTGAGGAAGCTACTTGGTAAAATGTTTTATCTTAGCAGTCAAGTGAGCCATTGTTTTAGGAAACCCATTCAAGCCAGTCGCATTTTAAAATAAGATGCTTGTCTACCTGATGTGTTACGGTACAGGTGCTTGTAGTAACCAAAAAGGAAAATTGTACTATAACTCCTCAAATACACAAGTGTCACATATCATGCAGTGAGGTATTCACAAGCAGCGGCTCACTTTACTCAAACATCTATACATTTGTGTTGTGGTTTTTGCATTTGTGTCACAACACTAGTTGTACAGTTGTGGCTTTTGTGGTTGTGTTGTGGCTTTTTGCAGTTGTGTTTTTGGTGAATGTGCTTGTGTGACACGCCTCAGCTCCTGTAGGATTTGATCTGGGAACCATCTTGATGTAAGGCAAAAAGTGCTAACCACCATGTCGCCCAGCTGAAGATTCCAGGAGAAAAAGAGACAAAAATCTTACCTTGAAGGCGTACTGATTGATGGTTTCAATGACTTCCTTGAAGGGCACTTTGGAGGTGAGAGTGTGGCCGTGGTAAATGACGGGTTCACCTTTGTCTCCATCCCAGCAATCCAGCTCCACACAGCGACAGCCCTGATGCAGAGCCCTGACAGTGACGGACACAAAATAAACGTTACACCACAGGACAGTCATTGTGAGTAGGTTTTCTGGATCGAAAACATAATGTAGCTGATTGATGGTGAGTCCAAATACCTGATGTACGGCTCTGTGCTGCTGGCGCTGGTGACCTGGTCCTTGGTAAGGTAGGTGTTGTGCGACGAGGAGATGAAGTAGTGAGACAGGGGTCGGCTCATGTCTTGATAGACTCTGGCGTGGTCTGGGTTAAACACATCATTCTCCAGTGACAGCATGTACATAGTGAAGCCATTTTGAGTCATGAACTGGTTCTTCTGGGCTGCAATAAACACAAAAACCCTTCAGGTTACTCATCTTTTAGCAGGTTTACCTGGGTAAATAAAGGGTTTAAAGAACATAAGTTCTGCTCCTTTCCTGTAAACTGTTTACATTGTCTTAAAAATAAGAATTAACACATTTTAGCTATGCCTATAACTATTTACTATTTACAACAGTTAACTTGTTCCTTTAAACAAACTCTCTCACAGCCGCAGGGATGAAGTACATCAGTTTTTGTGCAGCAGAGGATGTTTGCTCCGTGTTAAGAACAGTAAACATCTTCACAGTGATTGGCAAAATAACTATCTAGTCCATCAGGAGACAGAAAGATCCTTTAATAACTGCTTTCAGGACCTACCCCAGTCATTAAGCTCATAGGTGTGTATGAGGCTCTGAGCATGATTCAATGAGGCGTCCTCTCCCTGGTCTCCCAGGAAGTCGCGCAGCTCCGCAGTGGAGAGTACACAACCATTACTTGAATAGTGTCTGAACACGGCATCCAGCTCAGGCCGCCGCATCAGCTCCCTGCAGAACTCCTCGATCTCTATATGATCCAGACGGCTATCGCCGGATCGGTCACACCTCTGGAACACAGGGGAGAGAAATGGGTTAAAAAGCCAAACAAACAATCAAACACAGAGAGAAAGATAGACATGTTAATCACAACATGTTTTTTATGTTTGGAGAGCTTAAAGTTCCCTGTGGGGAAGCATCTCCATAATAATGCTACACGTCTGTACACTTACATTAAAAATATGGTTCTCTGAGGAGGGTCAGTATTAGAAACTGGAACTGGAAGGAGCATAAAAACTAACAACTCAGCTGTAATAGAGAGCTGAGGGACATGGCAGGCAATAATCCCCCACAATAAAGAAATAACTGGCTCTTGATTTGTTGTGGGGAAGATAAGAGGGAGAGGAACAAGATGTGGAGGGGGGGTGGTTGGCTTGCCGCTGGCTTGGTAATTGAACACAGACTCAAGACTCAAGAGCCTGTGTGATACAACCACAGCTAGCAGAAATATCAACACCTCTACATGTGCTCTACTTCTCCTCACACTCAGAATTCAGCTCATGTGAATTATACACAGTATCGCATTGTGCAGAAAAACTCACATGACCCTGACCTTGAATAGCGAGCGGGCATAGTGCTCACTCAAGTCAATGTTGATCATCTGCAGCAGCCGCTTGACTTCATCATAGCTCATCTTGCCATCTTGGTTCTGATCCGCTCGCCTCAGGTAGCCTCGGATCCAAGTGGAGAGTGTTAAGGAATAAAACGAGACTGAAAGTAAAAACTTGATTTCACCGTTCACTTCACATGTCAGTGTGAAAGTGAGCCAGCATGCATGATACCAGGTCCTTTCACCGTGACATGTCAAGTTTTAGGTTAATAACATGCAACAATATATTCAAATCTTATGCCTAAGCCATGTTTCAACCTCCATATCTTTCCCCAGGAACGTTTGCAAGAATACTGAGCTTTTCCACACTGCAAAAAATCAGACACATTTAGTCTACCCATTTCTTTGAGTGTGCGAAATTTGGTGCAGCTTGATTGAATTTAAGGGACTGTTGAGCCTTGATGGAGTTGTTTGGGAGGACTAATACCACATCCTTCCACCAGGTTTCGTGTTGATCCTTCCAGTAGTTTTTGTGTGATGCTGCTAACTAACAGACATATGCTGATGAAAACATTGTGGAGGATTAAATGCTTTTCACTAATAATTGCCCACTGACAGTTTCAACTATTGCACACACTAAAACAAATCAAAAAGCAGATGTTTAGTCACAGATAGTGGAAGACAAAACCTCCTTCTCTTGTTGTCACCATTATTTAACACAGTTCTATTAGAACCAAAAGCCAAGAGCTAAAATTGCCACCTCTTCTTGGAACACTGAGCAAGCTCTCTGTTGTTGGTTTTTGAGAGCATTTATGTGTAAAAGACATCTCGCTCTTGTTTCTATGCAGGTAGAATGCAAGTCCCTTTGCACACAAATAATCTGCCAAATGAATATTATGTAATGTAACTGCATTAAAGAGTCAATAGCAACAAGAGACTATTTTTAGTAAATTGTCACCTGCAGTACAACACAGAAAGACCAAACTTTCAAACTTTCTACTGTATAGGATAAACATCAACTAAGCTGCTGACAGTCAAAAATATGAAACATCATAAACCGATAACCGTAAAACGTCCATAATGATTTATATGTTCACAACACTAAAACAGGGAATGAAGGAGACAGAGATCATCTTAATGTTGTACACCACCTGATACCTAGACTCATATTATCCTCAGGCTGTGAGAGATTGTAATTAAAAGTGAAAGTCCTATATTTAGACACAGCTCTTCTATCTAGTCATTACTGCTCACCTTAGCTATGCTGTGGACGTGGAATGACACATGTGACAGCAGAGTCATTGAATATTGCAATGCTGCTTCAGCGAACGCTATATTTATTCTAGCATATTGGAAATTGGGCAGGATATTGGTCCAATTTTTCCTTCTGAGTCATGTTGGCCACCCGCTCCTTCAAAGTGCGTAGCCCTCGCACCCAGCGCTGGGCTTCGTCCTCACCGGGGCACAGCAGGTCCAGGCTCTTCCTGGCTCCCCTGAAGACCACTGTGAAGCACCGGCTATCCGGCACTGACCCCGACAGCCGCCGCAGAGCCTCCGATTGGCAGCCTTCACGAACGCACTCCACCTCTGTCACTGCGACTGCAAGAGGAGAGGAGAGGAGAAGAAATGGAAGGGGGAGATAAGGCTAAAAATGTTTCTGTGTTGATGAGTAAACATGACAACAACACATGGAGCGAAGCAGCTAAAGGTCAAGTGTGAGGTGTTTTTAGGGAATCGTTAATCCCTGCAAGCAGAGTTACATAGTGATGCTGATTGTAAAATTCAACACTCTATACAGCTGAACTGTCCATTATACAGGCTCCTCAACAGGGTCACTTTAACCTGCAGCATTACGACTCTTATATCACAAAAACTGACACACAAATGAAAGCTGGACCTCTAGTGGCTGCACAGGATCATTTGCAAATTTGAGTTGTGAGTTATCTAAAAATTAACCCTGTGCCAGCAGTGTGTTTGAAAAAGTGCTTCATATAGTGGCACTGTATGAATGTAAATGACTGAGTGTGGCTAAAGTGCTTTGAATAGTTGGTAAGACCTGAAACCCCACAGTTCATTTAGCATTTAGTGGTTATGTGAGGCTATCATCTAAATGTTAAGATCAGCAACCCCCAAAATGGCAAAGTTAAAGTTTCAGTGTGTAGAATTTAGTGACATCTAGTGGTGACGTTTCATGTTGCAGCTGAATACCTCTCACCTCACCCTCCCCATGAAGGAGAACCTGTGGTAAACTTCAGTTGTCATAAAACCTCAAAAAGAGTTCAGTTTGTGCAGTTTGGACTACTGTGAAAAACATGGTGGCCTCTGTAGAGAGGACCCCCTCCTGATGTAAATATAAAGTATTTAAATATAAAGAGCCCATTCGATTTATAAAATGCACCGTCCCATCTGTGGGATTCTTTGGCAGCACTACTTTTGGAGTGTTTGTCCAAAACCTAAACTTCACACAATTATGACAGATTATACATTCTCTGAAATCTCTGGGTCTCTTGGTTCTGTGGAAATCATTTAAGGATCACTGCAGCAGCTGTTGACACAGAAGTGGTGCAGTCCTTGTGGCTATATTTCAAAGTTTTTTGCACAAATGTTCCTACTGCAGATTTTATTTTCCTTATTTTATGCCAAAAATATTTTCCAGTCAATTTCTTGCATATTTATATCTCTCTGAGACATATCCGTTCTTACTTTTTGTTTTTTTTATAATTTTTTACTTTCAAAGGGTTAAGACTGAAATTGAAAGGTTTCAAGTTTTATTTTATATAATTTTCAGGCATGGGGGTTTGGGGACAGGTTAAGCAATGATGTGTAACTTACCTCATTTTATGAGCATGCTAACATTTGCAAATATCACTAAGCCACAGCTGAAAACTAATAAAAAATGTCATTAGTTCTGCAGTTTGCAGTTGCAGTTTTTAGTGGTAAACCACAGTAGAGCTGCAACTATTTTGATCATTTAAATCATATTTTACATGATTTTTCCAGAAAAATGCCAAATATTAAATGTTAGAGCTTCTCAAATACAGGTACTTGCTGCTTTCTTTTATTATATATGAGAGCAAAATCAATGCTGGTGCTTCATTAAAATTCAGGATCACAAACAAGGATTCAACCTTGTTGGATCATGAATGTCTGTACCTTATTTCCTCGTCTGGGCCAAACTGGTCCACCATCAGACTCGCACTGGCAAGCCAGAAAAGATATTTCTGTTTACGAACTGATTCTATCTAAGTATTATGCTTTTACTCTTGTATTTGTCTTTCCTGTCCTTAGCTGAACTATTCTCATTCTTTCTGCATATGAAAAAGGAAAATTGTCCTCTGGAAACTTTAGGTACATTTTTTGATATAGTTTTTATCTGGGTATAATTTGTCTGAGTAGTTACAGGCAATGTATGTGATCTGTTAATCTCATAATTTGCAGGGCTCTGGTGAGTCTGGGCAACACTTGCTGCCCTGAAAAGACAGCCAAACACAAACACACACTGGCTCTTAAATGGTCCTGACACAACTTGATTCAACACAGGACCTTGTCTCTTTCTGCGCTGGGATGCAGTGCAGCGTGGTGATCACTCGGTCGTGCAATAAACAGCGTCAGTCCTGACAATGGCCTCATTCTCTAGCAGGAGGTCGTAAAAGCCTCTGCTGTCCACCTCTTCAAAATTACTCCGCATTCCTCATTTGTGGTTATCCCAGAGACACGACAGAAGTGACATGTACGTGTAGAGAAGAAAAGCTGAAGTTCTAAGTGTTGCATTTGATGCCAAGTCCTTTTGAGCATAAGACAGCAGCACTGAAGTGCAGGCGTCAGATCACACTGGACCTGGAGATGTGCCTGGAGCTCGGAAAAAAGGAACCAAGCCAATGCTCCATCAAGGACTCTACACAGGCACACAGATAGAGTCCACAGACTGCCCATGTGGCACTAACAGTGTCTGTGAGCAGAAGTTATATTGCTGTCCTCATATAGCTTTCTGTCATCATTGTGAGGAGTGTTACATGCTGCGACTTTACCACCCTGTATCTATTTCTGACACGGCTGCAGCACAATTAAGATGGCCTTCACCACCCACTGACCCAAAAACCTGCCCAACCACCCAACCAGCCACTATGTTAAGGCTATAGGGGGTTACTGCATTCCAACATCAGGACAGAGAGCACACACAGAGCAAAGGTGGGGGAGCTAAATGTTAGGCAACGAGGAAGAAAATAAAAGCATCTGACAGAGATCTGATGTCATGCCTGTCACCTGACACGTTTCCACCTTTAGCCCCCTTATTATAAGAGGAGATTTGGCTCCAAGTATTTGAAATGCAATGTCAATTTAAGATTAATAAATGTCCTAGCACTTTTTTCAGTGTGATTAACCTCTTTTGTTTGAATACCTTCACTGTGTCAACAAAGAATATGAGGCAGTGAAATGCATCTGCACAGTTTAAAATGCTGATTTTCTCTTCTTACACCACCTTCCTCTGTAGCATTTATATTGTTTATATCATTATAACTCACCTCATCATATTTAGACTCTCTTTGCCTGTTTTATTTATTATTTCAGCCATTTGTCACCCTGCATTTTAGGCACACCTCAACTGATAAGAAATCAGGTTTACAGTAGGTACACAATTGGTTAAAAAAAAAATTGCAGATGGAAATTAATAATTAAACATTATGGGAGAGTCGTAAGCTCATACCATTCTGATTAGGTCAATTTAACACAGCAGAAATTACCCAGCATATTGTACCTGTATCTATAAAATTCAGAGGGCTTGTTTTTTTTGTTTTTAGATAAATCACATATGGTGATCAGTTATCCGGGTTTCAGAGTCTCACTCACCAAATAATTGAGGAAACGTGCAACTCTTTTAAAAAGGCAAAGAAAAGGAAATTGTAAGAGGTTGAGCTGAGATGAAACAGCTCAGCAGCTCTGAACAATAAGCAGGATGAATGGTCACACTGACTCACATCCCAGTCTGTACTGGAGCTGTGGGCTGCTGGTCTGTAGATTAGTTTCTGTTCAGGCAAAGCCTTTTCTCCAAATCTGATTTTGCTGAAAAGAGACAAACTGAACTCATATTCAGGTTCATAATTTGAATCTGGGTTATTACTTGAAAGGTTTGCATGCTCTAATGTTCAGAAAAGCCTTTCCTCATACTGTCTATTGTTGCCTCGCCTCTTTTTCAGCCTCTGTCTGAAACATTGCTCCTGCTCTGATTGGCCAGCTGGCCCACTCTGTTGTGACTGGCCAAACACTTCAAGTGTGTGCAGGAAATGTCGGCCTCCGCTCTGCTTTTTAAATTTGCTAAACTTTTACATACACATAAATCCTAAATCCTACGTGACTGAATAAGTGAATCTCCTTTAAGCTTTCTCTGCTTTCATCATAGAAGAGTAATTCCAATCATGTGCAGTCTCCCTTTAGCTGTTTTCAGACATGAACTCCAGGGAAAGTTTGCCTTTCACATATAATGAACAATGTAGAGAGATATTCTCGACATCACATATTAACTCCGCTACGGAGATCTCGTGTTTTTGTTTACAGTTCATTGACACCGGTGTTGACCCTTATCACCAAAACTCTCTTCATCAGTTTATTTTACATGTATGACATCACTCTTTCATGCTATATATATACTGTATATACATAATTAGGTATTTTTTTGTCTTTTCAGTTAACACATCTTGCTAACAGTGAAGCCTCTGGAAGATATCGTGCTGTGTTCTTACATGGGCTCATTTGGACATTATCTGGAGTGTTTACCAGGGGCTGACCCTCTGGAGGATGGCAGGAGATGATCCAGAGCTCAGTGCATGTCTGACAGCAACTTTTCAGAGCTCCCTTTACCTCCTTAAACCTCCTCACTTATCAAAACAAACTCCCGTTTTGGTCCTCTGCCTTTTTATTCAATATAAATCAAGTCTCTGCTGAGCCTTTAGTCCACACATGCTCTGAGCTCTGCTCGCTGCCCTCAACAACCTTACAGCCAAGTTCAGGTCACACTCACATGTCTGCTGGGCTTTAGCTTTGCGGGAGCTCTTGGTGGATTCACACCACACGGTGAGTCCATCCTCCAGCAGCCGCAGGTTTCGGCTCTTCTGCCACCTTTGGGAGCGGATTTTCACCATGTTGGAGCCCTTCATCATCAAATGTATGTCCTCATTGTCCAAGAGCCCTGAAGAAAGCATACATGCACACATACACACACACAAACAAAACAGGAAGATTATATATAGAAATAAAACTTGATTCTGTTTCACAATGAGTCACTGCGTCACAAGGAGTTTGACCGGTTTAAGATTGTTTTCTTGTGACGACATAGAAACTCACTGCGCATGAGTCAAACAAAGTTAATCAGATGTTCAGACCTGCCCATCTTTCCCAACTATAATGTGACCACATAAAAAAACAAACCTGCAAAATTCAGAAGATTTATGAAGAAGTCATTATACAGAAAAAAGTGGAGGATTCTCAAGCAACAAAAAAAATGTAAATCCATGTAGAATATGAAACTGTAAAGCACATAGACATCTCAACAAACTTACCCTTTAATACCATAGAGACATCATAATTTATTTTTTGTGTATTTTTGTTCTACTTCACCAAACTCCATAGATTCAGCAGTGGGTAAAGCTTTTAAAAAATGATTTGATGATAATAGTTACTTGAACAGAAACCTTGTTGACTGTATTTGTCAAACTTACGTCATATATATAGTCAACACTACTTTTCTGCTTGTACTGTAAACCTGCATTTGTGTTTTATAAACAAACCTCAGAGAAAAAAAACTGTAATTTAGACAAGTGCGGTATCAGTGTGAAGCTGTCAGGGTTTGTCTTAAAAAGTGACTTTGTGTTTTAGTAAAGTTTCTGTGTGTTCTCTAAATCAAGAAAAGTGATTACCATACTTCACGCTGAGGTGGAATTCAGTAATGATAATTTGTAGATTTATTTCTCTCTTGGTGCAGGAGCAGGCCAACACAACAGCAAATGAGGCTGTTAGAACCGTTACAAAGTGTTTTTCTGGCTGTTTCGCTCACACCAGTTTTCCCTTTTACCTTCGATGGAAATTTAATCATGAACGACTTTGGCAGAGTTGCTTAGAAAAAAGCGGAGGCTCAGGACGGAGGCACGCATCTTTATTTGTTGTGAGCACTGAAAGGATCAGGGCATGTTGTAGGAGAAAATGAAAGATGAAAGCAGCAGCCTAAGGGATGTATGGAACGCACATTACAGTTAGTTAAAGCTCAGTCATGTGGATTCACTGTAAGAAAAAGATGAGCTATTGATTGTAAAAACAATAAAAGGAAAGTTTTATGATCCATCACAAACCAAAATGTTTGCATAAGAAACCTTTATTTCATAGAAACTGGTTTTGATTTAAATCTAATAAAAGGTCCATATTAGAGCTGGTGAAACCTGTCGAATAAACCGATTGGTTAATATTTAGAAAATTAACCAGCAATTAAAGTTAATGCAAAAAAAGCTACATATAAACTGAGTTTTGGGTTTTGTCTGTCCCATAAATGTCTGATTCACCTATAGGAGATCAAGATGGGGATTTCTTTTAAACTACTGTGTTAAGATCAAACGTGGAATCCAGTAACAGTGAAAATAATTGGCAGGTGAACACAACTGTTTCTAGCAGCTCTCCTCTGAGGCTGATGTTGACTTTGGACTATATGCAGTTTACACAGATGTTTCTGTGACTCCAATTCCAAAGGTTCATGGTACAATCCAATATTTTCAAGTGGACATCTCACATGTTTACTACACATGTTCTGAAGGTGAAACCTGTGAAAGTCTACAAACCAGAGTTAAATCTAAAATGATGTAGAACTTACTTTCTCTGTATATTACAGTTGAATTTTAGGATACAGGATTATGAATTTTACTACAAATCATTTTAAATATCAATTGATTAAGCATATAATCATTTTCTATTAATCATTTAATAATGAAATGTTTGAAAACAATGAAAAACTCCCATAATGATATCCTTGATCCAATTATATGACATTTTAAAATTGCTTGTTTCGTTTGACCAACAATCCAAAATGATAGGAAACAGATTTAATTTAAAAATCTTCACAATTAAGAAACTGATAACAAAAAAACATTAAACTTTTTTGCATAAAGAAAATAACTGACACAATTACCTAATTAATTTTTTTAATGATAAACCCATTTATTTTTTCAGGACTGAATCTCTTTTATTGTTTCAAAGAAGATTTATCTCATACATCGTTTTGCTAATTTTACCAATTTAGTTTTATCTTTTTTGTCTTATACTTTAATATTAAGTAGTTTAGGTAATTTTTATTCGTTTGTTATATCAGAGAGTTTTCAACAAATTAGTGGCATCAAAGGATTGGCTGAAAACTTCAAACATTCAGGCTCACATCCAGTCTGAAGGTTCTACATAAGGCAAAATTACATTTGCATGATGGTGTAAACGAAACTTACTGCACAACCTACTACGACAGAGTAAGTATTTAAAGAATCCCTGTTACAGCAACCTGTTTTGAAGCTCATGACAAAATAATGCAACTACAGCTTTACAGCACAAGTGTAAAGGACATTCAGCTACGCCCCATTGCTTCATTTGAAAGGGATGAATGGGGCCACTCACAGAGCCGTTTCAAAAGAGGAGTCTAAACAAACTCTCACTCTTGTCAAATTATTCTTCAGGGCTTAGTCTCTCCTGCTAACCTCTAAAGATTTGTACAGGCACAGTTGGACTACTTTCTCTCTCATTCCCTATTAGCTCTAATGCTGTCAGTGCCAAATGGCCGAAAGAGTTCCTCAGAGGGCCCCCAAAGCTACGGCAAAACAGAAACTGCTTTCAACTCCCCCCCCCCCCCCAACCAGAAACAAACAGGGTGCAGTCGAGACTTCCTCCACCGTCAGGACCGAAGACAAAAGAAATCCCCCTTCCAGCCCTCCATCTACAGCAATTCTGTTTTTCCAAGCTGTTGCCACATGCGAGGCATTCCCACAGGCTGAGCACAAGGACCTGATTAACTGCAGGTCAATGGCCATGCTAAGCTACCCGAACAGCCTTAACTGCCTCTGAGTCCACCCACTGCTGCTCCACCTTTTGTTATTGCTCAGCCACATTCCTGCTCTCCTACCTGCTTCATTTTAATATCTAACCGGGACAGAACAAGTATGGACAAACACAGTTTACCTCACACAGTGCTTTTAAACACCAGCAAATTATCATACAGTGCATGCTGGTGAAAGCAGCTTCACAGTTGTGTAAATGAAGGGACGGGCATGATTCTTCTGGCTAGAGAGCTGCGCCAGGTTTTCTTTTCATCGACTCCTGCAGAAAATCTGGTTGACGTCCACTTCGTCACATGGTCAAAGCCCTGCATGCCGACTTGCTAGCAACCACGCTGATGTATTCCAATGCAACCATTTCAACATAGCACCGAGGGGGAGACCGTGCAGCAGTGTTAGCAATGTTAGAGAGGAATCCAAGACAAGTCGAAACAAGACTCTACAGTCACGCTAGCAGTTCTGTCACAGAAACACCAGCTGATGCTAATACCAATGTAAGCATGCTAACATGCTCACAATGACAATGATGCTTAATAGGTAAAAAATATATAGTGTTCTTTTTATAACATTTGAGTTTAGCAAGTTAGCACACTAACATGTGATAATTAACAGAGTAGCCTACTGCTAAGGTTGATAGGAACGTCAATCGTTTTTCGGCTATTTGGTCATAAACCAATTTACTGGACAATTAAAACTTTGATATGATGATGGTGAAAGATGAAGCGTTAGTCATGTAACAGAATAGTGTTGTTTTGAGCTTCAAGTGTTTGCATTCAAACATTTACAAATGTATTTGGTCACAAAGCAGTTAGTGTTAGACAGATCTCAAATTAGATCTGAATGAAAACTGTTCCTGTGAAAACCTGGCTAAACAAAGATGGCCGCTGGAGCAGAAAAACCAATAAACACTCAAATGAATCCAATATGGAACATTCCTCCAAGGGGATACTGACACATGTGAGCAACAGGGAAGCCTCCTAGCTGAAGGAAACATCAGAAAGAAAATAACCATATCAGTTGGTCAGTAATAGATTGTGTCTGCATGAGTCCTCTTCACTCAGACCCACATACCAGCTCCTCCTGGGACACGGTTCACATTTCTCTCAGCATAACAACTGTCACGAAAGCCAGCTAGCAAGATTGTACACTTGCATAAAGATAGACGCGTTACTGCGTTGTTGATATGGTTAACAGGACAACTGAAATTTCTCAATCTGTCCCTCGGCTGTCCCCAAGAGAGGGTTCAGGCGACAAATTGGGCAGGTCAGTACCACTACCTCAATACAGGGTCGGGACTGTAACAAAAACAATGGCATTCCAATCTGATTGTTAAAAGATGATTTGGTGGAAGCATAACAAAAAGAAAACGTGCTTTGGAGTTGTGACTCTCAGAGGCATTGGCTGATCCGAGTACAGATTCCCCCCAAAACAAGATCAGAAGCAAACTGAGATGAAATGCAGAATTACAGCCAATGTCTTTTGGACCACACAGAAATGAAAACCATGCAGCCTTTTTGTATTCAGTTAGAAAAACACAGCTCTCAGTTGCTCATTCTCTTTGTCTTTCAAACGTAGTGATACATCATTAGTTGCTCAAGGAGTTCATAAATACACTAGCTGAATTTGTTTTTCTGTGAGTTTGTCTTGTAGAACTATGTGGAAGATACACCTGCTTATAAATATACATTCCAGGTATGTTCCCCAAAGCAAATACATTCAGGCTATAGTTTCCAACTTGTGCAGAGGCTCAAATCCAAATCCTCAAAACGCAAGCCATGGACGTTGTTTGTTTAAATCCTGGGTATACAAATTCTAGCTTTGTTCCGACAAAATACTAATTGCTGTCACAGGGCTCTGAGGCTAAAAGCACTCTGAAATCAAATCCACATTCCCCCTGGGGGGTGTCTGTGGCAAAGAATATATTTATCCAAATGCACTTGTCTGATTCAAACATGTGAAAGCTAACAAATTCAGGCTCACAGGCCACATTTGTCTGGAGCAAAGAGACTTATAGCAAGTGTGAACTCTCTGAACTAACAAGAGGGACTAGTCCTGTGACACCACATGACACGAAAACCTCTGAACTCACAGTATTTAAGTCTGTGTGGAAGAACTATGTGGGGTTTTCCAATAGATGTAAGTAAGATCAAAAGGCTGCAAAGACGATATGGGTTGAGAGCCACTTGACTGATTTATGACGACACATGGCGGTAAGGGGTCGGGGGTGGTGACCTCACTGGCTTCATTATTTAGTATTAGTGGAAAGCTCAAATATAGCGTTGACAGTTGCATATTACAATTTCGGGCACAGAGATACAGTTTCATAACTCAAGCATGATAATGATTTAATGAGCGTAAGTAAAGTGTCAGATATTCAACAAAGTCGGCTACGCCAAGGCCTGGATCCCTGCACACACACACACACACACACACACACACACACACACACACACACACACACACACACACACTGTTATAAAAGCATTAGGGATCAGGATCAGGAAACCAGCTCATGGATTAAATGTTTGGAGCAGGATTTTTGGTTATCAGAGTGCTAAAGTAAACATGAGTAATCTGTATAGAAAAGAAATAGGCACTTTTATCATTTGTTTGATTTTTTTATTTAATTTTGGGTGAAATCAAATGTGAAATTTGAATGTGAACTTGTCCCTAATAGGCTTGATGAGCTGCCTCTAAATTTAGAAGAAATTATACCCTCTTATAAAGCCATGCTAAACTATATACGAAAAACTGGAATTGATGGTTTTCCTAATAAATAATTCTGAAATTTATTAATTTCTTAGTTGTAGCCTCTACTATTGTCACTGACCTGAAACAAACGGTTCTCTTGACGAAAACGCAGAGGTTCCACTGTATCATTTGCATTAAGATCTTTTCTACGAAACCTCCGGTGCTGTTGTTGAACTGAAATTATGACTTTATGCAGATGACCTTCTTCTGTATGTATCAGATCCACTGACTTGTGCTTCAGCGTTTTTGTTCATGCTGAAGAGATTTGGCTGTGCAGGTTAAAAGTTCATCTTCTTAAGGTTTGAATATCTTGGTATCAATGTGACCTGTCATCTCAATGTTTCCCCCCTCGGTCAGACTTACAGAGGTGGAACTATTTGCCTTTATCATAATAATTATAACTTAATTGTATAAAAATGATATATTTGCCTAATCATTTTCATATTTGTGGATCAACTTGTTGCCCAACCAGGGTGAGGAAAACCAAAACATTTAATTTGGTGGTGGAGTCGCCAGTTTTCTGCTATACTATTGGTCAGCACATATTCATAAACTAAAGTATAGGCTTCAATCTCTGTGGTTAAGTTGTAGGTTGGATGTTCAGTCGTGTTCCCCATCTTTCTTTCTTTCTACAAATCAATCAGCTTTATGAGTAAACTGCAGTGTTATGTAGAACAGGATTCATTTTAGGTTCATACCAGGCTCCATCCTGATGCCTTTAGTGAAGAATCACATATTCCACAGTCGATCATTGATGCCAAAACATGCTGTGGCAGAGTTGAGGCTGAAAGCTTTTTAGAGATCAGATTTTAATCTGCCTGTATTCTTGTTTCTTTACTTTCATGTTAGACTCTTTGCCTCCTTTATTTTTCCTAAACTTCCTGCTAATCAGCCACAGGATAATTTTCTGACGCTTGAATCCCATCATAAATCCCTCATATCCTGGATAAGTGATTGACTCATTTAATGTTCATTCTTTTGTTAAAACTAGAACTACTTGAAAGCTTTTGCTGGGAGTAGAGTATGTGTACAGGGAATGTTCACGTACAAAGTGTGCAACAACAATTCAAGGTATTCAAAAGAATTGACTTTCACAGCTATCTGAAATATATCAACATGTATTGCGATCAATGTGCCAGATGTCACTTCCTCTTCCTACAGTATGAATTCTGTTCAATGGTGGGATATGGGATTCAATGGTAGGTGGGGTCTCTGTTTAAATCCTATTTTAAGACCAATCAGGCAGTTATGGCTTTGCTGCTGTTTACTCCTGATTTTACTTCCCTGGAAATCTTCTGTGACTGTCGGATGTTATGTATTTTCTTAAGATAGAAGGATTCTCATTGACAACAGTGATAAATGAGATGTTTTGTAGTTCTTGTTTTCAAGGTCTTTTGAGGGTGTACCATAACATAAATGGGAAGTATTTGTAATTCTATAACTCTGTATTCATTTTTGTATCCCTTATAAAAAGATTATGGGTTAAGTCATTATTTTACATATATTTTACACTGAATTTTACACTAGATTACTGTCTGCAACCACATCGTACATGTGTTTGGTATAAATAGGTCAAATGGCAGGCACAGCATCAACAGTGGTCCAGATTTCCACACATCCAGGGCCTTTTCAGAGATTTTGACAGGTGCTGTGTTGCTGCTCAGCAGGTGTCTATTTTGGGCGAGGAGTGACCATTGCTTCTTAAGTGGGCTTGTGTTAAGGAGCGCTGGTGGAGGGAGTGGGCCGCATAGGATGGGAATGGTGGGGAGCCTGAATCACAGAAGCAGGCCAGAGAGCAGCTCAGCTCATCGACACATGATAACTTCAAGTACACTCCCACACATGCTGTCCATTTCAGCTGTGTGAGATGACACACCAATTCTGACCATTTCTAGCAAGCTCATTCATTTTAAATCAAAGCCAATGGAAATCTGCTATATACTGTATCATCAGACTGAAGTTATTTAATCAGTAGCAAGGTGGTGTATAGATAGTATAATGGTATAGAAAATACCATGATATAATAGGGATATTTATCACCACCAAATACAAGAGAAAACAGTCTCCATGCTGAGGTTTTATGTGAATATAAAAAAATCCAGTAGCAGTGTTACAACTAAGATTACAAAGTATGGTTAAATTCTCCATAACTCAGATAAGTTCATATCAAGAGTGAACTCTTTTTGTTATATTCAAGTATAGAAAATACCATGATATGCTAACACACGACTAAATATAAGAGATATCAATCTGACTCCATGTGTATAATTGTATTAATATACAAAATGCTGTAGCGTTGTGATTAAGATTAATATTAAACTCAGGAACTTCATATAAAGAATAAATACCACAAGAGAAAAACCCCTATATTATTCTAAAGCGATTGATATTTACTGTATGGTTCTATACTAGTATGATGGTGTTTCTACCTCAGGTCGCTGAGAGTCAGCTCTGTGGAAAAGAGAAAGGACAGCTCAACTTGCGCGTAAAAGTTTGCAGGTTTCCCTACCGAGTTTCCTGATGGGGTCCATGGTCTTCTCGGCCCCTTTCCTCCCCGGCTCCCTGGGGCTGGTGGCCGGTGACTTGCCGCTGCCCAACATTATCAAGAACTTGCTGAAACTTCCAAGAGAAAATAACCTGCAGGTTGCGACTTTAATGCTCAGGGACTCGCCCTCGTTGGGGGGAGCACGAAGTCTGAGGTGTGCAGGTGTCCTGCTGCAAACGCGGATTTGTGCAGCACCTAAAAGACCCCGAGCACACACCGAGAGACCGTGCAACGCAACCGTTATTCCTTTTCCACATGTAGAAAAAACCACACAGTCCCTCCCCGGCGCTGCTCCCCATGCTCGTGCGTAATATGACTCCAAACCAGGCGCGCTCTTTACGCACCCCCACCTCCTCCTGCTCCTGCACCAACATACACAGAAGTGATGGGGTGGTTTCATATCTGCACAGTTTCAAAACGTCTTAGAGCTCATTGAGCTATGATTAAGATAAGACTATTAAATTCTTGTTCCAGCTTGCTCCTAGATTACAGTATCAACAATATATGACACAATAGAACGCAGTGAATAAAACAAAGTAGGTTTAGAACTAATCTCAAAGAGTTTTATGGATTTATGGGCCTTTACTTTTCATCAGCATGTAAATATTCAGAGTCAGTGTGATGGTGGAGCAGACATGGCATCTTAAACATAATTTCTCAAGGGGACCAGGGGAGAATAGTTTCACTACAGACAAATACATAATTATTGGTCATATTTCAATTGTTTGAATTATGTTCTTTTTTAAATGTTAACGTTTTAAAATGTTGGAAAAACATAAAGGTAAAAACGCATACAGCCATATTCTCCCCCGAAACTAATCTTAGAATAAAGGGACAGCTGAAAATGTGACTTTTGTGTACTCACAAGAGCCCCGATGGTTGTTTGTGTGCTGATGTCCGTTGCTTTCTTTTTGCCATATTATCAGGGGGCATCTATTTGCTGAAGTCTGTTAGATACCAAACACTTTTAGGTCCTTGGTCCAATGACTATTTCAGAGAAATAATAAATCAGGTAGACTGAATCTATTTTTTTTTTAAAGCACTGCTCACAGTACTTTACTTCCAGCAGAGAACAATCCACTTCATTCCCAGTTAAATTAGGGAACAGCGCCCCCTGTTGGCAGTTTGAAGTAACAGCTAAAATCTCAACAACAACAAAAATAATCAATTCTGTAATGTCAAATTCATCTCCTCTGGCCAGATGTTTGTGCACGCTGTCTACACGGATCTGTGAACGATAGGAGCCGGACTGAAATCTTTATTTTATGTGGTGAGCACAAACTTGATTGAGTCTTTGTAATGGAGTTGTAACTAAGAGCAGAAGTGGGACTGGGCTTCTGTCAATGAAGGAAAAAATGTGATCATCCCTGATCCACTGGCATCCACACAGGGGATTGTGAGCACACACACACACACGTAAACAGGTTTGGTGGGGTGGGTGGAATGTGCTTAAAGTGATGTTTGTTTCCCTCAGTTATTTAATGCAGTTCAGTATCTGGTGTTTGCCTCTCTGCCACATCTCTTGCAAAAACACCAATCTGGACCCGCTTCATGAAAATGTTAAAAAAGCACAGCCCTCCCATGCCTGGATGGATATCAGCCAATGCTTCATTTTAACCTTCAAGGCCACACGTAGGTCTGTGACAATTTCTATCTTTCATCTCTCCTCAATTGCAGAAACAACCACATTAGACGGAGGGAGAGATTAAGTCATGCCTGCTAATCCTCACAAGCTGTGATCTATGCAGGAGCAGCCTCGGTTACGTTGTCCTGCGCCGCTCTTTGATTGGAGAAGATGGGGGGGGGAGACCCTGGGTATGATTTCTCAATCTGCGTGGTCATTAGGTTTCATATTAACTGGAACATATCACCTCTTCCTCAAAGGACTCCCCGGCTCAGCATGCTCATTTGCCAGAGCTGAAACTCTGTCTGCTTCTATTAGTAGAAACACTGGGCCTGTGTTGTGCTTGAAGCCATCCGATTCCCAGTGTTGGGAGAGAGCCGTCACCCACCATAAGAGGTCACAGACTGAATAACCCACTGACTGACTACTGCAGGAAACTGTGAGGAAAGTAAGCACACAGACAAAGATGAAGTCACAGTGTTGAGTCCTTTACAGTGAACAGACCCTGAGTGTGCAAACAGTCCCTATACGTGTTTGTGAAGAATGTGCATCAAAACACAATAATATCTTGGAATAGTTTAAGTTGCAAAAACAAGACTGACATATTTCCTCAAAACAGTGATTTCTTGAAAGCTGTTTATTTTTTAAATCTGACCACATTTATAAAGACGGTGTGTAGAAAACTATTACAAGAACATAGTTATTTTGTCATGCAGAGTAAAACTAGAGCTTAGTCAGCAGCAGTAAACTCACTGGAGGCTCAGGGCTGCCATGCAAGATCAGGGCCTGTCTACTTCCTGAAACTGAACTAGTTCATCGAGGGTCTCCCATCACAGATCAATAAGAACAAAGTGTGTTAATACAACTGTTTGTGTATTTTTACACACTGAGAACCACAGTGTCCGACAGGGAGTACAAATACAAAAGATGAAATTAATCGTAATTCTGTAATACAAAACTAACGTTCCTATCCAGCAATTAATCCGGCCCAGGATAAACACACGGGCCTAGTTAGCAGATGGCTAACGCTGACGATCTGTTGGTTGTGTCGCCATTATTGACTTTATGTTTGCAGCTGTAAAGATCAATGTACACGGAAAACATTTCATTGAAAATAAATGATAGATCATTGTTTAACTTTTTACGCAACGTATTAGCGTAGGGTAGTTAGCATTAGCTAGCCTAGCTTCATGGACTGTGCGTTTTCCTAGCTCCAAGCTATAATCTTAGAAGTAACATGGTGCTGACACGTCACGTTTATTTTAGTTGAGGCGTGTTTGACTTTACATTCATTGGTTTGTTTAACAGTTTAATTTGGGTCGCGACACCACAGACGCTCATCTGCTAACTAGCGTCAACGTTTGGCTAACGTTAGCTAGCTAGCTTATCCTTAGCTGTTAACACGACACAACAGCGTAGGTCTAAAACTGCAGATCAGAGCACGAGTGGAAGAAGATACTCAGAAACACTCTGCACCGGCCCGAACACTGCGAACACGACCACTGGGCCAGAGTGAGGCCGTCTGACCCGCCCTTCACGCAGCGAGGGGCTCGAGCTGTGCTCGCAGCGGCAGCTCCACAATAACTGACGTTTGTTTACGCTGATTCCAGAGTTCTCCTGAGCCGCTGCCCCCACAGCGTATCACTCCGCACAGCGCGCAGCCTGTTTATACAGACACATTCAAAGATTGAGCTGGAAACAAACCACGTGTTTTCACCACTGACCGAGATCAAGTATTTACATTTGGAAATGTGTTTATTTACTTGATTTCTGGTGTGAACACACTGCGCGGACTAGTTTCCATAAGAGGTTATCTTCACTTTGGTTAAAATGCGGGAGGGATTTCGCTGGAGCGTTAACTCGACGTCTGGCTGCCTGAAAAGCAAGTAAAGCTAATATCTATATGGATACGTATTACACATCATACTCTGTTTAGGTAGTGGTGTGATGTAATTTAGAAGTAATTAAACCCACTTGTGTTTCCTTTCCTTTTCCTTTTGTCCCCTATATTTGTAGATGGTAGCTCCCATAAAATGCCCCGGACTGCTTTCTTGGTGTGGATTACGTACTTTTGATGGATTGCTACACTGTCCAATCAGAAAATACTTTAAGCTTAGCAACAGCAAAGATGTCTTCTTGTCCAATGGCCGAAGAGAGGGGTGGGCTTTACCGTGCTGAACATTCTGCAGTGTGATTGGTTCAAAGGCTTGTCGGTCGGAGTAGAATTGTGGGCGTTGGAGTTCGTTGTGTGCTTCTCGCCGCTGGCTTCACTGGAATCCAAACAGCATGTCCCACAATCCAGCAGGCGCTCCGTGCAGCAGCATGCGCACGGCGCAGAGGCGGAGCTACTATATAAACACGAGCTCCCTCTTCTTGAGGAGCACACTGGACAATGTTGTGAGGGCGGAACGTGCGCTCCGGGTGAACGCCAGCTGTGACAGCATCGAAACAGTTAATGGTAGTTAGCGACAGTTGCTCTGACAAACCCTCGGAGGAGTAACAAGTGTGTGCTGCTGGAAGTTTACTTCACACACTTAGTTTTTATACATCAGACAAACTTTCTCCAGTGATTCTTGTCTCGCTCTGGCATAAGAATAATTTCGTTTAAAAAAAAAAGTCTTTGATGAACTTTGAAGCTCAGATTCGAAAGCGTCAACATCGTTTAAGAATGCGTTAAAAGCGGAGCCATCGGAGCGGATCGAGCCAGGATGACAGAGCCAGCGGAGCAGACCCATCACCTGAGAACTTCAGGCAGCCCATCAGGTGGGAGCAGCCGAGGCGCGTTGGAGCATCTCCCAGTCAGCAGCCGTGGAGGACCCGTGAACGGCGACAGGGGGCGACAGAGGGAGCAGAAGCGGCGGCAGCAGCAGCAGCAGCGGGCGGAGAGCTGCGGAGATATCAACACAGACAAGTTATGGCAAATGAAAGGCGGTCAGAGGGGGGTGTGCCCTGCCTTATCAGCCGGAAACGAGCTTCCAGAGTCCCCGATCGCAGCTCAGGAGCACCAGAAAGCCAGTGTTTGCTCGGCGGGTGAGAAAAACGGCGAAGACACACCGCTGCAGGACACTTTGGACCAGGTGCAGGAGGAGAGTCTGCACATCGACTCCGACACCGGCTTGGACTCGCGCCTGGGAAAGAAGAGACACCGGCGCAGGACCACCAGGAAGAGGCGCAACTGGAAGCCTTATTACAAACTTTCCTGGGAGGAGAGGAAAGCCCTGGAGGAGAAAGAGACTGCCAGGGCTTCCCGTCTGAGAGAGGAGATGTTCGCCAAAGGGCTCCCGGTGGCCCCGTACAACACCACACAGTTCCTGATGGATGAGCACGACCGAGAGGAGCCCGACCTCAACACCGAGACCGGGGTCAGGCGGCCCTCGGGGGTCGGTGGTCGCATGGAGGACACGGGCAGCGAGGAGGACCTCTTCGACAACGAAGAGGAGGACGACGATGACGGCAGCGGCGGAGGCAGCGACGGCATCGGGAGGCCCGGGAACGCAGGTGGGGAGTTTCTCCAGAGAGACTTTTCCGAGACCTACGAGATGTACCACGTCGAGAGCCTGCAGAACATGACCAAACAGGAGCTGGTGCAGGAGTACCTGGAGCTGGAGAAGTGCATGTCCCGGCTGGAGGAGGAGAACAACCGTCTGAGGCGCGCCGTGGAGCCCGGGGGTCTGACCGTGGAGAGCTCCCTGGTCCGTCTCCGAGAGCTGGAGAGGGAGCTGGACAGACTCAGGGCCCAGAACACGGAGCTCCTTCTGCAGAACCAGCCGAGCATCGACATGGCCCAGGTCGCTTCCAACTAGAGGACACTAGTTAACACCGTTTGAAAGAGGTAACACAGCGGGACTACTGCGTTTAAAAAAAAAAAAGAAGTCTCATCCGTTTTCTGTGATCAGTTTGTCATCTGGACTGTTGAGTCCTTGCATTACAATGCAATACTTGACGTTTCTTTTCTATTTGGACTGTAAGGCTGTCCTGTTGTTATTTTCCTTTTTCAAGACGAAATGTAAATACTTCAAAAATATGGTTCTTTTTATAAAGAGAATGTATTTGACAACGCGAGGATATTTTGTTGGTTTCCCTGGTTTCAGTCGAACATGGACTCTTTCGTTTTTGATCAAATCAAACATTGTATGTTGCCCCACCACAAGAAAACAGAATAACAAATGACCGCGTATTGGGCCAGCTTGCAAAAGACTGTTTTGCAGAAGTAAATTCCAGAGTGGACATTTTAACAGTTGTGTGTTAACCTTAAGTTCAAATAAAATTTTGAAATTCTGCTTAAACCTGTCGTGTGTTGTAAAAAAAAAAAAAAAAAACTCGCTCTGAAACAGGAAGTGGTTCATGGGAGCTGCAGCGTGAAGAGACTGTACGTGGCTGGTAGACAGCATGTTGATAATCACAAAGCATTTCTTGTGAGGATCCTGACAGAAGACATCAGTGGGCTGTGAATAGGAGCAACACAGACTGAAGCCAGCAGCAGTAGGGGGGGGATGGGACATGATGGACATGCTCTTTATGAAGGTTAACCCACTCTTGAGTAGAGCTTGATCCATTTTAAATCGGCCGATATGAGTCTTAGATATCAACATATATTTGCCTTTCATTTAGCAAAGTAAACAATACATACAAAACATACATATTTTAAAATTTTCTCATAATGTCTTATAACATATATTTTTGAAATATAGTTACTAAGGATACATTTAGTCAAACTGTAAAATATCAGGCCTCAATTACATGTCTTTGTTATAAGAGTTTAATAACAACATGTTTGGAATCATTGCCAATTTTTATTAGAACTTATATATGGGTCTTTTTATCGGAATCAGCATTTTTTTTACACCCTAGTATTAGTATCAGTAATGGCCCTCAAGGGCCAGGTTCCATTATTGAGTAAAATCTGTTAAGGGTATCATTCAAACGCTAAAGGATCCTCCACAAATGTTGTTTGCCAAAGCTCTAAATTTCAGTAGAATGATCATGGTTTAATTTATAGATTCAGCATTTGAGCTTACTTTCACAGGACTTATAAATATTCCAGTAGAGACCAACTGTCATATCAGTGAGTGTCAGCATTTGCCAGAATTTTACTGATTATTTGCTGATTGCTTCATTTCAAACTATTGCCTGTGATGGCAGTAGAGACTTAATTCATTAGGTCACTTCCCTCCAGCAGACAGCAAATATCTCTACTACGTTTAATCTCTTCATTGGCATATCTTAGTTTTACTTCCGGGATCAGCCCTCAAACATCCTCACTGGTGTGGCTCTATGTTCCAGTGAATTAAAAGGCACAGTGTCAGAGTATATTAGAAGAAGTTTCCTGCAGGAGCAGAGGTAATCTGTGCCACAGGGCCTGTAGAGACCTTATTCACCCACAGCCTCTAGAGGGCGTCATTCAGCTACTATTTTAAGTTGTCTTGAGACATGGGCCTCATCCTCCCTGTAAAAGCACAAGTCTCCCAAAATCCCATAATTCCAAAAACAAACACACGTGTAATTAACTTTTTTTTTTTAAACATAGTTCTGTTTATTTACATCATATAACCTTGCTTTAAAGCCCACAGCCATGAGGGGAAATGGTTTCAGGTGGACAACCTTTTTGTTTTAAGTCCAGTCATTTCATATTAGTTATACTCAAAAAGCAATTCCAAATGTACACAATACAGTATGTTACATATGAAGATAGTATGTACAAAAGACTTTTAAAACACAACAAGGAGACATCGGGTGGATCACATTTCAGACAACACACACCAGCTGAGTTGAGTTGATGAAGTGGGCTGTTGGTTCGTCTGTAGGATGATGGGATGTTGTCTGTTCTGACCTAATGCAGTTTTTAGGGTCGGGTTTGTTAGGTGTACCATATTCACACACTGGATCACCAGGCAAAGAGAGACAGCCTCAGTTTGTTAAGAAAAACAGCAGCTGAGAGAAAACTACACCTCCTCCCTCTGAGCAGCATCAGTACTAGCTGTGTAGTGCCTGTGTTAAATACAAAGAGAGTGCATAGACATGTCCTTGGCGTGAAGTGTGCTTCTTCTTTTCAAATTTCCTCTCAGTCAGGCCGCTTGTATTTGATGCACACATCTTTGGGTCAGTGCCTCAGTGAAACTATCAACCACAAGAGAGGAGGGAGGAGACCCAGAAACAACAAAAGGAAATGGAAAGATAGGAACCGAGCATGGCACTGCAGAACGAAAACACATTCCAGAAAAAATCAGGCACTTGTCGAAAATATCTTGAGGTAAGACAAGACTATAACTTATCATTATTATTACCATTATTATTATTTTAGTTTTCACTGGGTTTTTGTCTTTTGGTCAGATGAAAACAAGCTAGACTCTTATGACTTAAGGAGCTGCGCCTCCTGCTTGTGTTTTTTCTGTTGGCATGTTGGCTCTGAAACGAGGGATAAAAACTATAAGATTGTTAGCAGGTGTTCTGTGTTCATTTCCTCGAATGCACCCTTTCCACAGTCAGGGAGGATTTATTAGAGCCTGACCTTGTGGAGAACTCCCCGGTCATCTAACCTCAATGTAATAAACGTCCAGACGGACGAAGCCTCATAGGGCATGTGATGAAAAAACAGTGAAAATGAAGCTGTTTCTCAGACCACACCAT